>NW_005371468.1:434190-434620 GCF_000412655.1 Myotis brandtii
GGCAGCAGCAGGGGCATTTGCCCCCCACCCAAGGTGAGCAGCTGGTGGGGTTCGGAGTCCCGGCCGCGAGTCCGTCCGCCGAGAGTGCGGGCCGGCTGCCACCGACACTCCCAGGCTCTCCAAGAAAAACCCGTTACCCGATCCCTTGGGTCCCCGGGCTCCCTGTCCCGTCTCTTCAAGCGCGTTCCTCCCTCCCCTTTGCTCCTCCCGCCCCCTCTTCCTCTGGGCCCATCTGGCCGCACTTCCTCTGTTTAGAGCGACTCTCTGGGGGTTGAACAGACCTGCAGGAGCGCGGGAATCCAAAAAGTGCCACTTCTCCGATGAGGGTAATGAGATCCCTGGAGAGGCAACTCGTGTTCCCCACCCCCCTTGCCCTCCCTGCCCCGCTCCTCGCAGCTTTCCATGGTCTCATCCCCTGGCCGTCCACCCC
>NW_005371468.1:434721-445281 GCF_000412655.1 Myotis brandtii
CTGCCGGAGCCCGAGCCCCCTCCCCGGGCAGGAGCTGGAGGGCGGGCTCCGAGGTGCACCTCGAGGTGCTCCGTGCCCTAAGGAGTGAGTGAGGGGCGCCCAGGGCGCTGGGGTCGCCAGTGTGCCCACCCCGGGTCTTGGTCCACGTGGCAGCTGTTGGCTGGGATCGAGAAACTGTAGGGACACGGGTGGCCTGTTGCGAAGTCGAGGAGGGCTAGCTGTCGCCCAGCCCCAGAGGAGAGGAGTGGTCTTCTTGGGGCAACAGGAAGGGGGGTGTCTTAGGCCAGCTTCAGACTTCCCCTTCCTGCTCCCGCTTGCTTCTGGGGGGTCCTTCCTGGCGCGGGAGGCCGGATGCTGGCCGTTGGTGGCTTCGGAGCGCGCTCTGCCCCTGCTGACCTTTGGGGACCTGGGGAAGTGCAGGTTTGGCCCTGGGAGTGCGTCCTCTTCTGGGGTGGAAGAGCCTGGCGGCGCTCCAGCAAGCTGTGCGCGCAGACGGGACCTTTCTCATCTCTGATAGCGGCCTGGCGGGAGCTCAGTGCCGCGTGCGCCCCTGGCACTGCCAGCGCGCCCAGAGCCAGCTCCGCGGCACCCTCTGAAAAGCCCAGGGAGCTATGGGGCCTCCATGAAGGCCCCCTCAGGGGCTGGCTCGAGGGGTCTCAGGAGCCACCAGAATGCAGGACCCTTACCAGGGGCCGATGGGGGGCCCTTCGCTCAGCGCTCTGTTCCTGTGCAGGCTCTCGGCCAGCATGGCCCCCACGCTGCAGCAGGCGTACCGGAGGCGCTGGTGGATGGCCTGCACGGCCGTGGTGGAGAATCTCTTCTTCTCTGCCGTGCTCCTGGGCTGGGGCTCCTTGCTGATCATGCTCAAGAACGAGGGCTTCTATTCCAGCTTGTGCCCAGGTATGCCCAAGAAGGGGAGAGGGGCAGCGGAGGGGGAGGTGGACACTGGAGGACAGGCGGTTGAGTGGACAGAAAGCAGGGTTGCTTAAACCAGAGCACTGGGCAGGAAGTTGGACAGCCCGCTTCTAGACCTCTTCAAACTTCATCTAGACTAGAGGCTGGGCGGCACTCTGCCCACTCTACCCAGTTTATCTAATCCAGTCTTCACTGAATGCCGAATGCCCATCCTGGGACTGACTGGCAGAGTCCTAAGCCTCTGGCAGCCCCAGGTCTAGAGCATGATGGAGACTTCTAGAAGGGGAAATGCTACAGCTAAGTGGTGAGGGATTTCTGACGGGCTGAATAAGGCACAGGAGAGCCTACATAATAATTGACTAGAAAGGGCCTGCAGTCCTTTTTCAGGACCTTGAGTCCCCAGGTCTTCAGTCACCCTTTTGTACAAAGTTAATAAAAGCCTTATTTCCTTTAAGGCCAGGCATTGTGGATGGCTCCTATTTTCCATTAAAATAACCTTGACTCTGTGTGACCCCCGTGAGGGAGTGGGAATTCTGACATTCCATTTCTAAGATTCCTTAACTGCTCTGGGCCGTCTGCTGAAAGGGCATCCTCCTCTTTTGAGGAGGAGAGCTCTGCCAACAAGCTCAGCCTAAGCACCTGGATGGGCGTGGGATTTGGCCCTTCTCATTCTTCCTCCAGCCTCCATATTGTGGAACAGGCTTCTGGGGGAAGACCAGCTTGGGTTTGAATTCCAGTTTCTACTACTTTTACCATGTGGGTGACATCAGCGAGTTCCCTAAAACACTGAGCTTCAATTGCTTGGTCCGCAAAATGAGGAGACGATGGGGTTGCTGTGAGAGTCAATGGTGCTTGATAAATATTAGTGTCTTGACTTTACGTGGCCCCTCAAATCAACTCCCTCTGGGCACCTACCTTGGTTGTGGGAGAAAGCTGAGGCCTTGGGGGTAGCGCTGGAAGGGTCTTGATCTCTGCTCTGGGCAGCACCTGCTCCACCAAAGGCTGCTCCGCCCCTGCCACCGTTATCTGTAAGGAAGCAGCAGGTGGCATCAAGGGATGGCCCCAATGACAGGGTGCTGGTGCTGGAGGAGGTGAGATTAGAGTTGGCAGCTGGCCTGGGGAGGTAAGTCGGGTCAGGAGGAGCGGGTTTGGGATGAAGCGATAGGCGTTCAGGGTGGCTGAGAGAACCAGGCAGAGAGCTAGCAGGGTTTTGGGAAACCCCATTTGCAAATGCAGGTGGGGAACCCAGGTCCCCTTAGAGTTGTTTACCCTGGAGACTAGGGAGGACTTGTCCTCGTGGCCTTGACGCCTGCCACTGCCAATCCAGTAGCTTCTTCCTGCCTTCTTCCTAGAAATCAACTTTATTGAAGATTACTTTACGTCACACATTTTGATGAGGTTTGACAAATTTGTATACTTCAGGAACTATCACCATGATCAATATTTAAAATAGAATATTTCCATCATCCCCAAACTCCTGCTTCTCTTTTGCTGCCCATCCTTCCACCTGAGTTTAAAAAAAATGACAAGAGCTTTAGTAAGATATGCCACATACCTTACAATCCACCCATTTAAATAATACAATTTAGTAACAGTTACGGGGATGTAAATTACAGCACAGGGAATATAGTCAATAATATTGTAGCCCTAGCCTGTTTGGGTCAGTGATAAAGCGTTGGCCCACGGACTGAAGGGTCCTGGCTTCAATTCTGGTCAAGGGCATGTACCTTGGTTATAGGTTCCCCGGCCCTGGTCAGGATGTGTGCAGGAAGCCACCAATCGATGTGTCTCTCTCACATCGATGTTTCTCTCTGTCTCTCTCTTTCCCTTCCGCTCTCTAAAAATTAATGGAAAAATATCCTCAGATGAGGATTAACAACAACAACAAATAATAATAATATTGTAATAACTATGGTGTCATAGGGGTAATAGACTTATCATGTGATTGATCACTTCATAAGAAATATGAATGTCTAATCACTATGCTGTACACCTGAAACTAGTATAATATTGTATGTCAACTGTAATTGAAAACTTGAAAAATAAAATTTAAAAAAACCTATTAAAAATAAAGAAGTGGTCTTTGAAGAAATAGTTGCAGTTGAGTAAATGTACTTAATGTCTGCAAAGAAAAAAGAACAACAACCAAAAATAAAGTATACAATTAAATGGTTTGTAGTCTATTCAGAGTTGTGCAACCATCATCACAATCAATTTTAAAACATTTTCTTTACACCAGAAGGTAACCCTGTGTCCAGTAGCAGTACTCACTCTCCTCAACGCCCTCAACCCCCCAGTTGCTCATTTACTTTCTGTCATAGGTCTGCCTATGGCAATAATAGATTGGCATATCCTGAACATTGCATATAAATGGCACCTTATAATATGTGGTCTTCAGTGACAGGCTTTTTTTCACTTGGAATGATGTCTTCAAGGTTCATCTCAGTGGTAGCACAGGTCAGGACTAGGTTTCTTCCCATTGTGACTAATACTCCATTGTATGGATCTACCGCACTCTACCCATTCATCAGTTGATGGCCATGTGCATTGTTTCTACTTTCTTGGCTTTTATACATAATGACCCTATTTGTGTACAAGTTTTTGTGTGGACATACGCTTTTCTTCCCCTTAGGTATATACCTAGGAGTGCAATTGCTGGGCCATAGGGTGACTCTCTGTTTAACCTTTTGAGGAACTGCTAGACTGTTTTCCAAAGTATCTACACCAGTTTATATGCCTACCAGTGTTGTATGAGGGTTTCAGTTTCTCCACAGCCTAGACAACACTTGTTATTACTCATCTTTGTTATTATAGCCATTCTAGTGGTCATAAAGTGTTACCTCCTGTATTTTGACTTGCATCTTTTGATGGCTAATGATGTTGGGAATCTTTTCATAGGCTTCTTAGCCATTGGTATACCTTCTTTGGAGAAACATCTATTCAATTTTTAATTGTATTATTTGCCCTTTTATTATTGACTTGTAAGAGTTCTTTATATTCCTGATACAAGTCCTTTATAGGATAATGACTTGCAAATTTTTTCTCCCACTGTGGGTTGTCTTTTCACATTTTTATGATGCTCTTTGGAGTACAAAAGTTTTCAATTTTGATGAAGTCCACTCTATGCATTTTTTCTTTTGCCATTTGTCATTTGGTGTCATGTTTAAGAAACCATTGCCAGATCTAAGATGTCAAAGACTTATGCCTATATTTTCTCCTGAGAGTTTTATAGGTTTACTCTTACATTTCAATTTTTGGTCCATTCGGAGTTAATTTTTGTATGTGGTGGGAGGTATCCACTTGGTGTTTTGAGTTGCCCAGAAGGAGTTTACATCTGAGCTGGTTGTTTGGGATCACTAGAGGTGATCGAAGTGAACCCTTCTCCTGTTCTCAGACCTTATTTGTCCACTCTTGGAAAGCAGGGCACATGTCTCTCTACCCTCACCTCTCTTTCATTCAAGGGGCTCCAGCCTCAATCCTTGAGACATCAGGCTGATTGGGGGTGCTCTACCCTATTCTGCCTAGTCATGCCACCCTATGAAAAATGCCAGCTTTCTGTTTCTTAAAGCCCCATTTACTGTGGCCTCAACCTTTCTCTCTACAGGGTCCCAAGGACATAGGATTAGCCCAGGAATCTGTGTCCCCATAGTGTGTGGAAACAGACAGGCAGCATCACTTCCAACTCTGCTATGGTCTGGTCGGCTGATGTGAGCCAGTTACTTAACTTTCTTACTATCTCAGTTACTCCAGCTATAAAAATAGAACAATACTCCTTACTTCAGGGCTGTTGTGAAAATGAAATGAGAGCAAGATTTCAAAATTCAGACAACTGGTGGGGGTTGTTATTATGTTCTGGACCCAGCTTTGCCAGCATTTGCTGTGTGATCTTAGGCAAGTCACCTACCCTCTCTGAATCTCCACCTCTAAGTCTGTACAATGATGTGAGGCGTTCATTAGTGTCGGCTTTGGGGTTCCCTGGCCACACCCTCTGTCTTCTCAGTGCTTTCTGCTGTCCCTCTCTTGAGGGACCGCCTGGGTGGGTGACTGACCCACCTGGAAGGGCATCACATCTAAAGAGGACTTGGCATCGGCCTGCAGGCTGAAGGGTCCCTGATTTGATTCCAGTCAAGGGCATGGACCTTGGTTGCAGGCTCCTCCCCGGCCCAGGCCCTGGTCGGGGGGAGGGGGGGGGGCATGCAGGAGGCAACCAATTGATGTGCTTCTCTCACATCGATATTTCTCTCTGTCTTTCCCTCTCTCTCCCACTCTCTCTAAAAATCAATGGAAAAATATCCTCAGGTGAGGGTAAAAAATAAAATAAAGAGGACTCAGAATTAGACAGGGACAGTTCAGTTTATCACACACTACTGTATATCCCACATGAGTGCCCAAATAAAACAATGGCTTAAGTTAATTAAGCAATTCCTATTTGCTAGTTAGATCATTAGTCCTCACAACAGATGTGTGATGTAGGTGGATGATGTGATGTTTTCTTAACCCCATTTATAGAAGAGAAAGCTGAAGCCCAGAGATGCTAAGGAACTTGTGTGAGGTCACACAGCTAATAAGGAGCACAGTGAGGATTCAACCCCAGACCTGACTCCGGAACTTTTATCCTAGGCCTCACGGAAATAGTGTAGACGGCTGTCCCCGACCTCCTGCAGCTTAGAGTCCTCCTTCCAGAGTTCAGGTGTAGACAAGACAGCCAGGCAGAGCCCAGTCCTCTGGGAGTGTTGGTGAAAGTGACTATGTCAACTGCAGGAAAGTGAAGCAGTGGGGTGAGGAAGTGCTCACTGTCGGGGAGACAAAGAAAATGGGATCGTTTTGTGCCTGTTTGTGTGTGCAGCATCCTCAGGTGCTGCCACCACTATCCCCATTTCGCCGGGGGAATAACAGAGCCTTGGTCTCGGCAGCACAGCTAGAGGAGCCAGCATTCAGCCACGCTCTTGACTCCAGAGGCAGAATGTTTAACCTTGATCCTGTTTTTCCTTTTTTTTTTTTCAGGTCATTTGTAGTTCACCTTCACAATTTTACCATTTCTGTGTGCCAGAGGTGCTGTTATTTACTTAGTACTTCCTTTTAAATCAACCCACTTAAAAAAGGTAGCCTCATCTTAAAGTGCAATGTGCCTGGAATCTTGGGTTTGATATTACTTACATGCACATACACATCATACACATTTCTAATATATTCATATGTACACATGTTTCTAATACATGCATATATGTTCCTATACATACATGTGTGTATTTGTATGTATAAATACACATGTGTGTGTTTTGTTACTCATTCATATAGCTAATAACTATGAAACATAAAACCCATTCCATGTGCCCCTTAAACCCCACCTGCTATGCATACCACCTCGGGGGAGACACTGTTTTTCATGGTTTCTGAGCCTAACTCCAGCCCTAGCTGGTTTGGCTCAGTGGATAGAGTGTTGGCCTGAGGACTGAAGGGTCTCAGGTTCGATTCCAGTCAAGGGCACATGACCTGGTTGCGGGCTTGATCCCCAGTGGGGGGCGTGCAGGAGGCAGCCAATCAATGATTCTCTCTCATCATTGATGTTTCTTTCTCTCTCTTCCTCTCTGAAATCAATAAAAATATATTTAAAACATTAAAAAAAATAAGCCTAACTCCAGCACTAACTTAATGAGTATGTTTTCCCTGTCCCACTCCCCATGCCTCACCTGACTTGTCTATGAAATGGGGCAGTTGGGTTGGATTTCAAAAACCTTCTGTTTTGTTGACCTGGGGAGAGGTCTGAGAGGTCTTTGCATCTTGGCCTGCTTCCCTCTGGCTTCAGAAGTCTGGCTTTCTCCAGCCACATCAAGTGATCAGGTCTCAGGAACTAGCTTATGTTAGTCAAACTCACAGGAGGCTGATGGATAAACCGGAGAAATGAATGCATTAATTGACCTGGAGCCATTAGCAACCCACAGGGCTGGGATTCTGCACCAGTAAGAAGATGAAGTTACTTGGCAGCAGCGCTTTGGCTTGGGACACTAGCTAAGCCACCCGCTTCGGGACAGAAAGGTGCAGTGGAGAGGCGTTGGCTCCAGAGGTTGTCTTGACTTTGAACCTGAGCCTGCCTGTAAGAAGCTGTGAGGCCGTGAGCTGCTTTGCTTCGCGGAGCCTCATCCTCTATAAAATGGGGATCATTGTTGTGAGGGTTAAATGAGATACTACATGAAAAAGCCTCACACAAAGCCGCTATTAATTAATGTAGAGCTAGTGGGACCATTTGTAAGAGGCATGTCTTTTGATTGTCAAGGACTTGGGAGCAGGGGCAGCATCTAGTTCAGGGGCTGCAACCTCAAATGCCAACAGAGGCCAACCAGTTAATAATTGGCAAATCGGGGCAGCGGTAAGATGGCTAATGTCAGAGCGAAAAGTGAGCGAGGACTTGGGTGACTTAGAGAGGGCAAGCTCTGGTGAAGAGGGGTGGCCCCCATCTGGCCCCAGCAGTGGCCAGATCTGACTTCTTACAGAGAAGCCAGACTTCTGGATTTTTATGTAATAACTCTTGATTTTAAACTGGCACCCAGTTAAAATTTCCCGGCCAAGTGAAACTTGTGTGGGGGACATTGCTGGTTCCCTGTTTGAAGCCTCTAGCCTAAATGACCTTTGCATTTCTTCCTGCTTTACCCAGTGTCCCAATAGAGTGCCCAGCATACAGTAGATGTCCAATAAGTGAGTGTAGACTGAATAAACGGGCGCAGACAAACCTGGTGGAGAAATGAACAGTGATCATAAAGATCAAGAAATCAAGGGGCCAGTCTGAACCCCACAGGCTGTGTGGTCTAAGCCTCTAACTGCTTCTTCCAGGGGCCTAAGCACCCTCCCCAGCTTCCTCAGCAGCTGGTATCCACCCATGGGAAACTCACCATGGTCCCAGGTGCTTCGCGCCTGGTCAGCCAGCACTCATGATCTGAACATAGTTTATGTTCTTCCTTGTTATCACATAGATCACTTCACCCTTCTGCCACCTGCAAGCCCTTCAAACACCTGAAATCCGGGTCATTGTCACCGTTGCGAGCAGGTGTTCCCCCATCCCCGCCCCCAGCGTTCAGGCACTAATCACATCATCCTACCACAGCACCTGCCATTTTAAATCAGCGTCTACTTGTTTACTATCTAATAGAAGCCCCATGAGAGCTGAGAACTTCCTGTCTTATTCTCTGTGGGATCCTCAGCACCTAGAGAAGTGGCTGACCACGTCTGACCCTTGAGGGTGGGGGCATCGTCTCCCCTTCATCAGCTATTTCAGGAGCACCTTCTCTGGGCCAGGCCCTGTGCGGATGCCTCCTTTCACCTTCTCCAGCGGAATCTCCTAAGGAGCCCCCGTGGGTTTGGCATTCTCTGCTCCCTTTCACAGGCAAGGAGCCTGAGGCACAAAGAGGAGGTTTCTTGTCTAAGCCTGCACGGTGGGAAGGATGGTGGTGGGAATTCAGACCCTGGGCTGTCTGCCTTCCGGGTGCACCCTGAGTTTGCCCTTGGCAATGATGCCTAGGTAACGGATAGGCAGGGGAGCCGCCACCTCACGGCTCACTGAGCACTGAGTGCAGTGAAATCACCCTCCTTCCCCCACCACAAGCCTTTTTCGTGAACTTGTCACAACTCCAAGTTGGCAGTTTACCTGGAGGACTTCTAAAGGGTATTGGAGGGCAGTGCCATGGGCCTAATTCTGTGCTTCAGTTTTATCATGTGGAGAATAGAGATACTTTATTAGCTGACTCACGAGGCTGTTGTAAGTTAATTCAGTGACTGTCGAGAACAATGCCTGAAACATAAAAGTGTTCTATAAATATTAGCTATTATTATTATTTTTAATCAGAATGTCATTTATGGGGAAAGCTTCATCCAGGTTTTAAGTGAATTCTTGTTACCTCAGCTAAGCATCACTCACTGACTCTGTCCCAGATTCCAAGGTGCTTCCTGTTGGGGGTCTGCCCACCCTAAGCTCAGACATTGAGTGAATCTTACAACCTGGTGAATACTTTGATGTCTGTGATCATGTGTGAGCTAGTAGAGGCCTCTGATTAGGTGTGTGACTCCCCCTGAGTAAGATACTAGCTGCTGACATTTATGGGGCTCCTTCCCCACCAGAGTAGATAGGACTCTAGGCCACCCCCAAAATCACGTGACTGGCAGCGAATCAGAGGCATGGGATTTGAGCACAGGACCCTGATCCCAGGCTGCCCTCTCCTGCACCCAGCTGCTCCTGCTGTTATGTGCTGAGCCCTCCCTTCCCCTCCTCAGCTAAGAACACCACTAACATCACCCAGGATGCACAGCTCCGGTGGCCCAGCTGTCACAGCCAGGAAAAGATGCTCAACCTGGGCTTCACCATCGGCTCCTTCGTGCTCAGCGCCACCACCCTGCCACTGGGGATCTTCATGGACCGCTTTGGCCCCCGGCCCACACGGCTGGTTGGCAGGTGAGGTGGCCATGCCAGGCCTGGGGGAACTCGAGGACAGGGACTGGTGCTGCAGGGGAAGATGAGGCTCAGTGTTCACAGTCCCACTCTCCACCCCAATCTCCACAGCACCTGCTTTGCTGCATCCTGCACCCTCATGGCCCTGGCCTCTCGGGACACCAAAGGTGAGAGGTCTGGCCTCTGGTACCCCCACGAGAAAAGAATGAGTGGGGTGTAGGTGGATGTTACCCCAGCTTCTGCCCTTGGCGCCCACAGCTCCCCAGTGCCCTTATTCACCCCTCACCTCTCCCCAGTTCTGTCTCCACTGATATTCCTGGCGCTGTCCCTGAATGGCTTTGGTGGAATCTGCCTAACGTTCTCTTCACTCACGGTGAGTATGACAGGCTCTGGCTTGTCAGCAGGGCACCCAGGAGTGGGTGGGGGTAGGAGTGAGTGAAGGTGAGAGTGGAGAGGGGCCAGTGGATGCAGATGGAGTGTGTGTGTGTGTGTGTGTGTCCAGCCCACACTGTCTGTTGAGCTCTGTTCTAGGCACTGGGGCTGCAGCACAAACAGAACTGAACTTCCTCAGCTTCCCGAAGCTTGCATTGTGGAGTTGGGGGAACAGGCAACCCCCAAACAAGTAAACTAATACATTACATCTGTAGTCATAAGTGCCGGAAAGAAAATAAAAGTGGGTAATGTGATAGTGACAGGGAGGGGACAGCTTGGGACAGTATGTTTGCCGGGAGGGCATGCGAAGGCACAGGTATGTGTGCGTGTATTGGATTGAACCGTGTGAACCTGCCAACACTTGACGGCACTTGACCTACAAAAATGGCTTTATCACATGGGCCCATCTCTTATGCATGCGTGTGCTTTGCGTGTGTGTGACTTTAAGCGTGTATGTTTGTGTTGTGGGTGAGTCTAGGGTTCAAGGCTCATGCGTGTGGGGTGGGGGAAGCGGTTTCTGGCTGGGCCGGCCTCTGGCTCGAGCTGGTTGTTTGTTTCGGATGAGGGTTGCCTGACCACCAAACTGGGTGTTTTTGGCCGAATTTCCCCTCAGCCCTTCTTCATTCCAGCCTGGGACATTGCACAACTCTCCAAGGAAGCAGATCCCTCGTCCCCGCCCAGCCGCCCAGGCCCCTTCTCCCCGCCGTGCATCTTGGCTCAGGGCCCGCAGTCCCTTCTCCCCTGCCCGGCGTGGCTGCGTGGCGGGGGGCCTGCCC
>NW_005371468.1:464795-477577 GCF_000412655.1 Myotis brandtii
TGGCCTCGCGCCGGCTGTGCAGGGTGGAGACAGCGCCCTGGGACCCTTGAGTTGGGGGCAGGGTGGCGGGGCGGCGTCAAAGGCCGGGCTGTTCTGCTCCTGGCACTTTCCCTGTGGCCTTGGCAGCGTGCCTGGCAGATACAGGTGCCAGGGAAACCTGGCTCTGTCCCCTTTCCATAGCCGCTTGGAAGTTGGGGGGGGCTCGGTTCCCTGTGCTTATCCGGCTTCCTTCCCGGAGCTCTCTGGGCTTTGGTTTTCCCCGCTGGAGAGGGTTTAAGCCTCCAAGGCCCTCCCAGCTGTGGGATCTACTGACCCGGGAGGATGGTGGGGCCAGAGTGTACACAGAGGGCGGTATGACTTTGCCTTGCCCTACCCTGAGGGCCTGGCTTCGGCCAGCAAGCAGAACACACAATCAGTTAATTCTCTACCGGGGGAAGCTTTGTGCACGTCAGAGCCACCTCCTGGACACCTGGCCTCCCTTCGTCCCACCCTCGCCTCCTAGCCTATCCCAGGCTTGTCCTGGCTCACCTGCCTTTCCAGAGCTATTTGAGGTTCAGCAGGAACTGGGACATCTGGGGCCACCGGGAAGGTTAAGGGGCACCATCTCGTGACAGAGCCAACCATGGCCACAGCCTTGGGGTCTGGAATAAATAGAATTAGAATGGCCAGACAAGGGAGAAAGTCACTCACGTGCTCTGTGAACTTGAGTACATTTCTTTCCCTCTCTGGGCCTCAACTTTCTCATCTGTCAAAGGAGTTGCACTAGATCAGTGTTTCTTTTTTTTAAAAATTTATTTTCTAATTACAGTTGATATACATTACTTTCAGGTGTACAATATAGTGATTTGACATTTATTATTATTTTTTAAATCCTCACTTGAGGATACTTTTTCATTGATTTTTAGAGAGAGTAGAAGAGAGGGGGAAAGAGAGAGAAATATTAATGTGAGAGAAAAACATTGATTGGTTGCCTCCTGCACAAGCCCTGACCAGGGCCTGGGCTGGGGAGGAGCCTGCAATTGAGCTATATGCCCTTGACCAGAATCAAACCTGCGACTCTTCAGTCTGCAGGCCGGTGCTCTATCTACTGAATTAAACCAGCTAGGGTGGTGATTTGACATTTATATACCTTACAAAGTAGATCAATGCTTCTTAAACATTCATTTCATGGGTTATTAAGAGGCATCACAGGATAAAGTGGCTCCATAAGCAACGAACTTGGGAAACCCTGGGGTTAAACAAAATTGACAAAATTTCTCTGCGAGGGCACTTTTGGGAGTCTTTTAGATTCTAAAGTGCCTTGAGAGTCTGTAGGAGGGGGTAGAGCAGTTTCCAACATTGATTTGCCTTATAACTTGTCAGTGTCGTCTCATGGGGCTAGTGTTCTTGGAGCTCACTGTGAGGACACTGGGCTGGATGCTTCCAAGTTTCACAGGCGGGGCTGGGAAAGGGGAGGCTGGGAAAGGGGAGGCCTGGGCGGGCGTCAGGGTCTCCCCTGCTCACTGGCCTTGTCCTCCTCCCTCAGCTGCCCAACATGTTTGGGAACCTGCGCTCCACCATCATGGCCCTCATGATCGGCTCCTACGCCTCTTCTGCCATCACGTTTCCAGGAATCAAGGTTTGGAACTGCCTTGGGGGGGACAGTAAGGCCACTGTGCTTTCTTTTTGCCTTGTTGTAAGAATTGGGTGGGGTGGCTGCCAGTTGGTCAGGTAGCAGCAGGCATGGAAGGTGGGGCTTCTCCCTTTCCAACTCAGACAGTGGGGTTGGAGGAGCCAGATCTGATCCCCACTCGTTTGGGATGTGGCCCTTTGAAGCTCTGTGCTGCCTTCAGGGAAGAGCCCAAGGCCCACGGAGCCCCCAGCAGGAGCCGTTTTCCTGGGCAGCACCGGGGCTCTGAGCAGGAGCCCAAGGGGAGGGCGGACATCGGTCATCCCAGGCAGAGGGTAGCTGAGAGGACAGAGGAGTGACACCATCTCACGTACCTGGCTTCCCAGTCTATTCAGAACCTGTTTGTCCTGGGTTAGGAGGCCTTGGGCAGAGTATTGCACACACCTCCCTCCCCCTCAGCGTCAGCACCTGTGAGAGGTGAGATAAGGCTTGTTAGCTTGGGTTTGTCTCTCCCCCCACCCCCCACCCCGGGGAACAGGCCAGGCAGGGGCAGGATAAACATGGCTAGGCCTAGTAAACCTAGAGCCTTAATTCTCCTCTTTTGTACATAAAATGAGATCACATTTTTGTGTAAAACAAACATGTATGGAGTCATAGGCAAAATGAATGTGTCTTTTAAAGATAATAATTGAGATTTCAAAGTAATTCTGAGCTGTGGCTGGCAACCTCAGTACCTTGTGGGAACTATTTCACCCCACTCCAGGGTGAAGCAGCGAGAAAGGAAGAGGAGGGGTGACTTTTGGGCCTGACTCTTAACTTCTGGCCTTGCTTTCCTTATCTGCAAATTGGACACAAGCAATGGGGGAGAAGAGACCCTCTCTGAGGCCTTGGGGGCCCGGGTTCTACCTCGGGCTGGAAGAGGGGGGCCTGGAGCCCAGCGGCCTCCCCACGGGTCTGCTCCTCCTTCCACAGCTGATCTACGATGCCGGCGTGTCCTTCATGGTCATCATGTTCACCTGGTCGGGCCTGGCCTGCCTCATCTTCCTGAACTGTGCCCTCAACTGGCCCACCGAAGCCTTTCCCTCTCCCGAGGAAGGCAGCTACACGTGAGTGGCTCTGTGGGGGTGCTGGGGTGGAGGGGGACCTCCCTCCTGCAGCGGAAGGCCAGGGCAGTGGTGGTGTGATGGAGAGAACGAGCGGTGAAGTCAGAGAGACCTGGGTTTGCAAATGGCCTGCGTTCCCCGAGCTCTGCTTTCTCATTCTTACCATGGGCCTGATCCTGCACACCCACATGTTTGGAATAGACCCGCGCATACCAGGCAGTCAGAACATGGGGACTGCTATTGTTATTACCCTTTCTGAGTTTTGAGGACAGGATCAGAGTAGAAGGGACCCCAGGAATAGCCAGTGGGACTCAGGAGGGGGATAGAAAGGAATCAAATATACCACCCTTTGTGGGGCAGCCTGAATGCCAGCTTTTCCCAACTCCCTACTCCCTGTCAGTTCCCCAGGGGATGTGTGTGTGTGTGTGTGTGTGTGTGTGTGTGTGTGTGTGTGAGATGCTCCACAACCAAGCACAGAGGGTGCCTGGTCTTTATCGTCTCTTGTATGCCAGGCACTGGGCTTAGCCCGCATGCCATTCTCAAACAGCCCAGTGACCGTGGATTCTGCTGTTAGCAAAGTGACTTTCCTAAGGTTATGTACCTTTGAAAGGGGGGTGAGCCAGGCTCTCTGACTCCAGTCTGAGTTCTTAATGCTGCCTCCATGGTAACAACCCCAGTGGAAAAGGACTCATCCAGTCTTCATTTATTGGGCGCTAAGCTGGTCCCTGGGCCAGGCTCTGAGGGACTCAGATGTGAGCCCTGCACACCTCTGAGGGAGCTCATCAGGGGGCATGTTAGTGCTGGGCAAAGGGGTGCTCAGCACCCCAGGGATGACTGGGACAGCCCCCTAGAGGCAGGCTGTTGAGGGTGGGCTCTGCAGGGCTGGTTACTACTTGCTCCGGCCTGGCTGCCGGCAGGAAGAAGATCAAGCTCACTGGGCTGGTCCTGGATCACAAAGTGACAGGTGACCGCTTCTACACCCATGTGGTCAATGTGGGCCAGCGGCTGAGCCAGAGGGCCCCCAGCATGGAGGAGGATGACTTCTCCCAGGACACTCGTGGCACCTCAGGAAACCCTCGTGAGAGTGAGTATCTGGTCAGGGTGACAGCCTTGGGGACTGGGGACGTTGGGTCCTCACACTTAGTGAGCACTCACACCAAGGGCTTCTCTCTCCCCTCTTCAGTTCTCACACACCACATGAGGTAGGTGGGCAGTCCCCACTTACAGACTAGGGGGAGTGGGAATAGGGCTCAGAGAACTCTGGGAAGTTCAGATCTGGGGGTACTCTGCTGGATTCCTGGGGTAACAGAGAGAGGATGGGGCAGAGACTCCAGGCCTGTGGGGTAACTGGTTTCATCAGGGCTCCCTGCAACCTCTGAGCTTCTTGCATCAGGTGAGCTGGGCCCTCCAACACCTGTCTGGTTTGCGCCCCCTGCTGGCGCAGGAGGAGCCAAAACCCGCCTTCTGGACCACTTCCCAAGGTGTCAGCTCTGTTAGTGGCAAGAGCACCAGCCTTGGAATCAGGAGATGAGGGTTTGAGTCCGGCTCCCCCGTTACATGCCATGTGACTTAGGTAGATCCCTTAACCCTGCTCTCACTCTCCTTATCTCTTAAACTAGCACTAATCGCATCCACCTCACAGGGAAGTTAGTTGTGAGGATTGAATGAAGCTGTGAACACGGAAGCCCTTTGTAAAAGGCGGAACGCTGTGCAGTTCCTGGGGTGGTATTCCCATTGCTGGTTCTCCCATGGCCGAGTTACGGGTGTGAGCTGAGTGTGGCTTGCCCCATGAGCTCAGGCAAGTCATTGGCCTCCCTGAGCCTCAGTCTCCCCATCTGTAATATGTGGCAAAGGTAGGGGTGTTACACAATCGGATTAGTAAGTGTTTAATACATAGGAGCTGGAGTAATTACCACACCAAGCATACGGTTTTACACCCGGAGGTCGCTGAAAATGTGCTGTTGAGATAGTTACAGAGCTGGGCAAGACCTTGGAGGTCAGTGAGTCTGAATCCTTGTTTTTGAAGAAACTGGCTTCTATCCAAAGGCACATAGTGTCAGAGCCTTCACTAGAACTGCGTGGGCCGGGACTTTGAGGGAAATGGAAGCTCAGGGGCTCAGGGGCGCCCCCTGCTGTCTCTCCAGAGTCTGTCCCCTTCCGCAAGAGCCTCTGCTCCCCCATTTTCCTGTGGAGCCTCCTCACCATGGGCATCACCCAGCTGCGGGTCATCTTCTACATGGCCGCCATGAACAAGATGCTGGAGTTCATCGTGACTGGCGGCCAGGAGCATGGTGAGGTCCTGCTGAGCCCACTGGGGGGCACAGGAGGGTCACCTTGGTTGAGCTCCTCTTACTCTGGCTTCTCCCCCTGCTACCCCCAACAGAGACCGTCTCCCTGAAGCAAAGAGCGGAAGAGACAGGTAGGGGGACAGAAGTTGAGACCCTGGCCTGCACCCACTCTACTGCTGCCCACCTGGCAGGGAACCTGGACACACCCTGTCAGATATAAGAATGTGGGGCCAGAGGAGGGCTATGTTGGCATTCCCTCTTCTCTGCTGGAAGTGGGGGGTGGTGCCCACTGGGCTTCTGGCATCCCTTGTGCCAGCGCCTGACCCCGCTTCCTTCCCGTCCTGCCCAGTTGGGTTCTACTCCTCCGTCTTTGGGGCCATGCAGCTGCTGTGTCTACTCACCTGCCCCCTCATTGGCTACCTCATGGACTGGCGGATCAAGGACTGTGTGGACACCCCCACTGAGGGCATGGCCCTCGACGATGCCAGGTGACCAGCACAGGGAGGGTGACAGCAAGTAATCAGATGGTGCTTCCATTTTCTATGTGCTTTCACATCCAGCATCTTATTTCATTCTCCCAAGAGCCCTGAGAGAGCAGAGGTACCTCCCCATTTTATAGATGAGGAAACTGATAAATATAGCTCACAGCGAGAGCCGACTGTGCACTAGGCACCTTGCATTGTCTTAAGTTAATCTTGCAACAGCTCTCTGAGCTAGGTACATTATCCTCATTTCACAGATGAGGAGGCTAAGACACAGAAAGGTTAAGTAACTTACCCAAGATCACACAGCTTTTGGTAGCAGGCTCCAGAACCTGTGTTATAAAGGGTACCCTTTTTAAGGCTAGCACGAGATAGAGGGGGTGCATTAGTTACCTATTGCTGTATAACAAATTACCCCCAACCTTGGCTTCTTTGAACAACAATCTCATATAGTTTCTGAGAGTCAGGAATCTAGGGATGACTTAGCGGAGTGGTTCTCAGAGTCTGAGTCTGTTCGGGCTGCTATGACAAAGTCCCACAGGCTGGGCAGCTTATAAAAACCAGAAACTTATTTCTCAGCTCTGGAGGCTGGAAGGCTGAGACCAGGGTGCCAGCATGGCTGAGTGAGGCCCCTCTTCTGGGTCACAGACTTCGCGCTGAGTCCTCACGTGGCAGAGGAACTAGGGAGCTCTGTGGGGCCTCTTTCCTAGGGGCACTAATCCTAAGATGAGGTCTCTGCCCTCAGGACCTAATCACCTCCCAAAGGCCTCACCTCCTCACACCATCACCTTGGGCACCAGGATTTCAACATGTGGATTGGCGGGCGGGGGACGACATGGACATTCGGACTGTAGCGGCCTTTCTCATAAGCTTTCGGTCAAGCTGTCGGCCAGGCTGTAGTCCTCGAAGTGCTGACTGGGGTGGACAATCTGCTCCTGCACTTCCTCACGTGCTGTTGGCAGGAGGTTTGGTCCTTCCCACCCGGGCCTCTTCACGGGGCTGCTGAGGACGGGGCAGCTGGCTGCCCAGAGCGAGGTCTAAGGGGGAGACCAAGATAGAAGCTGCAGTGTCTGTAGCATAATCTCAGAACCACACCGTCGCTCCCATCACGTTCTGTTGGTCACACAGAGTAACTGTGCAGTGTGGAAGGACTGTATAGGGTGTGGATACAGGAGGCGGGCGTCACCGGGGCCACTTGTTGGCCGGAGACTAACGTCCGACTGCTGTTCTCTTTGTGTTAAGTCAATAGTCTCCTGTGAGGTCGGGAGAGGGAGACGAGGAGAGAAGGTAGCTAAGGAGCAATCAGTGGCTTCCCTTCCCACCAGCGGTGCCCCCGGCCCTGGCACCAGCCTTCCTCCTCTGCCCTCTGCCCCTGGGGGCCGGGGCCCATTAGCAGGGCCCTTCTGTCTAGGACCGATGCCAGCCTGCCCTCATCTCAGCCTACTGCCATCTCCCCTGGGCCGGCCTTGGAGCCCTGACCCTGTGCAGAGAGGGGCCTGCTGGGCAGGCCGCTTGTCCAGGCTGGAGGGCAGAGACACTTTCCTGATGAGAGGTGGTGTGAGAGCTCCCCATCCTCTGCCTTCCTTCCCATCCTCGAGTCTCATGTGAAATACGTGGGGTCCCTGTCTGAATGCAGATTCGGTGTGAGAGCTCCCCATCCTCCGCCTTCCTTCCCATCCTCGAGTCTCAGCCGTCGGTGTGCATGTGAAATACGTGGGGTCCCTGTCTGAATGCAGATTCCTGGGCCTCACTCCCGAGAGTCTGAGGTCTGGACTGAGGCCCTGGGGTCTGCATTTTAGGAGGTCCCGGTGATGCTGGTGTAGTTGGTGGGGAGCCACAGCAGAAGGGGCAGGGGCCAGGCTGAGCAGCGGGGAGCTGCGGGGAGGTAGAGGCAGCGGCGGCAGCGGCCAGTGACCCTGTTCTCGGCAGGGACGGGATTGCCACCAAGTCCGTCCGACCGCGCTACCGCAAGATCCAGAAGCTCACCAACGCCATCAACGCCTTCACCCTGACCAACTTTCTGCTGGTGGCTTTTGGCGTCACCTGCCTCATCAACAACTTACACCTCCAGGTACCTGCCTCCGTCTCCCACTCTCCCTGCCTCTCAGGCTCCTCCGAAGGACCGTTCTGGACCGTTCCCTGGGTGCCTGCTGTCCAGGAAACGTGGCTGTCCTCCTCCGGATCTATTGCCTGGTTTTCTGGGGCGTGTTTCTAGCAGGTTGGGTCGCGGAGAGGGTCGGCATGTACAGGCGGGCTCTGCAAGGCTCCGTTTCCCTCTTCCCAGCACCCGCCCTTCATCCTGCCTGCATCGAGCCCTTAAACGCTTTCCTCTCCCTTTTGGTTTCAGTTCATGACCTTTGTCCTGCACACCATCGTTCGAGGTTTCTACCACTCGGCCTGCGGCGGCCTCTACGCGGCAGTGTGAGTCAACCTGGTCCCACCTGCCTTGCTGAGCTTCCCCCATAAGCAGAGGGTCCCAGAACCGAGAGCAAGGGGCCCCAGACACCCCTGAAGGCACCCCTTCCAGCCCTCCCCAGCCTCCCTGGAATGCTGACATGTTCGAGGAGGGGTGGATGGAGAGGATTGGTGGGGATCTTGGAGGCCGTCTGGTGCACTCCCTCCTCGAGCTCCTGAGTGACGGGGAGCTCACTACCTCAGACACAGCCCACCCCACTGCAGGACAAGTCCCCCGTCAGGAAGTCTCCCTTAGAGGAAGCTGCAATACTTGGTTGGGTGACACGTGGGTCCTGTGTCTGCTCTCTGAAATGGCTCCCCCAAGTGGCCTCTCTCCCCATGTCAGCCCTGTAGAAACTTCCAGACCGCAGTCTTGTTTGCCTTATAATTTCCCTGCTTCCTGTTGAACGGCCCGTTCCCTTCTTTCTCTTCTGACTCCCACCGCCCGGCGCTGCCGGGTGACTCTCCCTGTGTATGCGATGCAGGAACATAGGATATTACAGTAGCGGTGACGAAATCATGACCGTTATTGAGTATGTGTTCCGTGGCGGACACATTGGGGGACACTTGACCGCACCCCCTAACCTGAAACCTCACGACAGCCATCTCAGCTCCGTCCCCTGCATTGGCTCAAGTTAAAACTGTGGGGTCGCTCTAGATTCTTCGTCTTCTCTCCCCCCACGTCCAATCTAGCCACCATCCTGCCCGCTGCATAGCCAACCCTTCTGACCGTCCCCACCCTTGCACTCCGTCCTGGCTGCCCTCGCCGTCCCTCGGGCTATTTATAACGCAAGCACTGGAGACACCTGTTAGGACATAAGTCTCTTCGTGGCACTCCATGGCTTCTTATCTTGTCTCACTCAGAGAAAACGCCAAAGGCCTTTTGCCCCACAAGACCTGGTACAGGGACCTCTCTGCCCTCTTCCTTGCCCTCCACCTATGGCCTCATCAACCCTGGTGCCTCATAAACCCCAAGGCTCACAGCTGTCTCACTTTCTCCAGGTCTCACCTCGCTGCCCTCAGTGGCACCTCCCTTGGCCATCCTATCTGCAACTGCAACCCCTCGACACCCTCCCCGTCTCTGCTTAACTTCTCCCCTTGGCTCTTATCACCGGCTAGCACACGAGGCCTTTATCTCGCTTAGTGGGTGACTGCCACCCGCCCCCCCCAGAATGCCACCTCCAGGAATCTTTGTCGGTTCGGTTCATGGCTGAATATCCACGCACCTAGCCTGGCACCCGGCACACAGGAGAAGCTCAATAAATATTTGTTAAATGCATAAATGAACAGCTCCGGGAGGCTAGGGTTAGCCCTGTGTGTAGGGGAGGAAGCGAGGCTCAGAGAGGTTGAGTTAATTGCACAAGGAGGAGGTGTCAGAAGCCAGTTTGGTGGCCCTGAAGTCATGGCATATACACCCTCCGGGCCAGGGACCGGAGAGCACACGCAAAGAGCCTGAACTCTTAAGCTCTGCCCTGCCTGGCAAACAGAGGGCGGTGTCTGGGGAAGGGGACAGGCAGGGCGCCGGGCAGGAGAGGGCCACACACCCTTCACACTTGGCCCCCTCTCCCTGACAGGTTCCCGTCCAACCACTTTGGGACGCTGACAGGCCTGCAGTCCCTCATCAGTGCCCTGTTTGCCCTGCTCCAGCAGCCGCTCTTCATGGCCATGGTGGGACCCTTGAAAGGAAACCCCTTCTGGGTGAGAACTGGGGGAGATGGGGGAGGGAGCAGGAGCCCCCTTCCTGGGTGCAGCCCAGGAGCTGGGGGTGGGGAGCTGGTATGTGATAGAATCCTTCCCTCTTCTCATCGCAGCCAGGAAGTGCCTTGTAAGTCTGTAATCTGGGGGTTCCCAAGCTGGCTGCCCGTCAGAACCCCTCGCAGAGCGTTAAGAACACAAATTCCCCCGCCTGCTGAATCAGCAGCCCTTGGCCTGGGCCCAGGAGTCTGTTTTTAATAAGCTCCCTGGTGACATGTGAAATGGCCCAGAACGGATCCCACCCAGGGCCACCCAAGGCAGGGACCCTCTCCAGCAGCCTTGACAAAGGGGGTCCCTCAGTGACCAGTCCTGCACGCGGCAGCAGCCGCTGGGACTGTTGGGAAGGCTTTTCCTTACATCAGACCGACATGTGCCCCTGGAAGCTGATCTCCCTGCCCCCCGAAAGCTGATCTCCCTGCCCTGTGCACCACTCACTCCCATAAACCCTTCTCCCACAAAGACGATGACATGACAACTACCATTCACAGAGCGCTCTCTAGGCCAGTGATGGCGAACCTTTTGAGCTCGGCGGGTCAGCATTTTGAAAAACCCTAACTTAACTCTGGTGCCGTGTCACATATAGAAATTTTTTGATATTTGCAACCATAGTAAAACAAAGACTTATATTTTTGATATTTATTTTTATATTTAAATGCCATTTAACAAAGAAAAATCAACCAAAAAAATGAGTTCGTGTGTCACCTCTGACACGCATGTCATAGGCGCTAAGCACACCGTGTGCTTTATCGCTTCATCTTTGCCGGAAGGGTGCTGAGAGGGAGGCACTTAGAGCCCAGAGCAATGCAGAGCGGGATGCAGAGCGAGTCGAGTCCAAGCCCGTGTGAGGCCACTGTGCTGGGCCGCTGACCCTTCCATCTGCCCAGCTCCTTTAACTGCCCCGGGAGGCTCTTCTCACCACCCCAATGACCCCTCTGTCCGTGTCCCCAGTGTGGGCGCTGGCGTCAGCCAGGGTTCAAACCAGGCTCTGCCACTTTGCAAGGCCACTCACCACTAAATGAGGCATGTTGGAACAGTGATGGCACACAGGAAGGTCTAGCTATATGTGTCATCCTGGCCTCCTCCTCCCTGTTGGAGGAGAGAAGGAGAACGGAACCTGCTTGACGCTCTCTCTTTGCCCTCAAGGTGAACCTGGGCCTCCTGCTCTTCTCACTCCTGGGATTCCTGTTACCTTCCTACCTCTTCTACTATCGAACCCGGCTGCAGAGGGTGCACACCACCGACTGGGAGGGCCCACTGAAGGCGCTGAGCAACTCCGAGGTGACTGCGTAGACCTCCGCAGACAACGGACCGACCGGATGCGCAACCAAAGGGAATGCCTCATGTGGCTTTTCTACCTGTAACACACACAGAGCCAGGGGCCGTGGATTTATAAATACCAGGAGAAGTTCTATTTTTGTAGGGACTTGCTAAAAGGAAAAAAAAATCCCCCCAAGCAATGTGCCCTTGACTGAAGACAGGCCCTGCGCTGGAAGGATGGGGCCTCTTCCTCCTGGACTGGGGGAGACCAGGGTGTGGGGCTCCCCTTTCTTTGGGCCTCTGTCCTCCAGGGGCCTCCTGGGGGCTTGGGATCAGCAAACAGCTTACCCCCAAGTCCCAGCTGTGTCATGCCCAGAGTGTACATGTAAGTGTGAAGTGTGTACATGTGCACATGTGTGTGTGAACCAACCTTTCCCTAGGGGAAAGGGGCCTGAGGTGCTGGCTGTGTCCTGGGTGGGGTGTGGGGGGTAAGGCCGTTTCAGGGGCTGGAGGGCGGGTTCCCTCCCTGGTGCTGCTTTTTGCAGATCTCAGAGGAAATAAAAAGGGAAGTGAGAGACTGGCTGGTGTGTGCCTGTGTCTTCCCACACCCCCACCCATCACCTCACCCAGGTTTGGCTGGGCATGAAGTAGGGCACCTGAAGTGCCAGCCTGTCCACCTCTGGCTAGCTGGCTGACCTCCCTGCTCTCGGCCAGGCCCTGTCCTTAGAGTCTGGATTCAGACCCTTCTCTCTCTGCTCCTGCCCCCGCTTCCTGGGTTTGGGGTACATCCGGGAGGCTGGCCTTTTTCCATATAGGGGGTCAGGGCAGGATGCTTTAGAAAGAATGGATGACTCTCAAACTTTCCTACCAAACCATCCCTGGGGGCCTGTTGAAAGTGCCTTTTTAATAGTTTCCTAAAACGTCATGCAAATTTTGAGCTTCACATTATACTATATTGAATTTTACTTTTACCATTAAAGCGAGGCTTTAAAATTACCTGCATCAAGGGAGGATACCATCTTTGATATTCCAGGAAGATATATTTATTTATCCCTCTGCTATACCTGTTTGGGTCCCTAGGACATAAATCCTAGCGGCTAGAGTAAGTCACAGAATGGAGGGAGGGGGCAGGAACGGGCACGATCATTTGTTGATCTGCACAGGTATCTCATTTCATCCTAACTGCAGCCCAGCGGTCCTTAGCGCCATGCTGAAAGTTCAGGGCACAAGACCAGAGGACACAGCTGGTGGCGGTGGAGCTGAGCTTGGAACCTGGGCAGTCTGGCTGTGGAGTCCCAACCACAGGGCAGCCAGGGGCAGAAGGGAGGGCCACGCTCCTCAGCCCAGCTCTCAGCTGTCCTCAGGGCTGACAGTGACCTCAAAGGCCCTACCTACCTTCCCCCCTCAAAAAAAAAGCTTGGAAAACCACCAAATGTTAAAGCTGAGAAGACAGTATTACAGATAAGCCGGCCCTTTGTCTTAAACTCTCTTTGGACGTTAATAAAAAAGACTCACCCACCCATTTTATAGATGAGAAAATATGCCCAGAGAGGTCTGGAAACTTGGCAAAGCCACATAGCAGATCCGAGCCCAGTCTCCTGGATTCTGGCACTGCCCTTTTGGCAAAGTACCCAATCAGGATGGCACCCACCAACGGGCTGGGTGGGTTGCCAGAGTGCCTGTCCGGTGTCACTGCACTTTCTGTCCGGCCCTTGACTTTCTGAGCTCTGGTGTTGGTTGGCTGGTGGAGGTTGATCGCTGTGCTGAATGGCAGTGGGACCCCACGGATTCCGGTAAGGGCGGCCACGGAGCCCAGCGTGTGCGCGGGGTACGC
>NW_005371468.1:478551-483403 GCF_000412655.1 Myotis brandtii
CCGTCCCCATCGCCCCTCTGCCGGGGCGCTGGTCCTGGGAGTTGGGAGGTGTCCTCCCTGGCACTCCTCTTGCAGGGTCTCCGCATCCCGGACCAGAAGTTCAGTCTCTCAGATCGTCAGGAGGGGCGGGGAATGGGGGGGACCCCCACAAGTCTGTTTCCTCCGCGGCTGCGTACTCTGGGTGTCCCCTTCTCCGAGTCCCCCGTTCCCCCTCTGCCTCCGTGTCCTCTGCTCCCCATCGCTGGCATCACCCTCTCCAAGCAGGAGTCTTGTCTGTAACTCCCATCAAGTCTGCGTGGAGGGGGCGGGACCTAACATTTCTTCCTTTGCTTTCTCCTGTCTACACCCCCACCCCCACCGACCACCCACATTGAAGGAAGAGTTTCTCAACCTTTAGAGTGCTTCGTAACCCACCCTGCGTGTTGGAATGCAGGTTCCAGGGCCCCTTAGAGATCCGATTCGGGGGTCTGAGGGGCTCAGGAATCTGCATTCAGCAGCTTCCGACCCAAGTGTGATGTCAAAGCCCTGAGAAACATGGTGCAGGGAACCCGTGGGCTGGAAAGACTGGGCATACTCCCTCCAACAGCCCTGCCGGCCTCCCAGGCCTTCCTCCATGCTCCTGACCTCACCTCTGCTCAGGGTGGCCATCTCTGCTCCCAGAATGATAGGACCAGGTGTGGAGAAGTTGCCAGGGAAGAGGGAAGGGAGGGAGGAGGAGGAGGAAGAAGAGGAGGAGAGAGAAAGAGTCTGCTCCTAGCTCTTGTTTCTCTGAGCAGGGTCTTACCCTTCCACTGTCTGCTGCTTGCTTCCCTCCCCTCGGCCTTCGCTTCTCCATCTTCCTCTCTCTCCCCCAGCCGCGCCTCACTTCTCACCTCACTTCTCTTCCCTTCCTTCTCCTCACCCAAAGTTTCTAGCAAGGCCAAAGGGTCCCGGGGTGGGCAGTTTGGATCTTAGCAGGGGATGGCAGAGCCAACCCAAGTCCCCACCTCCAAAGGAAAGAGGTAGAGGCACCCTGGGGTTGGAAAAAAACAGAAGGAGGGAGGCAGGAGGAAAGATAATAACAGCGAACATGTAGGTCACCTTTCCATGGGCTATGCACTTACTTAACACAGCAGCCCAATTTAGACAGGCACTATTGCTCCCAGGTTACAAATTATAAAGAAGAAAAAGAAAACAGAAAACACAAGGGATGTTCAGAGTGGTTAAGTAACTCCCCCAAGGTCACACAGTAAGCGGGAGAATAACTAGGTTATTCACCCTTTTGCTTGCCCAGAATCATGTCTCCAGAGGCTGCTGGGTAGCTGTCCCAGACCTGCCCTCCCTGCCCCTCCCCCAGGGGCAATGGATTGGGAAGGGCATCATGTCCAGAGATGAAAGGAGACGCTCAGGTTTCGGAACATCTGACAGGTCTGGCTGGAAGCATTAAAAATTCATGTGGAAACTTGACCCCTGCTGGACCTTGGGCCTGCCACCTGGACTGTCCCTGGCATTGTGGTCTCTCAGATCCTGGTGGGCGAATTTTCCTTCAGCAGGGTCCTGGGAGCCCCAAGTCTTTGTATTCCACAGGAGGGGGGTTCTCTTATGGATTATGGAGCTAAACTCAGGAGCCAGCAACTCAGAAAGCAGCGCGGAGAACCCTGCTCCCACTCCCAGTGTAAGAACCTGAGAGGCTTAAGGGCTTATAAACCTTGTCATCTGGCGGCCTTTTATTCCTCTCCCCAGATAGATGGATGCTCACTCTCAGTTCAGGATACTGAAGCCTGGCTGTGATTCCCAAGTGGCCAGTAGGAGGCAGCCATCTGCCTGGAGGCAGCCTGAGCCTGAGCCTGAGCTGTATCTGCACCTCTGAAGGACAGTAAACGAATCCCTACTGATAAGGTTAGAGCCTGAGCCTGAGCCAGCTCTGAAGGACAGTAAACGAATCCCTACTGATAAGGTTAGAGAAATGCAGCGTTGGCCTTGGGAAAGGGCTTTGGAATCAGTACCTGAGGAGAGTGAGAGAGGGTTCCTAGTTTGGGGAAGATTGAGGGACCTAAGGGGGAGTTCAAGGTCAGTTATAGGCTTCAAGTGCATAATAATTGATGGCCAACATGATGCAAACATTCTAGTTGGAGTGGAGGTTTGGGACATGGCCCTGAGACAAAACTAGAAAGGCTGTTGGTACCAGACTCCGAAGGATCCTGGATGCTTTGCTAAGGTGTTTTACCTTTAACCTGTAGGTAATAGGGAGTCATTGTAGGTTCCTGAGTGACACAGGGACATAATGCACATTTCAGCGAGCCTGAATCTGGCCACCATGGCAGGCTGGTGGGAGGGAGAGAGAGACTGAATGTAGGAAAACTGGAGAGGAGGTTGGTGCTATTTTCTCCTGCATTTCTAGGCATGAGGTAATGAAGAGATGAAGCAGGGAGGTGGAGGGAGAATGGAAAGGAAGGGATGGACTGGGGCTGGAGAGGAACCGGGCGAGTAGATAGATGTAAGAGATTAGAGAAGGGAGGAGATAACTACATTTAGGCTGGGTGTCAGGAAGGCAGGAGAACACAGAATGTGGGTACACCCACAGAATGGGGGAGGTGAATGAGTTTTGTTTCTTTTATGCTGGGGAGTCTTGGACAAGTCCCTTCTCTCTGGGCCTCAGTTTCCCCATCAGAGCATTGGACTGGATGGCCGTTATAGTCCCTCCCATTTCAGGGTGTATGAAAGTAGTGAATCTGGGAGGTTTGGAGAGGCTGGGGATCTGTGTGTGTGTGAGATCTCTGTGGGTGGCTCTGTGTAGGGTCCTGTGTGAGCGGCTGTGTGCATGTCAGTGTTGGGGGTGCATCTGCCCTTTGTGGGACCCGTGGGTGTTGGCATGCCTGCACGTGTTCTGTAGCTCCGCTCTGTGGGAATGTGTGTGAGAGAGCGTGCGAGCGTGGGAGTGCACGTGATGGGCGTCCGTGGGTCTGTCTGGGCTGTGGGGGTGAGGGTGGGGGCAAGTGGCATCGCTGTAGGCTTCTTCCTGAGGCTCACACACTCCTCTTGCTTTCACTGTTCTGAAATAGCATCTGGACCGAAGGCCCATGAATATTTCACAACGATAATTCCGTGACCTGGACAGCCTGCTGCTGATTTACCAGCATCCTCCCTCCCCCTGCCCAGGCCCCGGCAGCCCCTCCTCCATCAGAGCTCTTGGCTGGCTGTGTCCTCCTCCCCCCCAACATTAGCCTCTGCAAAGCCAGCCTGACACAGGCCCCTGTGAGACCCCAGCCTCAGAGACCCCCTGCTTCCTGACTAGCTGGTTGCTCTCATTACCCCCACCCCTTTCCCAAAGTCCACCTGTCTCAGGCCTTAGATGTTGAGCCCTTCCTGTTTCTGTATCTCATCTCATCTTCCTTCTGACTTGCCTGGCCAGAGTCACAGGATCTCAGCATTCTTCCTCCATGAACCCTGGCATCCAGGTCCCCTCTTTCCATCCCCACCTCCCAAGTTAGATTCTTAACCCTAAATTTAAACCATCGGACATCTCCTCATGCTTCTGTCTGATGAGCCTCACCCCTAACATGCCTAACTCCATCGTAGGTCCTTCTTAGCCCAGGCTCTTTCCTTACTCCAGCCTTTACTCCCCACATGGGCAGATGCAGCTTCTGAGCATGCTTCAAGCCAGCAAGGCACCCCAACACAGGGTTCTTGTCTCTCTGGTCACCCAGCCCCTTGGTTTCTCCTCTAACCTGGAGAACTGGTTCTCTGACGTGGTCCATCGCAGGAGCCAGGGACGGGCTGGCTGCAGGGCTGTGTACCGGTGTGCAGGCTGTGCACTGCGCATG
This sequence comes from Myotis brandtii, assembly GCF_000412655.1. NCBI lineage: Eukaryota > Metazoa > Chordata > Mammalia > Chiroptera > Vespertilionidae > Myotis > Myotis brandtii. The sequence goes on from NW_005371468.1 coordinate 482,355, forward strand.
GGCACTCACACAGGGCACGTGGGAGCTGAAATCCAGCCTGAGGCTCTGCTTGCTGAGTGTTTGGTCTGGTGTGGGGCTGGATTCCCCTGCAGAAGAGGTGTCTTTTTCGGATTTGCTCGAAGTCGTGTTTGGGCTGGCTGTGACCATGGATGGCTGTGATTCCTCCTTGCAAGGAGGTGGGAACTGGGAGGGAGCCAGCCAGGCTGGAGGCCTTGCCCAGGCTTAGCTTCCTGGGCACCACACCAGTCAGGGTCGGCTGGAGCCACTTCTCCTGGACAAAGAGGAGTCGAGGTGCTGTCAGCCCCATCTTGGCCTGCCTGGGACTCCAGGCCACACCCCTCCTCCCCAGGCGCAGCCTCTTCTCCCAGGGGGAGCAAGAAGCTCTTCAAGGGCACAATCGGCCCCCCCTTTCTCTAATCCTCCTGGCCCTGAAATCCTGGTGGTTCCTCGCCCTCCTCCCACTTTTGAGGTCCCGAGCCAACACACCTTACAGAGGAGATAAAATAATAGAATTTTTAATAAATTTTCCCCCCCAAACAACTTCTGTTGATCTTCACCACACAGGGGCCACGGTGGAGAGGAAAGATCTCTCCAGGCACCCTAAAAAGTGTCCCGGGTAGACGTAGGAGAAAAGTACTCCTCCCGTGTCGGGAGACTGAGAGGGGCTAGAGAAGCAGGGGCCCAGGGTCAGCCTGGCCCCCGTGGGCATCCCTCCGCAGGGCTCCTGGGTGGGCTCCCTTCCGGAGCTTCTGAAGGCTCTGCTGGTGGAAGATGCTTTGCAGACAAAGTTCCTCTCGAGTCCGCGGTGGGCATTGCGAGAAGGGCCAGCGCCGGCCTGGGATGCCCCACCCCACCGTGGGATGGGGCCGAGTTCATGGCCAGAGTTGGGGAGAATGGGGCTGAGCCACCAGACACAGCCCCTTGGGATAGTCTTAAGCCAGCATCCCAGGAGGCGGGGAGAGGCGGCCTGGTCCCAGGGGAGGGCGGAGCAGGGAGGGGAGAGGGAGGCAGCAAGGCCAGGGGCGGGGATTGGGCCCGAGCTGCAGTTG
>NW_005371468.1:484075-496632 GCF_000412655.1 Myotis brandtii
CAGCAGCAGCCGGTCCAGGCCGCCCAGGCCGCGGAACACGTGCTCCGTCAGCAGCCGCAGGCGGTTCCCGTGCAGGAAGAGGTGGCTCAGGTTGGCCAGGTCCGCGAACAGGTCATCCTGGGAGGAGGGGTGGAGAAGAGAGAGGTCCTGAGACAGGTGGGGAAGGAAGGGGAGCGCTGTGGGAAACAATTTGACTTTTCTTTTGCTTTTTAAATATACATTGATTGACTTCAGAGAGAAAGGGAGAGATAGAAACATCAATGATAAGAGACAATCATTGATCAGCTGCCTCCTGCACGCCCCCTACTGGGGCTGGAGCCCGCAACCCGGGCGTGTGCCCTTGACTGGAATAGAACTCTGGACCCTTCCGTCCGCAGGCAGATGCTCTATCCACTGAGCCAAACCAGCTAGGGCCAACTTGGCTTTTCCTTTTGGAGTCCTGGGTTTGAATCCTGCCTCCTCTAACCTAGTTAGAGGTTACTGTGGAAAAGGTGATGTAATTGAGGCCAGTGGTTCCTAAACTTTAGGGACCATCAGAATCCCCGGGGATCCCGAAGCGCTGCCCTCAGAGTTTGTGATTTAGCAGGTGGGGCCCGAGAATCTGCCTGTCTACAAGTTCCCAGGAGGTGCTGCCTCTGCTGGTCCGGGGACCACACTCGGAGAAGAAGATACTCATTCAGCGTGGAGGAGCCTGACGTCAAACGCTGGATCTATCATAGCTGGCTGTGCCACCTTGGGCAAGTCACAGTATCTCTGTGCCTCCGTTTCTTCATCTGTAAGGTGTGGAGATTAAATGAAGCAGCGCGTGTTAAGGTGGTTAGAACAAGGTTTCCATGTGGGAGGCATTCAAGGAGTTGGCCATTATCTTTAACTTGGCCAAGCCAGTAATCTCTCTAAGCCTGTTGCCTCATCGATGAAATGGGGATGAGTGTACCTCCTCATGGGCTTGTTCTGAGGATTAAAGAAGATGATCCATAAAGATCAGATGGTGAAGTGCTGGGCACAGTGCCTGGCACACCGGTATCCAGTCCAATGATGACGCCCACAGGCTCAGGAGTCACAGCCCCTGGTGCCCATTCAGCTTGCCCTCTTCCCAGCTGCGTTACTTTGGGCAAGTTATTTAGCCTCCCAGAGCCTCTTGTTTCCTCAGTCTGTATAACTTGGAGAATACCCCCATACTCAGAGGCTGGGGGAAGGGTAGATGAGATCATGCCGTAAGGACCTGGTGGGGACTTCCACCACCCTCGAAAAATGATGGTTATTACACTAGGGGCTCAGTTAGATAACTGAGGAGCTCTCCAGGGTCCAAGAGTCCTGCTATTAGGCTAAGATATTAAGAGGACCAGGTGTCAGCTCTCCCCGACCCCCAAAGCCAGCCAGGGAGGGGAAAGAAGGCTGCTGCCTGATGTCCTACATCACTGCCCCCTTAGAAGGGCTGTCCCACTTGTCTGGGGCTGGGCAGTGCCCAAATCAGGCCATGCTCATCTTGGACTGTGGTTCTGAATGAAGGGGGGTGTGGGCGTGGGGGAGTGGATATGCTCCATGGGTGGGAGGGCCCAGGGGCTGGATTCTGCATTTTAACCAGCTCACTAAGGTGATGATCAGCTCCAGGGTCCACCAGCCCAGCCCACTTTTTACAGAGAAGAGCACTGAGGCCCAGAGAGATGGAGAGTTTGCCAGAGGGGACCAGAGCCCCAGGACTGAGGCCCTCCGTCAGTGATGCAGGACATCCCTGTGGTCAGCGGGCCCAGGAGGTCTGGTTCTTAGGGACACAGGCATCCTCTCTGTTCAAGCCAGTGCACCCTGGGGGACCTGTTTCCCGACTGTGGCTCTCCCACCCTTCCCTGTCTGGGGGGATGACCCCCCTACCCCACCCAGGAGTCTGGTCAAAGGCTCTCAGGTGGGGGCAGGGCATTGACTCCCAGCCCACACCCACAGCCTCCACCTTCCTGTGCTCCTGCGTGTTCTCGCCCCCTCCCATCTGGCTTCCGCCCTCTCCGCTACAGGAACTGAGCCTGCCAAGAACCCTCCTCTTGGCCACATTGAGATCCGTCCCCCTCAACCTTCTCGGCTGCCTCTGACACCAGCATTCTCCACTCCCTGTGCCACCCCCATGCTCAGCTCAGGTCTCTGGCAGGCTCTCTGGACCTCTGTGGCCCAATTTAGCTTGGTACCCTTGTCCTCTTTCCGGTCCACCCTGAGAGTGGGCTCTGAGTCCCTTCTACTCAAACACCTAGCCAGGGTTTCTCTTTTTTATGGGTGTCATTAAGAGTGGGACACCCTCAGAGATACCTGTGAGAGGATTAGTGGGGGTGGGGTGAGGATGAGGATGCACAGGTAATGGAGTTTGGCTTGGGAGGGTTAGGAAGAGAAGATCAAAGGTTCAGAGCCCCTAGGGAATTCAGGCGCCTTTGGCCCACAGTCCCGATTTTTGGGCTACAAAATTCCTTGATTCTACCCTCCTCTCCTTCCCCCTTTTCCCTCTGCAAAAGTTCTGCCCCTTTCCTCTCTGAACCTCAGCTTGGGGGTCCATTTCCCCTCCCCCATCCAAGCTGTTGCCAAATCCCGCTGCCACTTCCTGAGCTGCAGCTCTCAAATCCAGCCCTCTCTCCACTGTTAAAACCTCTGTGCATTAATAAGCTCTTGACTTTCACAGCCCTCGCCCTCCCCCACTACCCTCCCTATCGCCCCCTCCCTCTGGGCTGAGAGTGGCTGCTAAAGTCATCTTCTTCCATTTCCAAAACCACATTTCCCTCACCTCCCCCAGCCAGTTTACAGCTCTCCACATCCATATGGAATCTCAATGCAGCATCCCTGCCCCCCTTCTCCGGACAGCATCCTGTTCTTAACCTTGCCTCCTTCTAACCCTCCCAAGCTCCAGTCTTTGGCACCAGTGGCTGAGCTGTGTGACCTTGGGCAGCTCCAGGAACCTCTCTGAGTCTCAGTTGTTTTTTTTTAAATCTGTGAAACAAGGGACTTGAGATAGTTGATCATTAAGATCCATCCTCATCTGATATTTATGAGTGAGTGAATCCTGGAATGTACCTCATTCATTCAACAAAGCTGTATTGAGTGCCTCCTCTGTGCCAGCCCCCCTCCCCTCCTCACAGAGATCACCAACCTATGCCTGGTGTCATTGTCATGGTCTGCGTCAGCATAGGCAAGCAGATGACTTACTGAGCTTTCACTATGGCCCAACCTCTGTGCTACATACGTCTCCTATAGCAACCTGATCATCACAACCCTATGAAACAGATGTTATCATCTCCCCTTTCAGAGATTAGGAAAGGGAGGCTAGGAGAGGGCAATTCTACTAATTCTAATATGTAGTAGAATGTGGAAATGAACTCTGGAGACAGGGTTCTGAACAGCTACACTTGAGTCAGACAGACCTGGGCCAATTCTAAGCTGAGCCCTTTGCTAGTAGTTGGGTGACCTTGGGCTGATGCCTTAACTTCATTGAGCCTCAGTGTCCTCAGCTGTTAAATGGGGGGAAATGATGCTTATGTTAGGGGCAGAAATAGATTATTGGGGACTAGCTATAATTATGAGAAATATTAATCATGCTCTGTTAACCATGATTGTTCTGTTCTGATTAGAGAAAGCACATTCTCACCTGGCTGACGGTTGTACACCCTGGGACATGGGAACTAACATTGGGATGAAGTCCATCCTCCTCTCCCAAGAGCTGCCTACAACCTCATGGCTGGAACAGTCTAGTCCTGGAGGTGCCTGCCCTTTACAATCCCCCCACCCCCCTGTCCAAGCCCACATGGCCTGTAACCTGTAACCATTATCCCGTGCCTACTTTCCCACGCCTGTAATTCTTACTTTCCCACATAATCTTTGCCCTTCTACCCAATATAAGCAGATGGCTTGTGGGGAGGGGAGCGCAGATTTTTGTGGATGACCTGCTGCTCTCCCATACTGCCAGCATTATTGGAATAACTGCTCCTAAACGATTCAACCCTGTCTCTGCTTAATTGGCTCACGTAGTGACAGGTGGCCTGGACCCACTGGTTGTCCGGTTACACTTACTCTGAATGAGACACATTGCTGAGCCCTCTTCAAGTAGCATCTCCTTGAACCCTCACAATAAACCCCTGAGGCACAGGGCATTTCCCCCATGTTACAGATGGGGCCATTCAGGCTTAAAGTGGTGAAGTAACTTGCCCAAAGCCACAGACCAAACTGGAGGTGGGGCTGCCATTCAGACTCAGATGTGCCTGAGTACAAAGGCTGCTCTTATGCACTGTGCAGGCTGCTGTAATGAGTGAAAGGTTCTGGTTCCTTTCGAGTAGGAAATACACTCCAGGAGAGCAGAGAGATTGTTTTTGTTCGCCCCTGAGTCCCTGGCACCCAGAACACTGCCTGGCATGCAGTAGGTACTCAATACACATCTGTTGATGAATGAACTCACCTGGCACAGTACCTGGCACACAGAAGACAGTCTGTGAGAACCTCCAGCCCACCCCATTTCCATTTCCACCTTCCTCATCATTAAAAGCTGTGGTCCTCTTGCCTCCTCCAAAGCTCCCCTCTTGGGGAGGCCCAGCCCTATCTTGGGGCACACCTGCATTCTGTGGACATCACCCCAGCCCACGTTTCCTCCCCCACCGGTGGCATCTCCCAGCCTAGTTCCTCCAGGCAGTTCACAGGCAGAGGCTGACCCTTCCTTCCTTCCTTCCTTCCTTCCTTCCTTCCTTCCTTCCTCCCCTCCTTCCTTTCTCTATAAAGGGCCTGGTGTGAAGATGCCATGCCATTCATGCCAGGGGTGTATAGAACCAACTTCCCATTTCGGAGTCAGTGGAGGATCAGGTTCTAATGACAGGATTTATTCAGCACTGAACTGTGTGCTGTATCTACACAACTCATTTACTCTGCACAGCCGTTCTTTGTGGAAAGGATGACTTTTATTATTTCCACTTTAAAGATGAGGACACTGAGGTTCAGAGAGGAGAGGCATCATGCCTTAAGTTAAATAAGTCAGAAAACAGCAGAGCAGGGATTCCAACTCAGGCCCTCTGACCCTAGCTGTCTCATTGTGATCCACTGATAAATGCTGAGGAGGTCAGGTGTCAGTGGCAGTACCTGAGTGTGGCCCTGTGCTAACCCTATTGAGGTGGCCATGTTACAGATGAGGACTTGGAGATGGGAAGATCCTTAATAATTTGTCCAAAGTCATATAGGAGCCAGGATCTGAACCTACATCTGGTAGACTCCAAGGTGAGAGCCTTCAAAAATGAGCCCATGCTGCTGTATTTCAGGGTACCACCCCCCTCCACCCAGACAGACCCTAGTGGAGAGTTCTGAGTGATGAAAATGGCCTGAAATGTCATCAGCCCACGCAGGTTCTCGTACCACCAGCTCTGCCTGGTTCGGTGGCCTCAGGAATTTCATTTTGTGTCCCTACTGTCCCTAACTGTCTCTATTGCCAGGCTTTTGTGAGGTTAGACGTGCTGCTGAGAACATGGGAGCCCCCAGTCATATCGGCAATGGTTTAAGAGACTTCATGTGAAGAGGCCTTATATCTACAAACTCTTGGGACCCTGGGCTTCAGTTTCCTCATCTGTGGGGAGGTGTAAGCATCTCCTGACAGGGCTATGGAAATGAGGTGAGGTGGCTGAGCGTGCTTTGGACACTGTGAGGTGCTGGGCAAATTTAGGAAGGAAAGAAAAGAGGGAGTTTTCTAGGATCCACCCATGGCCTGGGCATCACCCTTGAAGTTGACCCAAATCTCCAAGATGAGGTCCAAGATGGGCCATTTCACTGAGATCAATGTTAAATGAGGCTTGCCTCTTTTAAAATAGTATTTTAACAAGCATTTATATAGTGCGTATCGCATGCCAAACACTATTCTAAGCGCGCTACAAATTATTCATGCACTTACACTTATGAAATCCCTAGGAGATGGGCTGGTGCTACCCCTAACTTACAAATGGAAAAACTGAGGCTCGGGGGGATTGAAAATGTCACACACTTGTAAGTGGCAGAGTTGATACCTATAGAGGCCTTAGCATAGCGCCCAACACCCATAAAGGCCTCAGCATAGTGTGTCCACTAAGTGGTAGTGGGTACTACTACCATTATTGGTGCAATCATAATAACACGACATCTTTTTCCAACGTACTCTGTACAGCAGTCCCCCGCTCCCCTTCACGGTTTTGCTTTCCATGGTTTCAGTTACCTGCAGTTAACCATGGTCCAAAAATATTAAACAGGAAATTCCAGAAATAAACAATTGATAAGTTTTAAATTGTGTGCTGGTCTATTTAGCGTGGAGAAATCTCGAAGCCATCCCACCCAGATGCGAGTCATCCCTTTGCCCAGGGATGACGGGACTTCATGATGCATACGCTACCTGCCTGTTAGACACTTACTAGTAGTAGCCGCCTCGGTTGTCAGATCAAGTGCCGTGGTCCCACAGTGCCTGTGTTTAAGTCCCTCTGTTTCACTTAATTATGGCCCCAAAGCCATCCACGTAACTTTTATTACAGTATGTTGTTATACTTGTTCTATTTTATTATTAGTTATTATTGTTAATATCTTTTTGTGCCTATTTTATAAACTAACTATATTATAGGTGTGTATGTACATAGTACATACAAGGTTCCGTACTGTCCGAGATTTCAGGCATCCCTGGGGTCTTGGACCGGATCTCCCATAGATAAGAGGGGGGCTACCGTATTTCACTTCTGTCTCTCTCCACCACCTAGAGTGCTATCTCGGCGAAGGCAGGGGGTTTTGTCTGTTTTGTTAACTGCTGTATTCTCAATGCCTTGCACATAGTGGGTGCACAATGCACGTTTGTTAAGTTATTATTGCCATTGTTACTATCTTTATCAGCATAAACCCTGACCTGATTTTCAAATCAGCACCAGCCCGCTGGGAGGAGGCATGCCTTCCATCTATGTGGGGGGAGGGAGGGTTTGGATATTCCAGCCCCCTTCCAGCCTGAGGCTGTGGAGCCCAGGGAGGGTGGTTGGGAGGGTGTGTTATTGCTTCCTGGGGAAATAGAATGGGAGGATTTGACTGTCAGACAGTCAGCTTAATAACAACAATAAACAATATTTAGATCAATAATAATAACAATAAATAGCAATTACTGTTATTCCTTCCGTTTTCAGAGCATCCATCTTCCAGCTACTTAACAGCTCTTTACCTTTTTTCCCCCTCCTTCTTCCCTTTCAATGAGACAGCAGGTTGGGGATGGGGATCTAGAAAGGGTAGGGTTTCCCCTTGTCCCATTAGCCAGTGTGCTGGAGAGAGGGGGGCCTTCTCTGGGACACCAGCGGCAGTGGGAGGGGGTGGGGTGGGGAGAAAGCAGCCACAGAGGCCTTCAGGCCTGGTGCCTGGGGAGAGACAGAGCCCCCGAAGGCAAACGAGGGGAAAAGGAGAGATCACAGAGAGACAAGCACATCAACCAGACATGGGGTGCGTGTGGAGTGGGCGTGTGAATGGAGACAGACAGAAGACCAGAGGACAGATGGGGAAGGCAAGTCAGTGAGAGAGGCAGAGAGGGGTAGACAGACAAGACAGGCAGAGGCAGAAGGGGACACACAGTGGGGGGTGGGGGGTAGGTGGAGGATAAGGGAGTGAGAGAGAGGGGCAGCAAGGGAACCAAACAGGCATAGACAGACAGACAGACAGACTAAATGGAGAAAAGCCCCTGGAGAAAGTGAGAGGGACACACTTAGAAAAGGGGCAGACATGGAGAGATGGATGCTGAGATGCTGAGGCAGGAAGGGCGGGCTGGGGAGAGCGGAGGGACACACACAGGGGCAGAGGAGCGAGGGGAAAGCAGGGGAGTGTGTGCAGGGGCCTGCGCATGGGTGGGTGGCTCACCTGGAGGTGGAGCAGGCTGTTCTCCTGGAGGTAGAGGTACTGCAGGCTGACCAGGCCGCGGAAGATGTTGGCGGGCAGGCTGCTAAGCTGGCAGCGGTACAGGTGGAGCGACTGCAGCCGCTCCAGGCCCTGGAAGGTGTCGGGCTCCAGGGAGCGCAGGTGCCGGTTGTCACCGAGGTCCAGCTCCTCCAGGGCCTGCAGGTGACGGAAGGTGCCCGGGTAGATGGTGGAGAGGTTGTTGGAGAAGAGCCACAGCGTGAGCAGGTTGGGCCCGAAGGTGCCCGGCCGCAGCGTGCGGATGAGGTTGTTCTGGAGGAAGAGGCGCTGGGTGCTGGGCGGCAGGGACAGCGGCACGGAGGAGAAGTTGTTGGCCTGGCAGCTCACGGTGGGCGGGGACGAGTAGCAGGTACAGAGCATGGGGCAGCTGGGGGCCGCTGGGGGCAGGGCCAGGAGCAGCAGCAGCAGGCAGGCTGAGGCGGGACCTGTGGGGACAGGAGGCAGGCCTTTCTGGGCAGGCTGTAAGGGCAGGAGCGCCCGCCAGGGGCCTGCCCACACACCCCTAATGGCCAGGAGCCTGGCTCCTGGGTGGGAGGGTTCTGGGCGCAAACAACCTAATTGCAAGAGGCCCCGGCCACTTCCACTTTTTGCGACCCCTGGTATATTAAAAAAATAAAAATAAAGAAAGAAATGCCGGGAGGACACTGTGGAAAGCACTGCTATGCCGCAGGCTGTTTCAGAGTGGTGGTCTTTTCCGTTCTTGTTGTCACTACGGTGGGTTTGACTGTGTTAACTGTCAGGCCTCTCAACCTTCGTATGGAGAGTTGAGCCGATTGCTCTTTGTTGTGGGGGACAGCCCTATACGGTGTCCTATTTAGGGTGTTTAGCAGCATCCCTGTCCTCTACCCACTCGATGCCAGTAACACCTTCCCCCTGATTATGACAACCAAAATGTCTCCAGACATTACCAAATGTCTCCTGGGGAGCAAAATCGCCCCCATTTGAGACCGGTTGGGGCTAAATTGAGATCTCTTGCGAATCAAAGGCCGAGGGGAGGAAGAGTGGGCCTTGGACCCAGGTCCTATTTCCAGGGCTCCCCGGGGTTCAGAGACCCTGGGGAAGACCGAGGGGGGCATGACTGTACGTGATGCCTGGCGCTGCGCGTGAATGTCTGTGTCTGAGCCCAGTGCACACTACACGCAGAGCTGCACAGCCGGCGTGTTTGAGTGGCGTAGACATTATGGCTGTCCCGTGAGCTTCCTCCCATGGGGGACACACAGGCAGGGGTGGGGAACCCCATGCCGATGTGGTGCTCCCGCTCCTCAATTTGGGGCCTCACCATGAGCATCCCCGATCCTCCCTGCATGTGCTGGCTGTCCCCACGCGTGTGTGAGTGCCGAGTGCCGAGTGCCGGCCCCATGCGTGTGTAGGCTGGGTGTGATGTAATATTCAGTGACACAGCGCTGCTGCGCTATTCGTTCACACCACCTCCGCGTTTCTCGGCCCTTCGCACCCCTCCCCCGTGCGGCAGTTCACGATCACTTTCTCCCGAGTGTTTCAGAGCCACGTGGGGTGGAGGAGCATGTCTCTCACCCCTCATCAGAACCTGGCAGGGGTGGGATGTGGGAGCGGGTAGGGAACCTCAGTGGGTTTCAGCAGGGCTGAGATTTGGGGCTAGCACAGGAGATGTCAGAGCTGGGAAGGTTCTCCAGTCCATCTGGTTCAAGCTCTTGTTCTACTTTAGTCACAACTGGGGTTCAGAGAGGGCAAGCGACTTGCCCAAGGTCACACAGCAAAGTGGTTGGCGGGGCAAGGACCAGAAAGGAATCTCCTCATGCTTGGCCAGGGCACTTCCCTTCCTGGCAGAGTCACCCCCTGAGCTCGCTTCCCCAAGGACTTGACACCAGAGAAAGCCAAATCCTGCTCTGATCCCTTAACCCTACCCCTTATCCACAAGCTCGCAAGAGTGTGAGCCCTGAAGGCCACCAGCCCTGGAGAGGACTGCTCTCCCCCGGCCTCTAGGGCTGACTGGTACCCTAGGAGAGACCGAGGGAAGGATGTGCAATCTGGAGCGCTGCAGAATCAGGGGCCACTGTGTGGCACCAGGGTCTCTCCCAGCAGGAGGCTGAGCTCAGCAGCTTGGGGGAGCCAGCATCCCTCTCCCCACAGCTCCCTGGCCACCCCTTGCCCACATAAGGGGCTCCTCCCTTCTTTCCCCACCCCTCCCCCGTGTCCCCATGTCTCTCCCATTAAGGCCCACCTCCCCAAGCCTGAGCAGGGCCCCTCCATGACAGCTGCTGCGTAACAGTGACTCTGTTGCCATTTCTGGCCATCGCCGCCATGCAAAGCAGCTGTAACCCAAGGAGCCTCATCCATAATTCAGGCTGCAGCTCTCACTGGAGGCCAGGAGGAGGGGGAGGTGGGAGGCACTGGTTTCTCTGCCCCCAGGCCTGGCTGGAGTGCTCCTGGGCTGAGGGGGGGGGGCAGGGAGCTGGGGAGCTGTGCCTTTCTCTTCCTCCTCTGCCCTCCTGTCCCTGCCCTTTTCCTTCTCACCACAGTCCCCTCCCCATCCCTGCTTCTCAGGGCTCTTCCCCCTCAGTCCTTCTCTCCAGGCCTGTGGCCTCCTCTCTCTCCAGGACCACAGTCCCACTCCCAGCCCTCAGTTTGTGAATCCCTGGCAAAGACTGGGGCAAGATGCACAGGGCATCAGAGCTGGAAGGGGCACCTCAGCGGCCATCAGAGCAAAGCTCTTACTGCTAGAGAGGGGAAGGCTCAGTTTCTGACCGAATCTCTGACGGTCTGCCTCCAATTCCTTTCTCGAAGCCTCATGTCATCTCCCCCCTCCTCTATGGGCCGAGGAAAGCCCCTTCTAAGTGTCCCCACCTTCTCTGCTCACTCCTTCCTCTCTTTTCTCCTTTATATTCTAAAGTCTGCAGGTAATGGCTAATGTTGCAGGGGAGTGTAGAGCAGGGACAGGCAGAAACCATCTGTTACTAAGCACCTACTGTGTGCCGGACACTATTTGTACATGTCTTTATGCGCATAGAATACAACGTAAGTCCTGCGAGATCCATACAATGGCCCTAGTTTGCAGAAGAGAGGTAGGAGGCTCAGAAACACGGAAGGAGTTGCCTCAGGCCACGCAGCTGGTACAGGCGGGACCCGGAATGGACAAGCGCAGGTCCAAAGGGAGACCTCACATCACCCAAGGAAACTGCTCTGAGTGCGAGAGACGCAGCCCTTGAGAGAAAGGGAGGACAAAAGTTGCGCCCAGGTGCACAGGGCTGGGCCAGCCCTGACGCTGGGTCTGTTGGGCTGTTCAGGGTTGAGGCAAAGAGGGAATCAGGCTCTCTCTGCAACCTTCCTCTCCTGGGCTCCCGGTCAGGGCGGCTCTAGCAGGGAGGCTGTTGGGAGTCAAGGAGAGATGACCAGTGCCCAGAAGATAGGGCCAGAACTGACCAGAGGAGGGATGGAGAGAGGCCAGAACATGGTATCGATCCCAGAAGGCTGAAGTGCCCAGAGCCAAGAAGTATCCATTCATTGAGGGACCACTGTCAAGGAATCTGGGCCATCACCCGGAGAACCAAGGCTCAGAAACACAGTGCTCACCCCTGGAGCCTCCCTTCGGTTCAGAGACCCCAGTGAAAGGAAGCAGATGGACCCAGGATAGAGGCAGGAGCCAGAGCACCAACCTACAGGGCAGAGAGGCCGGTGCAGAGTGGCCTGGGAAGTCAAGGCTTCTGACTCTGAAGGAGGGACCCAGGGTCCCAGATGAGAAGCAACAGCTCCACGCAGAAAAGGCTGGAAAAAGGCTGGGGCCTGGGGCAGATGCTGAGGGGGCAGGGGCTGGGAGGTGGGAGCCAGGAGCGGGATGGAGGTGGCGGCAGTGCCGGTGACGCAGGGGCCTGGGGAGGTACTGACGCTGCCTGGGAGGTTTAGGCTGCTGCAAACCGCTTCTCACTCTGCCAGAATGTGACACCCCAAAATAAGCAGTCACCGTGGCGGCGGCAGGATCCGACGTGAGGTCCGGAGATATAAACGGCAGCGGCAGCGTGGAGCCAGCCAGGGTGCCCACCCTCTGAGGCTGCCACTCCATGCAAATGTCCCCCCCTCTCCCCCCACGGCCACCCCTCAAAGCCCTGAGCTCCGAGCCCCGACCACTCCCTGAAAGAAGGGATGTGAGGGGCAGGCGCTCTGGGAATGGAGGGCTTCCCACGTGGAAGTGGTTACCAGAAGCCTCTTTGTCTCATCCCTGGCAACACCCCCCACCCCCACCCCGTCCCTCCCTTCCACCCCTTTCTCTTCCTCCTCCCCTTCCTTCCTTTCCGGCCCCCATCCCCACCCTGGCATCCACTCCCAGCCCTCTCTCATCCATGGTTACCCATCCCCAACCCCAGCGCTCATCCTCCGTCCTCTTCCCCATACCCGAGACTCCGTCTCTGTCCACCATCCCCGTCCTCCTCTGGTTTCTGGTCTTCCCACTCCCCTCTCCTTGCAGTGTCCAGGGTCCCCGGCTCTTTCCCAGGACCCTGTCCCCAGATTCTGGGTGCTTGTCCCTAGTTTTCTGTTCACCCCCTCCCCTAACCTGGTCTACCTTCTCCTTCCTTCTTCCTCGGTCCTAACCTGGGTCCCACTTCCCTCCACGCTTGTCCCTTCTAACCTCTATTCCTCCTCTTCCTCCTCCTCCCAGCCTCCCTCCTTCCCTAACCACTCTC
>NW_005371468.1:496731-497028 GCF_000412655.1 Myotis brandtii
ACCTTCTATCCTCCTCCCCCCGACCCCTTCCCCACCCCACCCCCAGTCTCTGGCCCACACCCTGGGCTGTCAATCAATCCGTGGAACTATATATTCCCAGCGCCCACCATCTGTCCTACCGGGGGCGCATTCGGATTCCCCCCTGCGCCCCTGTGCTCACAGGCAGCCCCCTGCCCACAGCCCTTGTCCTCTCAGGTGACAGGAAAGTGCTGAGGCACCGGGCTCAGGAGTCGCTGAGTCGGCGCTTCCCCAGCCGGCCCGAGTCCTCCGCGTCCCCGGGAGCAGGAGGAGCTGGGA
>NW_005371468.1:497338-522029 GCF_000412655.1 Myotis brandtii
CGCGCGAGTCCGTCAGTCCGTGCGCCCCGGCTGCGAGCCGAGGGAGAGTGGGGATAGCGAGGATGCTTTTCCCAACCACCCCCACTCCTTCCCGCACTCGCTGGCTCCTCCCTCGCTTCCCAGCTCGCCGACGTAACCCTTTCCTGGCCACTAGGAGGCGGGAGCGGCTCTCTAGTCCCCTCCATCCCGGACCCCGCCCCTCCTTGGGGGACACGGAGGACTATGTTCCATAGCCTTCGCGGCGCCTCGCTTCCAGAAAAACCCCGGGGGTCGGAGGGGGGGCGCATTAGTGTGTGGAACCTCATGGACTTGTCCAGTCCCCCCCCCCCTCCCAAGTTTTCCGGAGGAGGTGGGCTCCTGGGTCACCCTCCCCGCCTCCTCGTGGCGTCCCTGGTGCCAAGGCTCAGACCTCAACATTTCTCTCCCCTGGGAGCGCTCCAAGCTCCGCTTTCCCCTTCCTTTCCTGGACTCCCAGCCCCGAGCGTGAGACTATGTAACAATCGTGCAGGCAAGTTTGTGCATAGGCGCGTGCACGCGCGCTCAAGGACGCCTGTGCAGGTGTGACTCTGAGTGCGCACACGCTGCCTTTCCTGTGGGCCCAGGGAAGAGCGGAGCACGGGAGTGTGCCAGCGGGTGAGCCACTGGTGCCCGCCCGCACGCGTGTCCGTGCTGGTGGGACACGTGAGGCTGTGTGAGTTTGGCCGAGCGAGCTTGGAGATGGGTGGCCAGGGTACATATGTCCGCGTGTCTGATGCATTTGCGAGCGGGTGCCAATTTGGGTGCGCATTTGTATGTGTATGTTTGCTGTGTCCTAAACGGGATATCCCATCTCCCGCGTGCGCTCAGGAGAGGGCTCAAGGGTGGGGAGGGGAGCGACGGCTCCACGCGAGTTGCTTCTTTCCTTTAAGGAGAGGTGCGTTCTGATCTCACGCGGGCCCCTCGCGCCCCTCGTGGCAGCGTTCGGGGAGATGCCAGCCGGCCGTTTCCTGACAAAGGCGGCGATGCCAAACATCCTGGCCCTGACCCGGCCCAGCGGGCCCGGCATCCGGCCCTTGGAGGCCATCCCGGTGTGGGACAGGCGCGGGGGCTTTGAGGGAGTCGCTTCGGGGACCGTGGCCAACAGGCGCGGCCCTGGGTTGGGGGCAGCTGGAGTGGCTAGGAAGGCCAGCGCCAGAGCCATCGGCGTGCAGCCCCGCCGCGCCCACGGAAGCGCGGGAACCCCGACGGCCCCTCCCGGGAGCAAAGAAAAGGAACCCCTCGCCCCGCCGCCTCTCTCTGGCTCCTCCTCTCCTGTCTCAGTTCTACGCAGCGCTTGGCAAACAGTCGGCGCTGTATAAATGCTGGTCTAGTTTTCCATTCATTCTCTGTTCCATCCACAGTCTCATTCTTCCCTCGTTCTCATTGCCATTTCCTCCCTTTATGCACTCGCTATCTTCTGTCTCTCTCGTGTCTCTCCGTGTCTCTGTCGCTTCCCACCGGTCCTTATGGCTCCCGTGTCTCCATCTCTGGGCCTGGTGTGCCTCTTTCGCTGCCTCTATCACCTTTCCCACCTCATTTCATTAGCGGGCTCCCGGCCCACTAGCACCTTGAGCTCGGGCGCCCCCTGCTGGTCCCATCCTCTGCTCTTCCTGGGCTACCAGGCCCTCTGGGCACCTGATTTCCTCTCCCGCTTCTCTCGGTCGGGTCTGTAGGAGCGGAAAGGGGCGTCTTTGGGGCTCCGCTCCCCCTCCCATCTCTAGATGGAACAGGGCCCGCATTTCCCCGGACCCACCCAGCGGGGGAGGGCCCGCGCCCGGGGAGGAGGCCCTGGAGGGGGAGGCGGGGAGGGAGTGTTGGGGGTAGCAGGGTGGGATTTGGCGTCCTTCCCCGGAATGAGCCGCGGCACAATCTGTCGTTGGGTTTGTTTGCCGAGCTGCCTCCGGAGCTCAGTGGGGCTGGCTCCCGGGGAGCGAAATATCACAAGATGCGTAGACAGACGCTCAGGGGTGGGTGGGCGGCGGGCTGACTCAGGTGTGCTGTCATCGGCTCCCGGGGCCCGCGCTCTTCTGGGAGGGGTGTGGGGGGGGACCCCGGGTTCCCAACACAAGCAGGCATCCGAAGCTGGGAGGGGAGCCCCCATCCCGGGGTGAGCTTCAGGGAAAGGGATGCATCTGCCTGGAGTCCTTGGCTCTAGGTCTCTTCTTCAGGCCTCGGAGCCCCAGGGGACACCCCCACCTTGGGTATGCTCCTGACGTTTATGAACCTCTCTGCTCATATCCCTTCATACAGGCGTCGGTTTCCTGTAACTATCTGCTGACTCACCACTTTCCTCGCACGAGACCGCCAGCTTTTTGAGGGCAGGGGACTCCTGTCATCCACCTTTGTGCCCTCCGCAGGTGCTCAATGTATACGTGGGGAGGGATGGTGGTGGGTGGGTGGGTCGCTGGCTGGTCTGTCTACAGGAAATACCACATGCATTTGGTCTTTCTGGTAGAACGTTGGACCCCTTGTTCCTCTCCCTGCCCACTTTTGCAGCCCCCCCCCCCCCCCCCCCCCCCGAACCAGCTTTTCCTGGAGTGCGAAGACCAGAGGTCTCCAGGTGACCCTAAGCCAGTCACTCCCCTTCCTGGTGCCTCCGTTTCCTCATCTGTTCAGTGTGAACATGCCACTCACTCATGAGGCTTTGATAAATCTCCAGTCACTCAGGTGTGAGAAAGTGCTTAGTAAAACGGGATCTGGCCAGAGACGGTGGTGGAGCCTGTGGCCATTGCCTTTTGGGTGGTGACTCATAAGATCTTTATTCCTGTGGAACCAGACACCTTGTTTCCAGGTGAGTTGAACTTCTGCAACTAGATGTTTTGAGAACGGAGGGAGAAAGCCGATGGCAAAGTGTAATGGAGGGCTGTGCCAAGGCGCAACTAGGTGCAGCCCTGGCTGGACACTTGGCTGGACCCTGGGGAGTACTAGGTCCTTAGACTTGGCCATAGAGCTGGCCCGCCCTCTGGTGGCTATCGATGGATCTGCAGCCCCACAGGAAGCCAAGGATCTCCAGAAATGGCTGATGGATGGATTTTCCCTGAGAAAGGGGGATGACCTGCTGTGTGGAGAACAGTGGAAAGGGAAGTCGTGTAGAAGAAGCAGGATATTGGCACAAACTAGAGAAGTCTCCACTTCCTCTGAGTTTCCCCTTATCAACAGCACCCCCTACTCTGTGTGACACCCTAGGCCTCTCTTCCATCTGGGGGAACCCACCAAGTGAGTCCACAGAACTCCCCTGGTCCTTTTCTCCACCTATTTGGCAACCTCCTTGTGTAGGTCTCTTGGGAGTTACTGCACGAGGGGAGGGGGGTGGCTCAATAGTCAAGAGCGCAGGCTTCGATGGGTTCATGTCTTGGCTGTGCCGCTCACTAGCTAGATGACCTTGGGCAAGGTGTTTAACTCTTCTGAGGCCCAATTTTCTCACCCAGAAAATGGGAGGCAGGCAATACTATCTCATAGGGTTGCTTAAGGATTCAATGAGATAAACCAGGAGAGAACCTAACAGAGTACCTGACCCTGTGTCAATAAGCACTAATAATAATAGTATTAATTGCTTCCTTCAGTCTAACAGCACCCAAGAAATAGATGTTGCAGTCCAGGGGCAGAAAGCACAGTCATAACCTGAGGACTCATAGTCGTGAGTGGCAGAGCTGGGTCAGGGAGTCTGTTCTTAGTTAAAATCTCCTACCCTCCGTGTGTCTGACCCCATGTTAACCTCCACTTCTCCAGCTTCCCCTGGCTCAGACCAGGCTGCTCAGTGTGATGAAAGCAATCTCCACCTGAAGTAGAAGTCTTGAGTTCTAGCCTGGACTCTGCCTCTGAATGGCCCGGTAACCTGGGACAGACCTCTCTCCTCTCGGGGCTTTAGGCTCCCCATCATCGAAAGGAACATTAAACTGAATGCTCTTGAAAGTCTCACAGAACCATGACTTTGCGACATCCTTGTTTCTCTGTAGCTCTGGAATTGGAAACTACCGAAAGTGGAGCGTCTCAGCTGGATCTCATTCCCAGGTCTGAGGGTGTGATGAGAGTTCCAGGGGAAGGTCAGAATTTCTAGAGATCTCCTAGACCCCACTCTGGGTTCCACAGCCCTCCCAGTGGCCAGGAGGCCTGCCCCTGGGCTTGTCGGTGACCACATACTCTGGCGGGAGGGGGCTGGGCCTGCACTTGTCACCCTTCCCACAGTGAGTTCCTCAGCCTACTTTGCCCAGCCAGATGGGAACATGGCTCCTTTCCAGGTTCTTTTTAAAACAGGGAAGAAAGCCTAAACTAGATTAGTTTAAAGGTCAAGGGTGTCAGAGATGTTTTCTTCTTCCTGCTTGGTTTCTAGAGTCTCTGTCCATTTATATTCTTTATAATATAACTGGCTTCTATTAACCACTTACTTTATGTCATGAACTTATGTGTACTGACTCATTTAATAGAGTAGCTCTGTGGAGGAAGGTCTATTAATAACCCCCTTTTACAGATGGAGAAACAAACTCAGGGAGGTAATACTATGCTTAGATTTGGATAAGCAGGGTCTTGGCCTGGGTCCCATGCTTTAGAGGGTTTTGCTCTGGTTCCCCTCCAGCCAACGTTCCCTCCATGGAGTGAAAAGTCCCTGAGACCAAGGGATGTGCCCTCTGGGAGCCTGTATTCCCTTCTAGACCACACTTTGGGTAGCCAGGACATGGGACTCTCTTGTTCAAATGGCCCAAGTCTACTTCCAGGACCTGTGTGGACATCTTCTCCCATCTACCTTTCTGCCAGTGTGTGCACCCTGGCCAAAGGGTGTGGCTGAAGCTTGGACATGTGGGTGGGATACTCCCATGCATGTCCATGAGACCCCTTGTTGTTTGGAGTGGAG
Source organism: Myotis brandtii (assembly GCF_000412655.1). Classification (NCBI taxonomy): domain Eukaryota; kingdom Metazoa; phylum Chordata; class Mammalia; order Chiroptera; family Vespertilionidae; genus Myotis; species Myotis brandtii. Next base: position 502,206 of record NW_005371468.1, read on the forward strand.
ACGTGTTTGTTAAGAGAAGAGGAGGTGGCTGTATTTCTGTATAGAACTCCAAGGAGTCAGATCTCTAAAACTGAACCTAGCTTTTCATTGTCAGGTGTCTTTGAAGAATACGAAGGAGCAACGCTGGTGTAGTAGGAGGTGAGGGGTACCTTGTGGACTGGTGGGATGGGGAGAAACCTTTCAGCCCTTGGCACCAGTACCTCCATTTGCACTCCAGAGTAGCTCTGTGGAGGAAGGCCTATTAATACCCCCCTTCAGATGACTTAATCAAAGGGGACATGACTGAAGAGCCAGGCTCTGAATCCAGGTCTATGTAAATATTTCCTTCTTTCATGAAAGTCCATGACAGTCTTGGCCACAAGTCAGAATGTTGACTCCCTGGAGGTCTGTCTATTGGTTAGAACAGTGGTCGGCAAACCGCAGCTCGCGAGCCACATGCAGCTCGTTGGCCCCTTGAGTGTGGCTCTTCCACAAAATACCACGTGCGGGCGTGCACGTACAGTGCGATTGAAACTTCGTGGCCCATGCGCAGAAGTCGGTTTTCGGAAAGGAGATAGACGAAACAAGTATACAAGATGAGTGTGGATGGGAGAGTTGGAAGGGGTCGACCTCAGCGAACGTACCTCAATCAGATTGAGGACGTTTTTAGCAAAGGCCAGCTTAGGAGTACCCTAATTAAGTTAATAACAATGTACCTACCTATATAGTTTAAGTTTAAAAAATTTGGCTCTCCAAAGAAATTTCAATAGTTGTCCTGTTGATATTTGGCTCTGTTGACTAATGAGTTTGCCGACCACTGGGTTAGAAAGTTGGGTCCCATTGTATGTGCTTGAGTTCCCTTCCAAAAGAAGAGAGCCTCCTTTTCTCCCTAGATTGTGACTTCACTGAGTACAGGGTCCATAGTCTCTGTTTTTTCATGCACCCAGCCCAGCCTTGGCCCAGAGTAGGCACCTGGCAAATGTTGCTGACTTACTGGACCCCTGTCTAGAGAGGAAGATGCTAATCACGGCGCAAGGTGCTATGGTCATGTTGATGTCCAGCAGATGGGGAAAGTCTGGAGGGTGGGTGTGGGGAAGTATTGGGAAGCATTGCCTGGGGCCGCCTATTAAATGAATTGCCTTTGACTCTTTTAGTCTAGGAATCCATTTTATGGGGTTTAAGGATTCAGAATGAGTCACCCCAAGATGTGTCTCTGTGTAATGCAGAGTATTTTGAGCTAAAGGCAACCAACATCCTGTAGGCACAAGAGAAACTTCTGTTGCTCCTCTTAACTACAAGAAGAAGGTGTCTCCAAGGAGGTGGGAGGGGTGGAGAACTAGTGCAGCAGTGAAGGGACTCCCTCTAGCCTTGTCAGCGCTGGCTGATGGTGCTTGCAAATTTGGCTAATTCAGTAAGTATGAAACGCTCCCCCCCTAAGCCTTCATTTCCATCTCCTTCATCATTAATGGGTAGAACTATTTTCCAAGTATTTATTGATTCTCTGCTTAGCCTCCTGGGCAAAGTGGTTGTCCACACCTTTCACCTGGTTTTCTGTTGAACCATTTTCTACATATGTGCTCACTCTCTGCTCACCCTGCTCGGGGAAGTACTTGTCCACAGCTTTCACCGGTTTACCTGTTGAAGTCTTAAGGCTTTCCTTATCGGTTTGAGTGAGCATTTAGTTAAATCAGTGGTTCTCAACCTTCTGGCCCTTCAAATACAGTTCCTCATGTTGTGACCCAACCATAAAATTATTTTCATTGCGTGCTCACTCTCTGCTCACCCTGCTGGGGGAAGTACTTGTCCACAGCTTTCACCAGTTTACCTGTTGAAGTCTTAAGGCTTTCCTTATCGGTTTGAGTGAGCATTTAGTTAAATCAGTGGTTCTCAACCTTCTGGCCCTTCAAATACAGTTCCTCATGTTGTGACCCAACCATAAAATTAATAGATATTAATCATTTGTCAACCAGATTTGGCCATTGGGGCTTGTAAGGCACATGATCAAAGCTACACCTTGGGAAGATTAATTCTGAGATTAACATTTGTCAACCAGATTTGGCCATTGGGGGCTTGTAAGGCACATGGTCAAAGCTACACCTTGGGAAGATTAATTCTGAGATTAATTGAGAAAAATGGGCCGAGAGACAGAGAAATCTGTCAGTAGGCTTCTGTGATTGGTCCCCTAGTGGGGTCTGAATTGTGCAGTGGCGGTGGGGATGGGCAGGAGGGTCCATAGCCCCTGAACCAGAGCTTGTGACTCTTCACCTTGCTTCTTACCATGCCCCTCACACAAGTACTCACTCTCCCTTCAAATTCAGTGGCTTCAGCCCACAGAATTTTGGGGAAAAGGGATTGTTTTCTCCTGTCCATTCACTATATAAATGAGAAAGTGAAGCAATGCATGAAACTCTGGAAAAGAATCTAGGAAAGTGGCCCTACCCGGTTTGGCTCAGTGGATAGAGCATCAGCTGCAACCAATTGACGTGTTTCTCTCACATCGGTATTTCGCTCTGTCTTTCCCTCTATCCTTGAGTGAGGATTTAACACCACCAACAAAAAACGAATCTAGGAAAATGTAATAAGAGCCTTGAAAATATTTCCTTTTGTCCTATTAATTTAACTTTCAGGAATTGATCTTAAGGAAATTCAACATGAAAAAGCACCAGGTGGGCCACGGAGGTGACCCTGCTGCCCTTCTCCAGGCAGCGAGATGGTTAAGAAAACGATGGCTAATCTAACCAATGCAAAAATGCAGACACAAAAATGACATTATGAGGAATATGCTGAAGCATGGAAACTGTGTGTAACAGCACATTTGTTGAGAAAAAGCAGAACACAAAATTTGCACGAACACTGTGGTTACAACCATGAACAGTAAGTACTCGTGTTGACAAAGTCTGGGGGAGAATATGCAAAAAATGAAAATTATTTAAAGTTGGGAGAATAACGACTGATTCTCCTTTTTGTTTAAGAATCTTCCTTGTTCATGTTGTTGAAGTGTTATTTTCACGACAGAATGAGTTCTATAACAAAATCCCTTCCACTGCTTGTAGAATACAGTCAAAACTCTTTAGCCTATGTTCACTATAATAATTACCATGATTACATTTGTTAAGTGTTCATTACCTTCCAGGCAGTGAGGTGAGTCACGTATGTGATTTCATTGGCTCTTCATGACAACCCTGTGAGTAAAAACTAATATTACACTCGTTTTACAGATCAGGGATCTGAGGTCCCTCTGGGTTAGCACACCTGCCTAACTGTTCACGGTAAGTGGCCGAGCCGGGCTTCAACCGCAGGCTGTCTGACTCCAGAACTTGTGCTGCTTTCCATGGCTTTGTGTGTCATTGTTTAATGAACTTCAGTTATTAATGTGTCACCATCACAATTTGCGGGGATAACTTTGGCTCACACACCATGTGCTATGATTTACTTAATCTTTAACTTGAAATCAATGCCCTCTTTAAACATTTGAATACCTTCTCTAGCATCATCTTGAGCAAGAATTGCCTTGGAATTCTCTCTTAAATGTGTTATATTTACCAAAGTACGATAAAATACAAAAACATTAATAGTATAAAAAATCACCTAAGATCATCTTGTACACTCCTTTTTGGAAAATTTGAACCATTTTATGCCCCAACCTTCGGTTCCAGTCTTACGCCCCCTGGGCATTCAGGTACAGTCATTCCTGAGGCCTGAACCCATCCCAGCTAGAAGCCCTCTCTGGGCTCTCCCAGCCCCTCCCAGCTGGGTGCATTCAGTCCCATGTCCTTCCTGTCCCCAGGCACAGTGCCTCCCCAAGGCTTCTGAGCCAAATCCAGATCAAAGCCATTAGCAGACAAAGAAGACACTCATATTCATAAGGTTGCCCACCACAATAATTATTTCCTATTTATTAAGTTCCTACTGTGTGCCACGCACTATCTTAGAAGCTTTACATATACATGACCTTTATTGGCTTTTTTTCCATCCATTGGCCCATCTCTGGGCCAAAGAATATACATTAAACAATTCTTTTCATTTTACTGTTGTAAGGACACTTTACATGACATTTACCTTTTAACAGATTTTTGAGTACACAATGCAGTACTGTTATCTATGGGCATAACTGAAGCTTTATTATTGACTCCTTATAATGACCCTATGAAATGGATATGATTTTTAATTTCTACTTTACATGTTAGGAAACCAAGGCCCATAGAGATTAAGGCATTTGCGGGAGTCACACAGTGGGTAAGTCACAGAGCTGATTGACCCCAGTGTTCTTCTCTTACCACTGTAGTCCTCCCTTGGTCTTGTTAAAGATGAAGGGTCTAAAACAGGCCAATATACCCTCCTCCCAAAGTGGGCCTATGAATTTCTTGCTTCTCCAGGGTGTGGGGAAAAGAGGCACTCATTTATCATGGGTGGAGGTCTTAATCGGTAAGACCCTTTTATTTTATTATTTTTACATATATTTTTATGATTTCAGAGAGGAAAGGAGAGAGTGAGAGAGAGAAATGTCAATGATGAAAGAGAATAATTGATTGCTGCCTCCTACCGCCCCCCACCCCCAATGGGAATCGAGCCCATAACCCAGGCATATACCCTGACTAGGAATCAAACTATAACCACCTGGTTCATAGCTTGATGCTCAACCACTGAGCCACGCCAGCTGGGTGGTATGATCCCTTTAAAGACAATTTGACAACAGCTATTAACTTTAAAATGCGCATGCTCACTGACCCCGCACTTCACTTTTTAGGGAATTATCCTGCAATTATTCTGTGCACAAAGACATGTGTAGATTGGTGGTCAATGCGGCCTTGTTTGTAGTAGCCTATGATGTAGCACACACAACCTAAATATCGTCAGTAGGGGATTGGTTACTTGAATTTCAGCCCATCCATACACAGCCATCAGAAAGAATGAAGAAGGTCCTGTATGTTTTTATATGGAATAATCTCAATGATACTAAGTTACTAGTAACTAAACAAAAGGCAGAATAATGTGATAGAATGTAACCATTTGTGTCAAAACCCTGTGGGATGAAATATATATAACCATACACACACATACAGATAACATGCATAGAGGCTCTCTGAAAAGACATCAACAGAACAGGTAAGAGGAGCTGCCAGATTGTGTGTTGGAAGGACTCTGGTTGAGATGACAGGGCAAGGGCTGGTCTTGCCCCAGTGCTTGTCCAGCCAGCAGACTGTACTCGAGTCTCAGGGTAATTTGAGGGGTTTGGGAAAGTGACTAATAGAGATTCCCCCACCTCCATGCCCACAACAGCCACCTCAGGTTCTGCCCCAGATCGTGGGAAACTTATTTTTTACTCTGTAACCTTTTGTACTTTTTAAAAATTAAAACGAAATGAAACACCTGTGCATGTATTACCTCTTTAATAATTTAAAGTTTAAAATTAAAAAAGAGAGGAATGTCCTGCCTGAGGCAAGACCCACCTAAGGAAAGCAGACTCTTCAGGCTGAAAGTGGGCCCAGACGGAGGCGTTGAGATGCCAGGGCCCGGAGGCCGCTCCCACCGCACGTGCAGGACCTGGGACCCTCTTTCAGTCTCTTTTCAATGGAAGGTTTTATCCTCTCCTTTCTCCCAGCAGTGGCTGCCGATGGCTTCAGAGCAAGTTTGGGGTTGAGATATGTTTCAGGAGCTTCCCTGAGCCGAGAGATAATAATTGATCGGCTGCCCCCTGCACGCCCCCCACTGGGAATCAAGCCTGCAACCTGGGCATGTGCCCCTGACTGGAATCGAACCTGGGACCCTTCAGTCTGCAGGCCGACGCTCTATCCATTGAACCAAACCAGCTAGGGCAGGGGTCCTCAAACTTTTTAAACAGGGGGCCAGTTCACTGTCCCTCAGACCGTTGGAGGGCCAGACTATAGTTTAAAAAAAACCTATGAACAAATTCCTATGCACACTGCACATATGTTATTTTGAAGTAAAAAAAACAAAACGGGAACAAATACAATATTTGTATTTGCATGTGGCCCGTGGGCCGTAGTTTGAGGACCCCTGAGCTAGGGCATGTCCCATCTTCTTTAGGATATTTTAACTCCAGAATCTTGTAGACCAACCTGGATTCTTCACAGCTCTGGGCCCTCCCAGTCCCCAATCACAGGGAACCCCGCAGACCTCACATACCCTGCATGGACCCAAATTGTCAGCGTGACCAGGTCTAGGCCAGACCATGCACAGAGCTCAGTGGGGACCAGTTCCCTCCAGTTGCCCTTCCTGGATCTGCCAGCCCTGCTTCTCAGACCCTGTTTGTCAGCTTTCCTCTAATCCAGCGGTTCTCAACCTGTGGGTCGAGACCCCTTTGGCAGTCGAATGACCCTTTCACAGGGGTCGCCAAAGACCATCCTGCATATCAGATATTTACATTATGATTTATAACAATAGCAACATTACAGTTATGAAGTAGCAATGGAAATAATTTTATGGTTGGGTCACAACATGAGGAATTGTATTTAAAGGGCCAGAAGGTTGAGAACCACTACTCTAATCCCATCACTTGCTTTGGGGCTCTCTGTTTCCAGATTTGATTACAGGTCTCTCCTTTGCACCTTCATAAAGTTTAAAGACTGACCCTAGCCCGGCCAGCTTGGCTCAGTGATTGGGCGTTGACCTATAAACCAGGAGGTCATGGTTTGATTCCCAGTCAGGGCACATGCTGGGGTCCAGCCCCAGCAGGTCCAGGGGTTCCCAAAGGTGTGAACGGAGTCAGCGAAGAATGAAGGACGCGGAGGCAGCGTTCAGTTGATCAGCATGGTTGGGGTCTCTCTTTATTGTTCTATTACATCTATATTTGTACTATTTGATCCCATAAGCATGCCTGTATAACAGGGGTCCTCAAACTACGGGCCACATGCAAATACAAATATTGTATTTGTTCCTGTTTTGTTTTTTTACTTCAAAATAACATATGTGCAGTGTGCATAGGAATTTGTTCATAGGTTTTTTTTAAACTATAGTCTGGCCCTCCAACGGTCTGAGGGACAGTGAACTGGCCCCCTGTTTAAAAAGTTTGAGGACGTCCAGGGGTTCCCAAAGGTGTGAACGGAGTCAGCGAAGAATGAAGGACTCGGAGGCAGCGTTCAGTTAATCAGCATGGTTGGGGTCTCTCTTTATTGTTCTATTACATCTATATTTGTACTATTTGATCCCATAAGCATGCCTGTATAACAGGGGTCCTCAAACTACGGGCCACATGCAAATACAAATATTGTATTTGTTCCCGTTTTGTTTTTTTACTTCAAAATAACATATGTGCAGTGTGCATAGGAATTTGTTCATAGGTTTTTTTTAAACTATAGTCTGGCCCTCCAACGGTCTGAGGGACAGTGAACTGGCCCCCTGTTTAAAAAGTTTGAGGACCCCTGCTCTATAATTACATCATGGTATGTTTCGGAAAACCTACAGTTCCTAGTTTCATTTCCATAATCCTCTCTCTATCTAGTTCTGTGATTTTAATCTTGTCTAGGTTAATCTCAGTGTTCCATTATAAGGGCTAGTCCAAGGTCACTATTCTATTGCTATACTGATAAACTACAAGGATGTGACTGAAGGAGTTTATCCTACCCAGTAAAAGTTATGTCCTCCCAGCCTCACTGCTTGCCTTCCCTGGGACTGCCCTGTGTCAGAGGGTCTCCAGGGGTATAGGCTTTGGTGCTTTCCCTGGTGGGCAGACCCCTGGGGATGTGGGCCCAACAAGTCCCAAATTTATTGCCAACAGTCTTAGTCCAAGTTCTTCATAAGTAGTACATGGTATTTCTGTAACACTAGGGGGTTTTACTGATTTATTCTCTTCCTTAGTCCTGTTAACCCCTAACCTGGGGAAACAACCTTTCTCGGGGAGGTGGTCCTGGTTAAAACACATAGCGCTTAAGAGGGGGAGCTAACATATGTCATATACGCCAGGTCCCTTGAAACATAAGCTGTGCAGATATTTCTTCCCTGCAGCGACTGCGTCAAGCAGCAAGGGTGGACCGGCTTCCAGCAGGCACATGCCTGGGTTTCGGGCTCCATCCCCAGTGTGGGGTGTGCAGGGGGCAGCCAATCAATGACTCTCATTATTGATGTTTCTATCTCTCCCTCTCCCTTCTTCTCTGAAATCAATAAAAAAATATATATATATTTTAAAAAAAAGATGGACCCTATGTGGGGGACTCTGATGATCCCTGACTTTGAGGTGCACACATTATAGGATGAGGCAGGGCAGCTACAACTAGCAGCCCCAGTGGGCGGAGGGCAGTGGGAGCTGGAGGAAGACTGGTGAGTGAGGCAGGAGTGCGGGAGGCCTCCTTCCTGCCTCAGGCCAGGCTCTCTGGCTGCCCTGGCTGCCTGGCGTGGGTAGAAGGAAGAGAGGTTCTGTGGCTGACTTGTGCGACTGTACCGGGGAGGCCGGGGGAGATTACAGAGAAAGTACACAGCCTGGTCAGCTCTTCCAGGAGACTCAAGCCACCAGCTGCAAAATGGAGTCTGAGCATCAGCGCCCCACCCCTGCCTCTCACCTACTCAGGTGTTGGGCCTGAGCCCAATCACTGAATCTGAGCCCAGATACGCATCAGATGTGGGCTGATGAACAGCTGATAGCAGCTGTGCTGTTACCCCTGGGAGGTATCTGCTTCCTCTCCCTGAGGACTCTGAAACCTAGCGCTTCCCCGAGGACTCTGAAACCTAGCGCTCAAGGAGGGCCTGGGGACATGCTTTGTTTGGCAAATTGTAGAGAACAGTGTACACACCAGGACCTGATTTTCCGGTTTCTTCCTTTTCCTCCACCAGGAAGCAGCAGCCCAAGGCCCAGGCTCCGCTAGGAAGGATGGAAACTGGCTGGGGCGGGGAGATAGAGCAACAGGGTCTCCGAGTGGACATTGGTGCCGTCGTCTCATCCACAGGTACGTCTGTGTCCTAGACGGGAGAAAAGAAAACCGTGCTCATGTTGAGCTGTGCAGAGACTCGGGCCATTTGCGTCCAGGAGCCTCATGACCTTCAAGAACTTTCCGCAGGGAAGATGCCCCTCCGCTTGGGGAGAGAGAGACTCCAGGGTTTAAAAGACTCAGCCGCTCACGATGGGGCAACTGCACTGGCCCTGTTCACACAGGGGAGGGCAGCTGGGTGGTGTTTGAAATGTGGGAAAGTATGAAAACAAAGAAGCGCCAATTCCTAGCAGTTCCCAAAGGAACGGCCCACAAAAGCGGAAAACCACAAAGCTACTTGGCATCTGAAAACCAAGAGCGATTCCACGTCGGAGGTGGTTCACACACCTCCGACACCGTTCCTAGGAAGGAACTTTGTCAAAGTCCCATGCCCAAGATGACATTGTGACCAGGAATTTGCTTTTTCAAATCCCAGAGAAGTAGGATTAAAGTTGGGTGTTCTTTCTCCTTGAAAATGTTAGTTTTAGGAGGAATTCAGAAAGATCTGACTACACAGATGTGGAGAAATGGGGTGCAGGGCAGAGTTCTCCCCAGAGTGGTCCTTGAACTGCATCAGAGTCATCACATATGTCTGGGGGTGGGGCCCAGGAAGCTGATTCCATTTTAAACGATGGTACATCATACACGCAGTAAAGGGCACAAACCTGAAGTGTGAACAGTCCAATGAGTTTTCACATGTGAATAGAGCTGTATAATTACCACTCAGATCAAGACATGGAACACTTCCAAGTTCCCTGAAGGCTCCACCCTACCTCTTCTCATTAGAGGTAATTAGCCCACTTCTCCCCTTCTGGCAGTCATCAACTACTGACCTGATTTTTATCACTATTGGCTCACTTTTTTGTTCTTAAACTTCACACAAATAGAATTATACTACACACACACACACACACACACACACACACACACACATACTAGTGGCCTGGTGCATGAATTCCTGCACATTGAAAGGAAATTAATTAGAAGGTGGCCAGTGGGGTGGGACTGGGTGAGAGATGGGCCAGACATGCCCTGGAGCCAACCTCCAGTAGTCCCTCCCCGGGGGGCCCACCTGGGGCAGCACCGCAGCTCAAAGGGCATCTGTGGAGTGAGACGGGAACCTCTGGCAGGTGGGGTCCCTCAGCCTGGCCTGAGGGGATCAGGCCAAAACCAGCAGTTTGACATCCCCCAAGGGGTCCCGGAGTGCGAGAGGGCATTCTGCAAAGTTGCTGTCGCTCAGCAGCTCCTGTGTTGAGCGTCTGCCCCCTGGTGGTCAGTGCGCATCATACCTACCAGCTGGTCCACTGGTTGGACAGTTGTTTAGCCTTTTATATATATAGACTAGAGGCCCAGTGCACACAAAATCGTGCACAGTTAGGGTCCTAGGCTATCTTCTGCCCACTCGCCAGTCCCCGCTGCCACCCCCCGGTTTGCCATGGTTCCCCCATCACAGCATGGCTCCAGTTCCCCAGAGCCTGTGGGTGGGGCGAGGGGGGGGGAGGGAGGGACCAAGAGGTCGCCATTTGCCCGCTCGCCAGTCCCACCCCACCCCGCTGCCACTCACCTCGGTTCGCTGTGGTCCCCTGATTGCAGCATGGCTCTGGTTCCCGGAGCATGCGGCCACGGGGAGGGACACCTTTCCACCAGCTCACCAGTCCAGCCCTGCTGCTCCATTTGCCATGGTTTCCCATTTGCCATGCTGCAATTGGAGACTGCGGGCCATGGGGAAGGGACCGAGGGACTGAGAGGTGCTCAATGCACCTCATGGTGACCGGTCATTTGGTCGTCCTGGTCGTCATAGACACTGGCTTTTTATATATATAGATACTCTTTAGTGTGCTGTGAGAAATAGAGTGAAGAAATAAAATGGAGTCATTCTAGTCAAGCTGCTAAATTACTAAAAATCAAGCAGGTTGAGGCACAAGGAAACAATTCTATTATTATTTTTTATTTTTTTAAAATATATTTTATTGATTTTTACAGAGAGGAAGGGAGAGGGATGGAGAATCAGAAACATCAATGATAGAGAAACATCGATCAGCTGCCTCCTGCACATCCCCAACTGAGGATGTGCCCGCAACCAAGGTACATGCCCTTGACCAGAATCGAACCTGGGACCCTTCAGTCTGCAGGCCGACGCTCTATCCACTGAGCCAAACCGGTTTGGGCAATTCTATTATTATTTTTTAAAAATTTATTCTATTCTTGTTCTAATTAGCCTGGAAACATAAAGTTTTGAACTTTCCAGTCCTGAGTCAATGTCCCAGACAACCTGCCATCCATTATCCAGATCACTGGTCATCTAGAGCAGGGGTGAGGAATGTCCGGTCCTCAGGCCATGTAAGGCCCATGAAATCATTTGGTCTGGACCTGCCAAGGCGTTAGGAGTGAGTTAATTAAATATAGCAGGCTAATTTTTAAGTTGATAATTTTGTATGGACCTTGAATGATGTTATAAATATCCAAATGACCTTTGGAAGAAAAATGGTTCCCCACCCTGATGTAGAGGAAATACCTTGGACCAACCCAGAGGCTAAGAATGCAAGACCAATTCTTCTGAAGAATATACTTTTTACTATAAGAACCCTCAGCGTTTCTCTCTTCTTCAGAACACTCTGGGCATTGGGTAAGTTGCATTTCCGGTTTGCAACCCTAAAACTCTTGAATCAGCCTTATTTTCATCCTTTAAAACTTTACCCATCTGGGAGGTGGAGTGGGTAGCTGTATTTTTTAAAAATATAGTTTTATTGATTTCAGACAGGAAGGGAGAGGGAGAGAGAGATTGAAGCATCAATGATGAGAAAAGATTCATTGATTGGCTGCCTTCTGCACACCTCCTACTGGGGACTGAGCCCGCAACCCAGGCATGTGCCCTTGACCGGAATGGAACCCGGGACCCTTCAGTCTGCAGGCCAACGCTCTATCCACTGAGTCAAACCAGACAGGGCTGGGCAGCTGTATTTTTAAACAAGCTCTCCTTCAGATTTTTATGAACGATCCAGGATAAGGAACTGGTTCGGGGAAAGACCTTGGCACTTGAAGGAAGCCAGCTGGACTTGGAATTCTATCTTCACCACTTCCTGGCTGTATGATCCCAGTTGCCTTTTCATTTTCGTGGGCTTCAGTTTTTTCATCTATACAATGAATTATTAATGATCCCTAACAAGTATTGAGTGCTTACCAGATGCCAGCCACTGTTCTAAGCACTGTATGTGTATTAACTCATTGAATTCTCTCGACAAATGAGGTGGGTGCTATTGTTATCTCCAGTTTAGAGAAGGGGACACAGACTTACTGGGATTCACACCCAGGCCATCTGGCTTCCCTGGCTTTCTCCACCTGCCACTCCTCCATCGCCACTGAGAGGCAGTTAGAGGACTAAAGGAGAGCATGAGAGTGAAAGCTTTGCACAGGCAGGCAGGACAGCTAGTACATAGTGATTCTTCTTCCACGGGCCTCAGTGGGAAATTGCCTTTCCATCTTATGAACTATGCAGAAATTAATCTAAACAAACAAGCAAACAAAAAAGCCAGCCACGATCATGATAGATGAAGCCCGAAAGGTAGGATCTTTGTAAGATCCAGAAAAATCCAGCATTAACCAGAGAAGAAGACACCTCTATGGCTCCCTGCCTTGGGTATTTTGGCCCATTGGTAGGTAGGAGGCTTTAGACAGATGTGTCAGACTTCATCTAAGTGTCAATCCATCAACTCCCTTCACTCTGACTTTGTACTGAACAAAGAACCTTCTGGTATTGCTTTCCTTTCCCAAAAGTATCCTTCCTGAAAGAGACTTTGCTAACCAGCCAACCTCAGGATTCCTGTCGGTGGGGTGGCTTCACTCCTCGGTGTAAATTAACAAATTGCTTTTCAGGTTTATCAATCAGTCTCCTATGAGTTTGTTTAGTGTAGGTCATTTCCCTCACACCTAATCACAACAACTAAGCTCTCACAGGGAGGCTGGGGAGGAAACACCATCAGGGTAGTATAAGTGAGATGTCCAAAGAATGGTATGAAAAGGTATGCTGTGAGACTGAAACCAAGGGTCCTTATAACGTTGATTAAATTTATCTTTAAGACCTAGCTCTAGAAATCACATCTCTCCATATACCATTCAGAGACCTAGCCTTTCCCCCGATAATCAGCAAGCTTCAAGCTTCAAGGCGGCAAAAGACAGCAGCCCGGACCTGCCTAATGATTACACAGTCTGGACCTCTCCAGGCTAAAGGTAACATCTTGCCCTAAGATATGTTTCAGCCCCTGAGCCCTAAGGTGGAATGTCCCCCTGGCTACTTTCCCATGAAGCCAGTCAGAGGGATGCTGGAACAGCCCTTAGGACTGTCCTCAAGACCTGAAGAAATACTTCATCACCCTTTCCTCACCTCTGACAATCAGGTCCCAGCATGACTGGAATCCCTAATCCTCACTGTTTTTGATTTTACCTTTATAATCTGTAACCTACATGCCATAGGGGAGTTTGGGCCTTTCAGCATTAGATTCCCGTTCTCCTGGGTGGCGCCGTTCATAACAAAATAGCCTATATTCTCCACAGCAATTCTTGGTGTTGACTCTGCTAGCACCAGATGGACAAACTCTTTCTGTTTGATAACAAGACCAAAGAGGACAGAGAGAGGATTCTGAGTGGGGAAGGTTGGGGGGTGGGGGAGCATCAAGGAAGGCTTCCTGGAGGAATCTGCTTACCTAGGTTGGAAGTCTATCTCTTCCCACTTACCAGCTGTGTGACTTGGCAGGTTACTCTCTCTCTCTCTCTGGGCCTCTGAGTCTTCACCTTTAAAGTGGGCATAATGCATAGAGCGTCGGCCTGCAGACCGAAGGGTCCCGGGTTTGATTCCGGTTACGGGCGTATTCCTCCCCACCTTGGGTCCTGGTCACGGTGCGTGCAAGAGGCAACCAATCGATGCGTTTCTCTCACATTGATATTTCTCTGTCTTTCCCTCTCTCTTTCCCTCTCTCTAAAAATCAATGGAAAAATACCCTCAGGTGAGAATTAAAAAACAACAATAACAAGATAAAAACAAATAAAGTGGGCATAATGTTAGCAGCCACCTTACCGGGGTGGCCATAAGGGTGAAGTGATTCTCTTAGCACAGTGCTTGACCTACAAGCTACACTCAGTAAATGGTGGCCATTCCTGTTGTCATTATCAACACCCAAATGATGTTTTCATTGAGGGGAATTTTAGGAGAAGGAGACACATTCAAGGCAAGTTCGTCTCAAAGGGAGTGAACGCCGAGTCGGTTTGCTTTAAGACTCAGAAGGCAGAAGTCATTTGCAGCCGAAGGCTCCTTCCTTGAGTGTGGTCACAGCCCGTCTGTGGTTTTGCAGCCCATGGGCAGAGTTGCCGTACAATCTATAAGAATCCATCAGCCTCGAGAACTTCCGTGGTTTCTGAGTCACTGTCAGGACATTTCAGCTTCCAAGCAGAAACTCCCAGGGCAGACTCACCATCTGTCCTCTGAACAGGGAGGGGAGACCGCTGCACCCCTCAGCAGACCCCTGCTCCCCTTCACGGAGTCCCAGCGTCGCAGCCAGTCCCAAAGGGAAAGGTGCTCAAGAGGGTCCAGCGAGGGCGTTCCAGACCTACATCTCTGCTTCTCTGCCCAGGGTCCTGTCTACAGATCCTGATGGGGCCTTTTCTAGTGTCACCAAAACTTGATCTGGCAGATGCAGGGGGGAAGGGTAGAGAGGGACAGGAAGGCATGTGAGAGGGGTGCTGGGGTTTCAGCCATATGTGTGCACTCCTGGCAGGTGGAGAGGTTCCCCTTCTCCCCAATTTCCCCCTCCTTCCAGTTAGTCCCTGACACCTCCCCCGCCCCCCTGATCCCCCCTTCTGTACCATGGAAACTGTTCCCCTGGCCTCCCCTTCTGTACCATGGAAACTGCTCCATTGGCCCCAGCTATTTCCTGTTCTTTTTGTCTTGGGGTGGTTCATAAACCCTGTTGTTTTCACTCAGGAATCCTGTCTCCTCCTCCTGGACCCATTTCCTCTTTTCATGAGAGTGCATGTGGGTGGGGGTGGGTGGTTAGAAAAGTCAGGCCGGGAGACACAGCCCCATGGCTGAATGAGAGGCAGTGTTCCTCTCTTGTTTTAACCAAGGACACCTCTGAAAGGGGTACCACTCCCATTCCTGTTACTAATCATTGCTGCCCATATTAACCCAATTCGGAGGTCATGCTCTGTCCAGCGCCTGGGGTGGGGGGCTCAGGGAGGCTGGTGGGGTACTGGTTAAGAATATCCCAGCTCTGCCACTGACTACCTCTGTGATCTCGGGGGAATTGCTTAATTCATTAATTAATTGCATTATCTCAGGTGGCCCAGATAATGGATGCTAACAACACCCGTCTCCACAGGATTGTCGTGAGAGGTCGTGAGAGTCAGCACAAAGCATTTAGAATGGTGCCTGATGGGTGGTCAGCGCTCAGTGATATGAGGTCCTACTGATAGGTGTTAGGTTACCTCTCAGGGGTCAGGTGTGGTCCTTAGCTTGGGAGGTTCAGAAGCTGTCAGGGCACCCAGGGTACTCTGTTCTGGCAAAGTCTGTGAGAAGTCAATTACCAATAGACGGTTTCTTGGCGAACATGGACGTAGAGCTGGGTGGAGGGCAATGAGCAGCAGGCGGCTCATGTGGCCTCTTTTCTATCACAGGAACTGGCCCGGAAGCTCCCTGTGGCTGGTCCGGGAGCCCTGCTCCCCTGAACGCACGCACGCATGCAGAGGGAGACTGATCTGATTGCAAACATCTGCTGACTCCAACATCCTCCAGGGCTGAGCTGGTCGACTTGACTGGCTAGAGCAACCCCAGTAGCTTTAGGGCGTCCTTTCGGATTCACCCTTGGTTAGAGAAAAGTCTCCCCGGAGCAAGGAGGCCTCATCTTCATTCAGGGCTACGAAGAGGCTCCCAGGCTTGTCAGAACCGCTGAGCACAGCGGGAGACACCGTGAAGGGCCAGCTGTCAGACTCCCTCCGCCTCTGTCCTCTCCGGCTCTTGAAGAGACTTCCTTCCCACAGCTCACAGCACACACACACAGGCCCCTGCTCTGGACAAGCCTTTTCCTTCACACAGCTCACAGCGCACACACACAGGCCCCTGCTCTGGACAAGCCTTTTCCTTCCCACAGCTCACAGCGCACACACACAGGCCCCTGCTCTGGACAAGCCTTCTCGAGTGGGGAGGTCACCCTGGTTACACTGATGTTTGCTTGGGTGTTACCTAGAGCTCAGTTCCCTGGGGTATGACTCCTGATGCAGACGGCTGAGCTCACGCAGCATGCGGTGATATCTCCCCTCCTTCATTCCTTTTTTAGGTTAGGGGCACTTTGCAATCCTCAAATATGACTTCCTGATTTCCTTTGTTTTCCAATAATTAATACTTCTTGTTAACAACAAAAGCTGCATGTATCAATTAGCTAGTATACTAATTGGGTGATTTTCTTGCATTATCTTTAATCCATACAACAACCCAATTCCACTTTTACCTATAGGTGAGGAGACTGAAGCTCAAAGGGATCCATAAAATCAGTAAATTGGCCCAAAATCTGTGGGTGCTTGTTGGTATTGCTTCAAGATGGTGCATGTTTTCTCCCGAGTTGGAATGAAAAAAATTTGAATTTACCTTTTATCTTCTAAAAACAAACTCTTGAAACCACTTTGAAGACCAAAGCTGGTAAACCCAGATATTCTGATTTGCACAAGCCTGGATTTTGCAAGGACAAAAAGTTTATGTTTTGCTTCATTTGTCTTTTTGCTTGGCATATCTGAAATCCAAGGCCTTTATCAGAGAGAACCATGGGAATCAACGGCTGAATGGCGATGGTTTGAAAGCAGGTAATGTCCGGGTGAGAGATGATGTCTGAAGAAGGCAGGGGCCAAGGATGGACAGGAGAGATATTCAGGGGTAGAATCAATAGACGTGATTAAGTGATATGGGCTGCTGTCCAAGTGCCTTCACTTAGGCCGTCACTCCAGCCTCCAGTGCGGCCATTCCCCTGGCCGTGCCTGCTCTCGCTGGTTCCTGAATGTTCTTGCTCTGTCCAGGCTCCATGCCTCTGCATGTGCTGTGCTGCCTGCATGTGCTGATCACGCCAGAAATCTTGGGGTTCTTTGTCTGTCTCCCCAGCTAGAGAACGAGCTCCTTGAAGGAAGGTGCTGAATCTCTTCTCTCCACGAATGTTTGTTGAGCGGATCAATACATTAAAAAAGGATGCAGGGTGAAGAGGAAAGGAAGTAAAGGGAGAAACAATGAAGACATCGGGGGCGCCATCAGATCTTATTATAATCACTCCTCTCTCTGATGTTACATGTTAATCCTCATCAGAGTGAGGCATGAGAGTGATCCGATGAGCAGGTGCCTCTGCTAGCTGCTGGAACTCGAGCCAAAACGAATGGGGATGGTTCATCCTGTCATTCTGCCCCGACAGTTTCCGTGAGACTTGCATCCCTAGGGCAGTGCCTTCTGCAGACATTGATGTGGGTGTGAGCCGGGGCACAGAGAACCAAGAGAGAGGTAACAAGACGAGGTGGACAGAGCCCTGACGACCTGTCCTGAGTCCTGAGCTCCTGTCCTGGATGCCCAGACAGCCGGTGAGCTGGGCCTTTCTGACAGGCTCCTGCCAATTGACATTCTAAAATCTCTATTTGCTTCGACTTCTTCTGTTCTTTCCTTGCTACTTCCACACTCACTGATCCCCCAGGTCCTCAGGAGACCAAATTGTAAGCCAGAGCAGGAGATAGGGCTTGAATTAATTTCAGTGTCTTTGTGTCTTGCAGTAACAGAAAATCTTCCATCTTAAATCCTGTTTGTCTAAGCGGCTATATTTTCTTATGTGTTTCCCCCCCCATCAGTTAATTGTGTGTGTTTTTAAAATATATTCCATCAGTTAATTCTGAAGGAAAAGATTGATAGAGAGAGCATCAGACATTGTTTTCTCTAATGTCCAAATGTTCTAGGTTAAGTCCCTGCAGCAACAAACTCACCTCCTATTTCTTTTGTGACAATGACTGTAATTAAGCACTACAGCTCTCATCTCACAGTGGGGCAGGCAGAGAGCTTGCTCAGGGCTGTGTAACTATGACACCTGGGGAACAGGACCGTAGCTGCCCCCATTCCATGCGGTCAGTGGCTTGGGTGGTTGCATTTTCTTTCTTTCTTTCTTTCTTTCTTTCTTTCTTTCTTTCTTTCTTTCTTTCTTTCTTTCTTTCTTTCTTTTAAACATAAGGACATAAGGACTTATTTATTTATTTATTTATTTATTTTTAAAATATATTTTATTGATTTTTTACAGAGAGGAAGGGAGAGGGATAGAGAGTTAGAAACATCGATGAAAGAGAAACATCGATCAGCTGCCTCCTGCACACTCCCTACTGGGGATGTGCCCACAACCAAGGTACATGCCCTTGACTGGAATTGAACCTGGGACCCTTCAGTCCGCAGGCCGAGGCTCTATCCACTGAGCCAAACCAGTTAGGGCGGTTGTATTTTCTTTATTTGTTTTGGTAGAGATCTGGAAAGTACTCCCTGGTTGTTCTGACCTTCCGCTGTCCTAACCTCTCATTTCCTCCTCCTTAAAATGAAGGGTGGGCTTGGAATAGCTTGAGTCCCTGGGACCCCGGAGGCAGGGATCCAGGAGGCCGGGCATGAGGGTCAACCTACTGCACTGAATGAGCAAGAAGCCCCCCCCCTCCCCCCCCTTTCAGCTTTGAGGAGGAAATGGCCAGGAAGCTGGCAGCTCACTTGCTCTGGGCCAGAATGCTAGCAGCGCAGCTGGTTCAGCTGGCCATCTCATGCTGATCACAGGCTCCAATGGGCAATTATACATGTCTTTGATTAATAAAAAATGGGGCGATAATGAATACTTAATCAACGCAGTCTGGCCGGGAGCCTCTTTCAGAACCTGGGCTGGGGGTGAGGCAGGAGGTACTCAAAGGGGTCCTGGGAGGCGAAGAGGTAGGGCACCCCCAGGGGGTGTTCTGGAAAGCTGTCCAGTCCTGGTCCCTGGGCCTCTGTTGGATTCTGTGCTGGCAGATCTGCTGTGCTTGGGATTTGCTGGCCATCCTGGGAGCATGAGATTCAGAGAGAGTTAAGCTGGTGGGCAAATGGGGAAAGGTGTGTTCTGTGCCCTCCCACGTGGCCAAAGAAAAGCACAAGGCATAGGGGGGGGTGTGTGTCCATGTGTCTGCAGGCGGCTGTGTGTCCTCTGTGTGTGCGCTGTGAGTTTGGTCGGGTGGGTTCTGTGGGTCTGCTGTGTCTGCCATGGTATTAGCACTAACTTGGTTGGGAGGGAGGAGAGGCCAGGGACCTGGGAGGCTGAAAGAGCGTCAAGAGAGATGAAAAGGGCCCTAGCTGGTTTGGCTCAGTGGATAGAGCGTCAGCCTGCAGACTGAAGGGTCCCAGGTTCAATTCCAGCCAAGGGCACATGCCTGGGTTGTGGGCTTTATCCCCAGTGGGGGATGTGCAGGAGGCAGCCAATCAATGATTCTCATCATTGATGTTTCTATCTCTCTTTCCCTCTCCCTTCCTCTCTGATATATTAAAAAGAGAGAGAGAGAGAGTGAGAGAGAGAGAGAGAGAGAGAGAAAGATGAAAAGGGCCCTAGCTGGTTTGGCTCAGGGGATAGAGAGAGCCGACCGAAGGGTCCCAGTGTAAGAGGCAACCAATCGATGTGTCTCTCTCACATCGATGTTTCTCTCCCTCCCTCTCCCTTCCTCTCTCTCTAAAAAATCAATGGAAAAATATCCTCGGGTGAGAGTTAACAAAGAGGGGGGGTGGTGGTGGCGGCGCCGCTGGGGTTGGAGGGAGAGAAAGGAGAGAAGATCCAAGAGCAGGATTCCAGAGGTGGGAGAGGCTGCGGGCAGCAGCGGCTGCCAGCGAGCAGAAGGAAGTGATGGAGAGCGGGAGGTGTAACCT
>NW_005371468.1:522368-525925 GCF_000412655.1 Myotis brandtii
TGCGGGGTGGGTGCGGGTTGGGGTGAGGGCTGGGCCTCTGGGCCAGATGCTGATGAGCAGAGGGGCGGCGGGAGCGGACGTGGGAGTCCTAGCTGAGTGTCAGGGCCGGAGGCTCCGGTTGGAGTTGGGATATTTTGGGCATGAGCCTGGCTCAAGTTGTGACTGACTAGCCCATGTGACCTGGGGTAGGTTGACAAAATACCCTGAAGCGTTTGCTTTCCCTGGAGGGCTGGGCCTCTGGGCCAGATGCTGATGAGCAGAGGGGCGGCGGGAGCGGACGTGGGAGTCCTAGCTGAGTGTCAGGGCCGGAGGCTCCGGTTGGAGTTGGGATATTTTGGGCATGAGCCTGGCTCAAGTTGTGACTGACTAGCCCATGTGACCTGGGGTAGGTTGACAAAATACCCTGAAGCGTTTGCTTTCCCTGGCAGTAAAGGGAAGCTAACCAAACACCGAGTCTGCCAGATTGTCCTGAGGATTTGTGAGAACCTGTATGCAGACCCCTCACCCCCTGCGACTGGTGCAGAGTTGCTGCTGTCATTATGTCCGTGGACAGTGTCCCGAATTTGGGCTCAGTTCCCGCTTCGCCACCTGCTGCCAGCGGTGGTGGAATGGCGAGGCCTTTTGCAGCTGTTTCCAACAGCTGGCCTGGCTCTCCAGTCCACAGAAAAGATTTTGTCCACCTCTCCCTCACCGAGCAGCCTCTGCCTTCTTTTACAGGATCTGGAGACATCCCCAACGGATGGTTTCTGCCCAAGCCTAAACAGCCAGGACCAGAGTGCTACGTGCACGGAAGGGCCTGCCAGGGGAATTTTCCAAGTGCTCCAGCCCCAGGCCTTGCACTCCTGAAGTCAGCTGGGGAGGCCAGCAGTGCCAGTGGGATCTGAGGAGCGGCTGTAGCCCAGGCCATGCCGGGCCAGGGACTGCCCCTGCGTGTGGCCACCCTGCTGACGGGGCTGCTGGAATGCCTGGGCTTCGCGGGCGTCCTTTTTGGCTGGGCATCCCTGGTGTTTGTCTTCAAAAAAGAGCATTACTTTGAGGAGCTGTGTGAACCCGATGCCAGGCTGATGGGCAATGCCACGGGCATGGAAGGTAAGGGAGCGATGACTTCTCTGGGAAGCTGAGTCTGGTTTCCAGGTGGTGGGAAGGGTAGGAAGGACTTCACTTCCTGGCCACCCTACCATCCTTTCTTTCTTTTTCTCTTTAATATACTTTTATTGATTTCAGAGAGGAAGGGGGGGGGGAGAGAAACATCAATGATGAGAGAGAATCATTGATCGGCTGCCTCCTGCACGCCCCTCCACCAGGAACTGAGCCCACAACCCAGGCATGTGCCCTTGACCAGACTCAAACCTGGGACCCTTCAGTCCGCAGGCCGATGCTCTGTCCACTGAGCCAAACCAGCCAGGGCCCTGCCATCCTTTCTGTGGAGAAAGGGAGGGATTGTCAGCCAGCCTTCCTCTGTGCCCCAACCTTCGTCTAAGGACTGCCTGGGGAGGGACGTACCAGCTTCTGAGGGGTAATTAAGGACCGTCACATTTCAGCTTACCTAGGGGAGAACTTTCCAGAGGCAAGCTGTCTGAGGTGGCAGGGGCTGCCCCAGACGGGAGCCAGGCTGGATGCCCACCTGGCAGGAAGTCCAGGGTGGAGGAGAGGCTGGCCCCTCCACCCCAGGCTCCTGAGCTCTTCCTGTCTCTCCTCCAGACTGCAAAGCCCAGGATGAAAGGTTCTCACTCATCTTCACCCTGGCGTCCTTCATGAACAACTTCATGACCTTCCCCACCGGCTTCATCTTTGACCGTTTCAAGACCACCGTGGCCCGCCTCATAGCCATGTAAGTCCCGAAGGCCCAGCCTGGGCACAGGTGGGTAAGAGGAGTTCCTCTGGCAGCAGCCTCACTTGAGGGGAACCCAAGCCAGGCAACTGGGCAGCCCTGCCAGGCCCTGTCCCAGGAGCTTTGCAGGGGGTGGACTAACCTTCCCACATCCCTACTTCCCTTTTCTCGCTTCCCCTTTGGCTCCATGTGCATGTGTGTTCAGCATGATGCTGAATCGAGCAGGAGCTCAGGCCTACTTCCTGGGGCCAGGGTTACCAAATGAGCAATACCTGGAATTGTCACTCCGCCTTCTTCCTGGAGATCCTTGTCCACATCTCCTGCGAGGCCTCACACCCAGGGGGCCCAGGCTTAGTCATCCTCCTCCTCCCTCCATCATCCCCCAAAAGGCTTAGCTGGTTATGTCTTATGGGGTCTCCAGTGGTGGAGCTTCCCGTCTCTTCTGACCGAAAGCGAGCCTGTGGGGGTTTCCCATGCACATGAGTCAGGGAAGGTCAGGGGCTTTATCTTGTTCACACAGGTGCCCCTGGGGCTGGCATGTCCAGTGATAAGCAGCGGCTTACTGGGGGCTGATGGGACCCAAAGCAAGCACCTCCTGGCAGGTGTGCGAGAGACGAGTTGTCAGACAGAGGGACTGGAGGGCAGGCTAGGCCAGGAAATACCCCGAGAGTCAAGTTAGTCCCTTGCTCTTTAAGTGTTTGGGTGCAGAATGACTTTATCTCAGTTTCCTGGTCCTTGTCTCCCTTCTTCCCTCCCCTTCCTTTGCCCCTAACTCTTTCCCCAGCCTTAGCATGTTAACAAAATCTCAGTCTCCCTTTCTGTGTTTCTTCTTTACTTTCCTACAGAATACTTCCCTTCTGACACTTCCGGTCACCAAATGTGTGGGTTTTCCACACCGAGCAATTCTGCGACCCCAGCTGGGTGTTCTACAGTGTAACTCATTTCTGACATCCTCTGCCTGGAGGTAGTGTCAGATCTCACAGCTAAGGGTTCCGTCCCAGGAGACTGCCCCCCCTTTCAGATGTCCCAGGTGGTAGATCTCCCATGTAGGGGAGGAGAAAATTTCCCCTCTTTCCACTCTTAGTTTTTCTGGCTGATCTGATAGTTAAATTAACATGAAGAAGATTAATAGGTGTGCCAGGCCAGCACAGTCAAGGGTTCGGTGAGCCTGAGGGGGGGGCGGCAAAGGATTTAGAAAAGACAGACAGAATAAGCTGGGTCTAGGTGGATCTCCTGTGCCTGGCTGAGGCCACAGAGAGAGACCCAGACAGCAAGCTGAGCTTTTATTTTATAGCCAGAGGTAAATAAGGTAGTGGTCACCATAGTTACCTCCCACAGCCCATTAGCTACCCAGATAAGATCTAGGGAGCTCATAAGGTCAAGCCTCGTTATGCCAAGAGGGCTGTGCCCTCTAAGCTGGGACTTGTTTGTGGCTTTGCCAACAGGTCAGTCCGAGGCTTAACCCTACAGCCGCGCCCTACAACTAGGAGAAAATAACCAAATTTAATTACATTCGTTATGCCAAGAGGGCTGTGCCCTCTAAACTGGGACTTGTTTGTGGCTTTGCCAACAGGTCAGTCCGAGGCTTAACCCTACAGCCGCGCCCTACAACTAGGAGAAAATAACCAAATTTAATTACATATGTACATACAGGGGTTCCATAAGAATAAGGGGCTCAAAATCAGGCAGTTGAGGCTTATCTGTCATCTTGAGCTAAAGAGAAAAG
>NW_005371468.1:525978-587400 GCF_000412655.1 Myotis brandtii
GGGGGGGGGTGGGGGGGGGGGGGGGGTAGTGGTTTGGGACGTCAGAGGGGAGGAAGGCAATTCACATGGAGGTGGAAACGCAAAGTTTTGGTAAACAAACATTGGCTGGACCATCTTTAACCGTGGGGCACAGAGGGCACTTTGATCAAGCAGCCTTGCTAGGTTCAGATTAAACTGCTGCTATCTGTGATCCCTCCCATTCTGGAGCACGTCCTCTAATTTTTTTAGGCAGTTAGGGGGAAGGTCAAAGGTTCTTTCTGAGTTTTTTGTTTCTTACAAAGAACTAGCTTAAAATAACCAGTGTCCCAAAGAGGCATATTTTGGGGTGGCAAACTCTGCTTCCCTTCACCAGGTTAACCCCCAACTTCTGTCCAACTTGGCTACTGACCAGAGGTTCCCATGACCTCGTCCCCTGTGGGTTTGATTATTTGATAGAACAGCTTACAGAATTCAGAGAAACACTTATGCTCAGCAGTTGATTAAAAGACAGGATAAAGGGCCAAGACCGGTTTGGCTCAGTGGATAGAGGATTGGCCTGCGGACTGAAAGGTCCCAGGTTCGATTCCGGTCAAGGGCATGTACCTTGGTTGCAGGCACATCCCCAGTGGGAGGTGTGCAGGAGGCAGCTGGTCGATGTTTCTCTCTCATCGATGTTTCTGACACTCTGTCTCTCTCCCTTCCTCTCTGTAAAAAATCAATTAAAAAAAAAAAGACAGGATAAAGGGTACAGATCAACAGCCAGGTGAAGAGATAGATCTATATTAGTCATTTTCATAAAACATGCAGGTAAAGCCGGGAGGGTCCCGAGCACAGGTGCTTCTATCCACGTGGAGTTGAGGTGTTTTACCCTCCTGGAAGCTCTCTGAACCCCGTACTATTGGAGTTCTATGGAGGCTTCCTCAAGGAGGCATGATCAATCATCAACTCTAGTTCTAGCCCCTCCCCCCTCTTGACAAGTGTATGGGGGAGACAGGGCTGAAAGTTCCAAGCTTCACCTCATGGCTTAGTCTTTCTGCTGAGCAGCCCCATCCAGGAACCCACTCAGAGTTGCCTCATCAGAACAAAAGATCCTCTAGTGCTCTCATCACTTAGGAATTTACAAGGGTTTTAGGAGCCCTGTGTCAGGGTCTGGGGACAAAGACCGAATATATATTTCTTATTATAAAATCATAGTACCACAGATCATCCCCTGGTGTGGGAGCACGGATTCCTTATAGCAAAGCAATCATAAAGTTAAAAAAATACAGCACATTATTAATCCCACTCAGTCTTAATAACTAGTCCGTCATCGTATCCTCTGAGAATGTCTTCCAGGGCTACTCGGGTCTGCCAGCTTCTTTATAATCTTGCCCAGTTCCAAAAGCAGGAGTGGTGTCAGCAATTTATTGGTTTCACCCTTTTAGGCAGCTGGTGTCACTGAGCTAAGAGACAGTATCATCTCTTGCTCGGAGCCTCTTTTGAGGTGATAATGTGATATTGGACCTCCCTCACTGCATAATGCACTTACTCATTCCCTTACCTTCAGCTACTCTTCCTCCACTGATGCCCAACCGTTTCCACCCTGCTGGTCTGGGTTGCAGGCAGCAATACTAGTCTAGCAGGTGCCCTCCCCCGCCTCTGTCCACTTCTGTTCGGATGGGGTCAGGTTACACAGGTGCAGAACTAGCGGGCTGTCTCTACCACCAGGTGGGCAATCTAGCAGCATTCACTGTTGGCCCCGAGTTTTGCCAGATGGACTGAAGGCACAACCTGCCCCATGGAGGCCTTAGGAATTGTAACATAAAGGTCAAACACATTATAGTTTCTCGGGTAGGAATCCGCCCGCTTCCATTCCTTGTAGTGGTCCTGTGCCCAGCGGGGAGCACAGCTGAGTCGATGTGAGGCAGAAAGAATACCAGCAACTTTCCTTCCCTATGTCCTCTTCTCCAGACCCGCTAGAAAAATAGGGGATCTGCTGAGTATGAGCACACACTTGTGAGTGCGGGTAAGCCAGCCCTTCATGGCCTCATTTCCCCCCATTTTCCACAACCAGTGTTTCAATAGTGTGTCCTAATCCTCTATCAAACTAGTACTCTGAGGCTATCTCTGTCCATTGTCAGACATTATGGGCTGTAAAGGGTGCTCCTTGGCCTGAAGAAATGATGGTCAGCCATCCAGGTTGGTACAACGTTGGTTCTTTTATAGCACGCTGGGTATTTGCAGCTACCACTGATCAGCAAAGCCCAGTCCAGAGTCAGCGTCTATTCCTGTCAGAACCATTTGTAGTGCCCAGGGCTTCCAGCACCAGTTTCTCTTGCCAGCTCTGTTCAGGGCCTTCCCCCCAGGGGATCTGCCACAAGGCCATCTGCAATCTTGGTGTCTTTTGCTGGCAGGCAGAACAGCTCTTACTGGACTTTTGTGCCTCAGAGGTTGCAAGAGGGCAATGTCTAGGTCCAGCCCATCTGTGCATTGCTGCAGCAGCCCCAGGTCCCCTCGTGTTATGGACCCAGGTGGCCACCTGGAAGGAGCACATAGGGCAGCCGTGGGCAAACTATGGCCCTCGGGCCGGATCCGGCCCGTTTGAAATGAATAAAACTAAAAAAAAAAAAGACCGTACCCTGTTATGTAATGATGTTTACTTTGAATTTATATTAGTTCACACAAACACTCCATCCATGCTTTTGTTCTGGCCCTCCGGTCCAGTTTAAGAACCCATTGTGGCCCTCGAGTCAAAAAGTTTGCCCACCCCTGACATAGGGACATAGGCTTGCTGATTTCAGTCATTCTCTGAACCTGGCAAGGGGCTCTTTGGATGGACAGTGATTTCCACAGGGCTACACTCCATACAGGCATCCCTTTAATAGGCTAAGCTTCCACTGCCCTCTGCCTGACCATGTGGCCAGGTCATTGCCACTACCCATGAGTCAGTAAAAACCCAAACACAGGGCCCCTTTCCATTGTTGGGTTCTTCCGTCTTTGCTAGGAAAACAGCCTGCAGCTCAGCCACAGAGCTGATCGGTTTCTACCTTCTTTGATCAGAGTGGTGGCCTCACAAACAGGATGTTGTCCACTCACCATGGAACTGCCATCCACAAGCCAGGCAGCTCCCTGGTGATCAGTTAAGCGTCCTGTGTAAGACAGTGTCCAAGTGACAGGAGACTCCAGCAGCCCCTCACACAGGCCTGGGCTCAGACCTAGGGGGAGAGAGGCTCCCGCTTGGCAGTATCTCCTCCTTGACTCCCAGGCAATGTGTGATCTCGTATAAACCATTCCATTAGGGAACTCTCCTGGGCTCTGCCACCCGCGTTGGGGCGTTTCTACAACATCGAGCTAGACATTGTGGTATTGCAGGTTTTAAGATCATTTTGTATTCTTTAGTCATCCATGTAGCTCCAATTAATGTCTAATAACAAGATAATAAATGCCCCTCAGGTGAAAGTTCTCTAGTTCAAAGTCCCGTAATTGTCACTGGGAGGTGCACACAGACCTTTGCCATCTCCTTGGTCTAGCTCCACATGGCTGTGTTCCCCAGGATTGACGTATTAGCCACTCTCATAAAACACTACGCAAAGGGAACACAGCTCTTCTCATAAAACCTGTTTAAACAGTCCCACTTCCACAGTCTTATCAACTCTTACATTTTCATGTTCTCTTACAAAAATTGTCACCCTCATCAGAGCTTCACCAGTGGGTTTTGGTACTTCTCTTTTTCACCCCAGTATTTACCCACTCCTGTGTAGGAGGCTTTGGGTCCCCCGCAAGGGGTCAAGCGACTCTGACCCTGTTGTCAATCTTTAACTTGATGAATCTGCCACAAGCGACTGCTGCCTAGGTTTCTCATTGTCATCTCTGTTTCTGGCTTCCAACGTTTTCTAACCTGGGATAAAAGACGGGACTTGTTTGGGGCCACTTAATGGCTGGGGGACCTGCAGGGGGTCCTCTTGGCCCAGCCAGCCTTTGGTAGTGCTGTATCAAAACCTCTGGTTTAAGGCCCATGGTGCTGGTAAGATGGGCAAGTGTCAGGTTTCTTTGGGCCAGGAGGCTGAGGTCAGCGGGGTGGTGGCGTGATGAACAGAACCAGAAAACCCATTTGGGCCCAGCCTGAAGGCCTGCTCTTTTGGATGCTAAGGGGGTTGTTTTGGGAAAAGTAGGGGTGGCAGCTCCATTCTACCACCCGAAGTGTGTCAGGCCCTGGCTGGTGGCAGATGGCCAAAAGCCGCAGCCTTTGTGCCCAGTGACATTGGGTTTGGTTGCAAAGGTCAGTGTGTTCGTGACATTCCTGGAGTCCACTTTTAAGGTTGTCAAAGGAGCTAGTATCTCTTTGGCCTCATACAAAGGCAGGAAGGAAAGGCCATAATCCTAAATTTGATGGTGAAAACACAGTACTATTTGCTTTAATCACCTATTCCTTAACCATTTAGAATTTCTACCCTGCTGCTCTGGTTGGTGGCTTAGTTGGTTGGAACATTGTCCCATGCACCAAGAATTTCGACTTGATTCCGATCGGGGCACATACCTAGGTTGCGGGTTCGATCCCCCATTGGGGCACATACAGGAGGCAATTGATCGATGTGTCTCTCTCACATCAATGTTTCTCTCTCTTTTTCCTTCTCTCTCTAAAATCAATTAAAAAAATATCCTGGGGTGAGGATTAAAAAAAAAAAAAAAGAAAATT
The DNA here is from genome assembly GCF_000412655.1 of Myotis brandtii. Taxonomy (NCBI): domain Eukaryota; kingdom Metazoa; phylum Chordata; class Mammalia; order Chiroptera; family Vespertilionidae; genus Myotis; species Myotis brandtii. The sequence continues at coordinate 530,633 of NW_005371468.1, forward strand.
TCTACCCTGCTAAAACCAGTCCCTGGATTCTCTCCTCTGCCTTCCCCCATTCTCTTGTTAATGAACCTAATGCAGTTATTAACATCTGTAAGAGGCTGGAGGGGAAGCAGAGACACCAGACTCAATAAGGCTTCCTGAACTGTTTTTCGGTTTTGCAGTATTAGGTTATGTGGGGTGCCCATGAGAAAGGGCCCCCTTAACCACAGTGTTCAGCATGACCTGGGTAACAGGCATATCATTGGGTCCCCGTCCTGGTCCTCATTAGAGTCACTCCCAGGTGGTTTGCATACAAAGCATAGCAGCTGCCTCATCTGGGGTGCTCCACTGGGCACAGATAGGGGACACGGCCAGGCTGTACAGTGGCTTTTATCAAGTGCACCAGGCTGGCCCCTCCCTCAGGAGCAGCCTCCTTGTGTCTGGATCACATACAGCCATCTGCGATTGTTCCATGGTGAGCTGTGGGTCCTGTCTCCGCCCCGACATGCTCTTCCACCGCAGCATTCAGAACCAAAGACACAGCCCCAAGTTAGTTACCCTCACAATCCATTTCAGTAAAGCTTCCCGGGGAAGCTGATGACACCGATCCATGAAGTGAAATGCCTCCTTCACGCTGTGCCCCTGGTTTCAATGGTATCTTGGTTTTGCTCTCCTCTCGCACTGACGGCCTTCGTGGTGCCCGGAGGTCTTAGAGGTGCTTTCTATTGTCCCTGCATAATTTTTCCCTTGGCGGGTGGCTTTGAGGCTAGCGGCTGCGGCTCAGACTGACCCAGCTCTGAACTTGGCCCAGCCTCAAGGTCTGACCCAGCACTCTCTTTTAATTTCACTTGAGCTATTATAGCTAACAGTGACCAAGAGATTATGTGTTTCACCTTTTCCTTATTAGTTTGCATTTTCTTATGCATCCAGTGAACCAATTCCCAGACAGTTGGACTCATCTCTAAATTCTGTTGGTAATTTTACCTTCGGTAACTTATTGTTGCACCGCTGCTGGTCCACACCATGGGGGACCATGTGGTAATGCCTGTGGTCTTGATCTGGCATCACGAAGCGTTCAGAAATCTGGAGAAGGGCTGTGCGTAAATTAAATAAGAGTCCAGAGACGAATCATAATTTTGAAAGGCATTAGGGAGTCAGAGAAGACTCAGCTAAAGGAACTAAGTTCTCCTTGTCTCAGGACCCCTTGCTATTTATTAACACAAATTGTCCTAAGGCAAGGTGGAGATATACACTTCAAAGGGTAGGGTTAGGTACAGAATCCATTGTCAGATTGGAAGAATTTGCCTATGGCCGTTTAGGTGTTTGGCCAGTAGGAAGCAATAACATGTAAATTAAGATGCCCTTAGCTGTCTGGCAGTAAGCAATCATCCTTTTCAGGTTTGGGGAAATATCCTTGCCACTCCAGAAGATTCAGCCCTGTTGATGTGCCGGAACTGGCTTCCGGCAATGTGGTCACCCAGGAATCAGAGGTTCTTCACCCCACACCCTTCATCCTTTCTTTTCACAAACCACTTGTTTCTGTGAGCCAGGATCACTCTGGCCAATCCCACCTCACCGACACCAACTGTATCGGAAAAACCTACCTCTCTCCTTTCTCCTTACTTCCACTCAGAACACTTCCCTTCTGACACTCTGGTCACTAAGTGTGTGTGGAGTTTTCCCACACTGAGCAATTCTGGACACCAGCTGGTGTCCTTCAGTGTAACTTGATTCTGACATCCTCTACCTGGAGATAGCATCAGATCCCACGAGACTGCCCCCCACATTAGATGCCAACCACAGTGGTAAGTTCCCCAGGTTACTCACAACTTCGGTCAGATTTGGCTACAAATTAGAGGTTCCATGACTCCTACCCCCACCTCTTGGACTTAATTATTTTCTGGAACATCTTACAGAACTCAAGGAAGCACTGGCTTATATTTACCTGTTCATTTAAAGTATATATATATATTGACTTCAGAGAGGAAGGGAGAGGGAGAGAGAGATAGAAACATCAACGATGAGAGAGAACCATTGATTGGCTGCCTCCTGCACAACCCACACTGGGGATCAAGCCCACAGCCTGGGCATGTGCCCTGATTAGGAACCTCCTGGTTCCTAGGTCGACACTCAACCACTGAGCCACACCAGCTGGGCTTTACTGGTTCATTAAAGAGGAGGATCAAGGATACAGACAGACAGATGAAGGGACGCATTGGGTGAGGTCTGGGAGGGTCCCGAGCACAGGAGCTTCTGTCCCCGTGGAATTGGGGTGCGTCACCCTCCTGGCATGTGGATGTGTTCATCCACCTGGGAGCTCTCCGAACCCCTTGCTATTGGGATTCTATGGAGGCTCCTCAATAGGCATGGTCAGTTATTAACTCTGCTTTCAACACCTCCCCCCACGCCCCCCCCCTTCCCGCTCTAGAGAAGTTGGGGGAGGGGGGCAGGGGCTGAAAATACCAAGCGTCACCTCATGGCTTAGTCTTTCTGGTGAGCAGCCCTATCCAGGAGCCCACCCAGAGTTGCCTCATCAGAAGGAAAGATACTCCTACAGCTCTTATCACTTGGGAATTTAAAAGGGTGTTAGGAGCCCTGTGTCAGGGGCCGAGGACAAAGACCAAATTTACATTTCTCATTATAAATCATACTTAGGCACTACTTTTATTACCCCATGCTTTCAAGACCCCCAAACTGCTAAGAGATCCCCATGACCTTGGGATTGTGGACTTGAATTATAGTACCCCAGCACTTTCATCTTGGGGTCTAGGTCGGTCCAGACATTTCCTTTCATAGAAAAGGTTACTGAGGCTCAGAGAAGGGCAGTGCCTGTCCCATGGTTACACAGCCAAGAGGAATCAGGGCTCAAGGTTCTGATTTGGAGACCAGGCACTGACCTCTTTCTCCAAGGGACTGGCCTGGAGGGTCGTCATCTGCCCTGCCCGTTTAGGTTTCTCTTTTCATGACAACACTCTCCATCTGCCATTGTGTATTTCAGATTTCTCTACACTAGTGCCACGCTCATCATAGCCTTCATCTCTGCAGGTGAGTGCGGTCAGGTGGAGGGAGGGACACCTCAGGGGCACCTGGTGGATGGGGCAGGTGCAGAAGGTGATGGCAGGACACACTGACCCCCACGGTTATGCAAAGATCCACAGACTGGGAGCTTGAAAGAATTACTGCTGGTCTATGGAAACAGTTTAGTCTACTGAGAAATTTGAAAAGTAAGGACAATAGAGGCATCGCTTCAGACAGTAGCGTTTATTCAAGAGATTACATCCTTCCTCTGGTATGTGTTAAAATGCTCTGTCTCTTTTAAAAATGAAATAATAACATGAATGGCAGTTGCTTTTGAAAATAGCCTTACTGCCCTAACCGGTTTGGCTCAGTGGATAGAGCGTCGGCCTGCGAACTGAAGGGTCCCAGGTTCAATTCCGGTCAACGGCGTGTACCTTGGTTGCGGGCACATCCCCAGTGGGGGGTGTGCAGGAGGCAGCTGATGGATGTTTCTCTCTCATTGATGTTTCTAACTCTCTAGCCCTCTCCCTTCCTCTCTGTAAAAAAAAAAAAAAATCAATAAAATATATATTAAAAAAAGAGAAAAAAAGAAAATAGCCTTACTTAGCAGGGTAAAAGTGGACCACCCTTTGGTAGTCAAAAGTTGTCTTCTCAAATTTTACTGGTTTACAAACATAGAAAATGTCCCAAGTCTGGAATTTCACGCTGGTTCATTAACCCCTTCCCCATTATGTAGCAGAGAAAACTGAAGCCAGAGAGAGAGACCTCTCTCTGACTGGCTAGGACAGTGGTTCTCAACCTTCTGGCCCTTTAAATACAGTTCCTCATGTTGTGACCCAACCATAAAATTATTTTCGTTGCTACTTCATAACTGTAATGTTGCTACTGTTATGAATCGTAATGTAAATATCTGATATGCAGGATGGTCTTAGGCGACCCCTGTGAAAGGGTTGTTCGACCGCCAAAGGGGTCGCGACCCACAGGTTGAGAACCGCTGGGCTAGGTGATGCCTTCCGACATTACTCCCCATTGTCAGATCATGTGGCTCAGTTTTGGGGTTAGTAACAGCACATGACTCGTGCGTATGTAGCACCTGTGCTGAAGCCAGAGGGTGACGCGGGATCATCTCCATCTGTGCCCAGTTCTCACAGGCTGGTTATCTTTGTCCAAACAGATCTCATAGCCTGGCACCTGTTATTTAAAACCACTCTCCTCATCACACCAGCTTCTTTCCTAAAAGCTCGGAAAGGATTTTCAAGTGGCTGGGATGTGTGACTCATTTGTGAATCACTGGAGGAACAATTCCTCCTTTCTCCATAACATAGTGTTGTATCGTAAATCAGCCAGTGAGATACAAGATGCCTTAATGAGCCAATTAATTAGGAGTCCTTTATTGCGCGTGGCCCAGAGGGAGGTGTTTCTTCCAAATCTCTGAGCGAAGACACAGGGAAGTTTCCTGTATTTATACCTTTCGGGCTCTTTGCAGATTTTACGAAGGGCTTTGTGTGGGTTATTGTTGCAGACAGTTTGTGATCTTGGATACATAAAGAACAAACATCTGGCATAAGAATATGGGAATTATTATCAGTATTAGTCCATTACGTTAGATGGTTAGCTTGCAAGGTCAGACAGTTAAGTTTTTATCTTTTTCTATTATTCAAACTAAAACAGTTATTCTACAGAATAAGAGACTGCCTAAAAATGACAGAGTTTACAGAACAAGGGACTATCTAACAATAGCAGAGAATTTCAAACAGCAGTTTTTATACAAGGGGGAGATTACTATGCTTCAATAGAGCTTTTTGTTTTTGGGGAAATGTCAGGACCACACCCACCCTATTGTGAGACTAATTGCAACCAACCTTTCATGCCTTAGGAGACCCATACCTTTTCTAAAGAAAGAAATGGAAAGGTAGACAGGGTGAACACAGCCGTGGGCACTTTACCTGCTCCCTAAGGTGTAGAACAATCGTTAATTACTTCAGCGGATATTAGGAAACACACACCTGCTACATTAACAAACACTGAGTGGGTCACCCACCTGGTGGAAAAGTTGTTCCCTTTTCTTTCTCTCTCAGTCCTCTGAGTTCATGCATGGAGGTGTTGAGGTGGGGATGGCAGGAGCAGGTTCCAGGCTGTGAGCATTCCGTGGGCAAATGCATCCGGTTACAATTTAATAATATTGTTTTCCTTTCATTGTATTTGTTTTCGAAGTTACTTGATATTCATGACAAGCAACACAGGTTGCTTTTCATTTACAGCAGTGATGTGAAATTTCCCTTAAAAATAATAGATTTCTTCTGTATAAAAGTGAATCAAGCCTGACTGGTGTGGCTCAGTTGGCTGAATGTGGCCCCATGTACCGAGAGGCCAGGGCACATACCCTGGTTGCCGGCTCGATCCCCAGTAGGGGGGTGCAGGAGGCAGCTGATCAATGTTTCTCTTCCTCTCTCCCTCTTCCTTCCTCTCTCTGAAATCAATAAAAAAAACATATTTTTTAAAAAAGTGAGTCAACTTAAAGAAAACATGTTAGCAAATACTAGTGTTACTGGAAGGGACCTGGCCCACAGTGGGTCTGCCTCGGGCCAGCTGGTAGTGTGTGGGTTCTTGACTTCATGCAGGGAAGCTTTCACAACTTGAGTCCAGGTGACTTTGAGAGTACTTTTATTCAAGCTGGGGACAGTGAAACAAGGAAGGGGTTAAGGTAGAAGAAGCCACAGGAGAGAGCCTAGGTGGGACTCTGCTTTGCTCACTAGAAGCGTTTTAGGAAAGAAGTGAATCAAGGCCGGCTGCTGTCAGCTCACTGAAAAGTCAGAGAAAGGGGGCCTTGGAGATGGGTTCAGGGGGTGAGCCTGGGATGAGCTGCTGTTGCCCACTGCTCCCCTAGTTGCAGTCTTGTGGGGACCCTTAGAGTTTAGGAGAAAGAAACTACAAAAGCTCATGCCTGGGATAAGGCAAGGGCATGCTGCTGGGAGATCCCGCGCTGGCATCCTTTGTCTTGAGGGTTTTTATCTCCTGCAGGCAAGAATCGTAGGGGAGGCTTTCAGCAGAATATTCATCAGCTTTCCATGTGCATTTTAAATATGCTGATGCATCAAAATGAGCATGTAGGGGAGTGTGGGATTATTCTTTGGTCAGCTTGACTGTTTTGCTTTTATCTTGAGCCTGTCTGGCCCTAGTCGAGTTTTTGTTATTTGTTCCCCTGACTTCATCTGTCCTTGGGTTTGGCTGGCATTAGTTGGGACTCTGTTCTCTATCTCCCTGACCAGGGTGATTTAAGCTATTTATTCTCTGTCAGGGAGGAGAGGTAGAAACCATTTGTTTTTAAGTGTCCTTGATTAAGGAAGATCAAGTCTTGCAATTCACTAGCTGGCTGCAAGCTGCCCAAACTGGTTGGCCTTGTTTAATTTTCTTTTCTCAGTTTCCCCATTCCACTTGCCCAGGAATGTTCCTAGCTTCTTACTATCCTGTCACACTAGGACAGGCATGGGTTATGGCCCAAAATCATGAAGGTGGGCAGAAGTTCGTGGTTTGGGAAAGACTAATTATTAAGCCACCCTTCCCCCTCGGCATTTTAGTTGTTTTGCTGTTGTCCAACACTTTCCAGACCTACTGTCATGACTTTTTCTTTTTTTGCATGTCAGTCTTTTCAAGGGCAAGAAGTATTCTTTACTTAGCTTGCATTTCCAGTGCTGAGCACAATGCCTGGCTTGAAGGAAGTGCTCAAAGTTGAATGAACGAAGGAAGGACAGCTCATAGCCATTTTCTCACTGAGATCTTACAGCGCCCCATGAGGCAGGAGGAGCAGGTGACTGAGCCATAGATTTAGAATCCCGCTCAAAGTCATGCCGTGAATGAGGGGCTGGGCTTGGGGAGTCCAGGCTTCACCCCACAGTATCAGGGATGAGTGGAGGGTTGCTCTGGATCAGTGCGGGCAGGGAGCAGTGGCTTCACTTTGAGTCCTCCTATGTTTTTAGGGATCCTGCCACAGACCAATGACCCTCTTTGGTGGGGACTAAGGTGATTCAGGAGACCTCTGCAGGGTCCCTCTGTCCCCACCAGACCAGTATCCTAAGACCCTAATTTCTAGAAGGCTGGGTCGAATTGGGGCCTTGCCTCCAGGGCTGTCGGGAATTTGAAGCAAGTGGGAGCCAGTTTGAGGCTCTGTGTTTGAGCCACACTGTGAACCCACCCATCTCTGTCTTCGATTGTTTCAGGCTCAGCGATGCTGCTCTTCCTGGCCATGCCCATGCTTTCCGTCGGGGGAATCCTGTTTCTGATGACCAACCTGCAGGTGGAATCCTGCCCACATCCCGGGCACCTGGCAGGAGGCTGGGGAGGGATGAGGGCATCGAAACACTTTTCCACATCAGCTGCCTCAACAGGGGGCTGGCCCATGCCAGGGTGGTGGCTGCTGGGTGGAAGGTGGTCTGGGGTATAATGATGGCCTGGCACAGGCTGGGCACACATTGCTTCCATGAATACGTAGGTGACTCAGGCTGGTCATATGTTCTCCAGGTTGGGAACTTATTTGGCAAACACCGCTCGACCATCATCACCCTCTACAATGGAGCATTTGACTCTTCTTCGGCTGTCTTTCTCATCATTAAGGTAAAAATTAGCACCAGCCAAGCTTTATTGAACACTTACATATGCCGGACATCTATCTAGTACACTTTGCATGATTTCTCTCCATCATCCCTTCTGCAGCTTGAGATGTGACATTTGAGCTTGACAACAGGCCTTTCTGGTTCTGGAGCCTGAGCTTGTAACCCTTCAGCCCCCTTTTTAAAACTTAACATAGGATTTTGGGCAGAAGCTAAGGGAAGGCATGGCTATGATGTGCTTGGGTCAGTGTTGGGCATAGGGTGGGATCCCTTTGCAATGGGATGTTTGCACCTGTGAGCCTCTTGTTTGGACAAGGAGGTGGGAGGTGGCTAGAAGGGACTGCAGGAGCAGGCACAGAGGCCTCTCCAGCTCTCCTAAAGGCTAATGCTGGGGTTCAGGAGGATGGGTTGTCACCAGGCTATTTGTGGCCCATCCAATAGCCATTCCACCTTCTTCACTGCACTAATGATTTCATCTGGGCAGCGAAGTGCCAAGCCCAGGGGATGAATCTTGATTGATCTAAATCACTGACAATCCCTTCCCCCCATTAGTGAGGGAAGAGGTGGTCTTAGTTAATGAGATGAAGGGGATAGATCACTGACAATCCCTCCCCGCCCCCCGCCGTTAGTGGGGGAAGAGGTGGTCTTAGTTAATGAGATGAAGGGGATACTTCCCTCTCTGATGGAAGGTGAGAGCAGAGCGAAAAGAAAGCCTTTCTCCTTGGTCCCCTTCCCACCCTTCCTCTTTGTATGTGGATGTGATAGCTGGAATCATGGCAGCCATGCTGTGATTATGAGGAAACTAGCTGCAGGACAAAAGTTAGTACACTAAGAGTGAGTGGAAAGAATGAGAATGTGAGTCTTTGACACCCCAACCTGCCAAACCTGGGACTTCCCTTTGGGCTTTGTGTTAGGCTAGAGGCAAAGCCTGCAGGCCATGGGGGAAGATTAGGAGGATCTCTGGGAGTCACCGCCCAGACATGAGACTAGCTTAGTCCCATGAGCACCTTGGCTTGAAAGGTACCTAAAGACTGAGCCTCTAGGGTACTTACTCAAGCCTTCCTACCTCTGGTATAAGAGCCACTTTCTGGGTTGACCCTCCTTCCCCTGGATGTGCCTCCCTTCCCCTCCTCCCTCCTTAGAGTTGGAAGAAGAGAAAGGGCCAGAGCAAGAGCTGGAGTTCTTAGTACACTCTGACCTTGCTGCTGCTTACTCTGACCTTGAGCAACTCATTGCTCCTCTCTGGATGTCACTTTTACCCTCTGTAAAATGAGGGAGTTGGGCTAGATTAATGGTCTTTAAACTAAGTGTTGAGGAATATTGAAGGGTTCCCTTTGATGTTATGCCGTTCACTAAGGAGAATGAGGGAAGAATGATTGGGACGCTCTCTACTGATGTGTTTCATGAGTTGAATTTTTATGTATAATTTTCGTTTGGACAAAAAAGACTTTGTTGCTATTAAAAAAAAAAGCCCTGGGTTAGAAGGCCCCCAAGAAGCTACACTTGGAGGCTCTACAAGGCTGTGGGAATGGTGGCATGTTGCTTCCCCTGCTGCTGGTTGAGCCTCAGGGTGAGGGTGAGGCTATGTGTGTACCAGGTCCCCTTGGTCAGCTTCCAGGATGGAGGGCAAGAAGGCTTATTCTTGGAAATGGGGGTCCCTGCCCTTGCTTCTTCTTCTCTTTTTAAAATATATTTTTATTGATTTCCAAGAGGAAGGAAGAGGGAGAGAGAGATAGAAACATCAATGATGAGAGCACATTGATTGACTGCCTTCTGCACGCCCCCTACAGGGGATCCAGCCTGCAACCCGGGCATGTGCCCTGACCGGGAATCAAACTGTGACCTCCTGGTTCATAGGTCAATGTTCAACCACCAAGCCACACCAGCAGGACTGCCCTTGCTTCTTACACTGACATTTTTTTTGTATGACAAAATATGTATAACATAAAATTTACCATCTTAGCCATTTTTAAGTATTCTGTTCAGTGGCATTAAGTTATCTCATATTGTTGTACAACCATCACCACTATCCATCCCCAGAACTCTTTTCAACCTTGTAAAACTGAAACTCTGTACCCATTAAACAATAATTCCCTGCTCCCCCTCCACCAGCTCCTGGCAACCACCATTCTGTTTTCTATTCCTGTGAATTTGTCTACTCCAAGTACCTTATATAAGTGGAATCACATAGTATTTGTCCTTTTGTGACTAGCTTATTTCGCTTAGCATAGTGTCCTTAGGGTTCATCCATGTTTTAGCATGTGGCAGAATTTTCTTTCTTTTTAAGGCTGAATAATATTCCATTGTATGTATAACCACAGTTTATTTATCCATTCATTTGTGGATGGACACTTGGGTGCTTCCATCTTTCGGATGTTATGAAAACTGTTGCTGTGAACATGGGTGTTACACTAAGTTTTTCCTCCTTTTTTTCTGCAGCTCCTTTATGAAAACGGCATCAGCCTCAGGGCCTCCTTCATCTTCCTCTCTGTCTGCAGTGTGTGGCATGTTGGGCGTACTTTCCTCCTGATGCCCCGGGGGCACATCCCCTACCCACTGCCCCCCAACTACAGCTATGGGTAAGGACTGTTGATCTGGTGATTGCTGGCCAGAGCCCCTCAGGTGACCTGAGGTAGGAAGCAGTGGGTGGGACAGACATGGTGATAGTAGAGCAGAGGAAACCTGTCACAGAAGAGGAAGACTAGAACAGGGGTGTATTGGTTAGCTATTGCTGCATAACAAACAACCCCAAAACTCAGTGGTTTAAAACATTAAGCATTTATTCTTTTTCATAAGTCTGTGGGTAGTTGGCTAGTTCATCTGATCAGTAGACTAGCCGGGGCTGGCTGGTCTGGATGGCGGTCATTTACGGTGACAGGGAGGTCTGGGTCACCTGGCTCTCATCCTCCAGCAGGCTAGCTTGGGCTTGTTCGCATGGTGGTTCCAGGGTTCAAGAGAGGTTTCCTAAAGTTGAGAGTTGGAATTGGTACAACATTGTGTCTGCTTCGTCTTCTTGGCTGACGCTGCTGACAAGGCTGGCCCAAGGCTGGCTCAAGGGGTGGGGAACAGTTGGAGCTGCAGTCCCATTGCACAGGGTGGGGAACAGAGGAGGTGAAGGAAAATGCGACTGTTTGTAGTCCATCACCACCAACAGCAGAGGGAGGGCACGCGTTTGCCGCTCACTTACTGTTTGCAGACGCTTGTGCTCTCTGACTTGGTCTCTCGAACATCCTATCAGTTATATAGCCTCTTCTCCATTTTCCAAATGGGAAAATGGAAGCTCAGAAGGGTTAAGTATGAGCCATGTTGCCAGCTAGGAAGAGGCAGAGCTGGGATTTGAACCCAGGCCTGTTTTACTCTCAAACACCCTATCAGTTATATATCCTCTTCTCCATTTTCCAAATGGGGAAATGGAAGCTCAGAAGGGTTAAGTACGCGCCATATTGCCAGCTAGGAAGAGCAGAGCTGGGATTTGAACCCAGGCCTGTTTTACTCTCCCCACACTTCCCAGACTTTGCTGCACATGAGAATCACTGGGATCACTTGGAGATCTTTGAAAAATATGGAAGCCTGGCTTCCATGCCCAGGCGTTCTGATTTCACTGGCCTGGGCTGCGACGTGGGCATCGGGGTTGGTGAAAGGTGATTCCAATGTGCAGTGACATTGGAGATCCACTCCACTGTGTCCTCCAGCCTGAACCCCAGGCTCTGCTCACAGTTGTTGGGCTGGTGGGGCTTCTGTTTCCACAGCCTGTGCTCTGGGACTGGCCCCAGAGAGAAGAAGGAGACAGCCAAGTCCAAAGAGCTGGACCTACAGGCTAAGGAGTTCCTGCCACCAAAGGAAGGTGAGCCCTGCTGGGTAAGCCATTTCCACTTCAGAGCCTGCCTTTCCCTGCAGTTGACCTGGCCCCTCACCTCCAGAGCTCCTCCCCCAGGGCTCAGAGTCAGGAAAGGCAGGTGGAGAAGGACCTTAGGATCCAGAGAGTCCAGAGAGAGGCAAGACTTTTGTTTCTTCTCCGTTTTCTGTTCCTCTTTTCTCATCTCCTCATCTCCCTTTCTCCCCTGAAGTCAGTCTTTGGTCATTGCCATCCTTCCCCCTAACTTCTTAGTCCCAAGTTGGCTTATTTGTCTCCATTTCTGCAGATCCCCTGGGTCTGCCCTCTCTCACTGTCCCATCTCCATTGCCGCCTCCTTTCCCTCCTCTGTCTGTTTTGGGTCTTTGGTATAAACATCACCAACCACTGCTGGCTAAGGTAGAAACAAGAATAGGATTCTGGGAAGCTCACAAAATCAAGGGGAAATGAACTTGCTAGGCTCCAGGAAGAGCAGAACCAGGGGTCCTAGTCCAACCTCACAGCCCGTCTGCTTCTCCAGGAAGAATGATCGATTGGTTCACCTTGGGTGAGGCACAGAACACAGGACTCACGGTCCCATCAGATCACGAAGAACAGGGCAGGAGAGATTTCCAGAAGAAACCTGGATCCTGGGACCAAACAAAAGGGGGGCGGGGGATGGGGAACAGGCAAAACAGCAGCTGTCTATCACTAACCCTCTGCTCATCTCTACCATTCTCCTCTCCCTGTCTTTCTGTTCACCACCCTGGCTGAGAAAGATTGATATAAAGTGTCAGTGCAAAAAGTGGTGTTGAATCCAAGCTATGAAAGACAGATGAGATTTCAACAGACAGAGAACAAGAGAGGGTCATTCAAGGTGGTAGAGCCGATGACAAAGGCTTAGAGGTGGGGTTGTGTGAGTGGCAGGCAGCTGGGGCTGCTCGCCGGATGAGTTCTAGAAGGCCAGAAGAGAAGGCAAACTTGGACCTCAGGCTGTCCCAATAGGGCCTCTCCATTCTTGGCCATCCCAGCCTTCCACTTGCCTTGTAATTCATGCCAGACCCTCTTTTCCCGACAGAGATCCCAGGACCAGGGCAGCTGGACGAACCCCGTTCTTTCAAGAGCTCTGTTTTCTCCCGGCGCTTTGCTGGGCACCTGGTGTGGCTGTCTGTGATACAGTTGTGGCACTACCTCTTCATCGGCACCCTCAACTCTCTGCTGACCAACTTGGCCAGTGGGGACAGGGCTCTGGGTATGTGGCAGGGCTGGGAGGCAGCCCACTGCATATCCCGCTGGGGACTTGGAACCTCGAGGGTGTGGGGTGCTAAGCTCAGCGGGGCTGTGTGCTCCAGAGGGAGATCTGAGCAGGGGTATGGGGAGGAGGATCAGGCTGGGTAAGGGCAGGGGGAGAAGAGTCCTCCCTGTAAGAAAGTTCTGGAAATTTCTTACCACCCAACCCCCCTCTGTCCTCTGCAGTCAGCAGCTACACAAATGCCTTTGCCATCACTCAGTTCTTTGGAATGCTGTGTGCCCCCTGGAACGGCCTGCTCATGGACCGGCTTAAGCAGAAGTACCAAAAGGAAGCGAGAAAGACAGGTGAGAACTGGGCTCCCGAGGATCAAGGAGCAGGAGGGGAGAGGTCTTCATTGACCTCCATGCCCATCTTCTCTTTGTTCTTAATCTTTTTGTACTTGAATCCATCCATCCATCCACTCACCCACTAGTCATTGAGTGCCAATGATGTGCCAGCCACAGTTCCAGGTGCAACAATGGACGAGGCAGATACGACCTTGTTGTCAAGCTGTACTCAGTCTAGAGGTTGGAGAAAGGCAAGTGTCAGTCATTGCAGTCCATGAAGTAAACCTACAGGGGGCTATGGGGACCCAAAGAAGGGCACATAACCTGGTCCAGGAGAGGATGGGGTTGGTGTCAGGGAAGGCTTCCTGGAGGAAGTGGCATCTGAGCCGGGACCTGAAGGATGAGTAAGAAGTGAGGAGTGAAGAGGAGGGTCCTGGAAGTGGCCCAAGAATGTAGTGGGGTTAAGATGGTGAAGGAGAGAGCAAAACATTGAAGAATCTGGGGAATTCCAGAAAGTGATTCAGACTTGCCAGGGCACAGAGTGCTGGAGAGTGATGGGAAAAGGCTGGAGGGAGAAAAGTAAGAAGGGGCAGGCAGAACACCAACCAAGGAGCTTGCACAGGATCCTTGGATGTGTTGGAGGAAGAGAGGAGCACTGAGGTATATTAACCCGTGGAGGTTGCGGGTGGGGAGAGACTAAAGTAGAGTAACTGTTCTATACCCCTCCCCCACTTCCTGGCACTGCCTCTCTCCTACCCCAGCTGGATGGAGTCTGTGAAAGCAAGTTTCAGACATCAAATCATTTCATCTGTAAACACTTCAGTTCATATTGCTAACAAACGAGGTCTCTCTTACTCACACATCCCCATAATATCATTATCACCCCTAAAACACCCAGTAGTTTCTTACTATCATCTAATAAGCAGTTCTGTTCAGATTTTCCCAGTTGTTTCAAATAGGTCTTTTTATAGTTGGTTTGTTCAAATTAGGGTCCACAAAGTGTATTTGTTTATTCAAGAAAAATAATCTTACATATAATAATGTTACATGCAATAAACATTAATATTTCAAGAATAAACGGGTTTTAAGTATAATAATATTACCCACACAGTGTATTTTTGTTTGATGTTCCTTTTCTGTCTTTAAAAATCTGTGCCCTGCTCTTACTTTCCCCCACCTTGTTGTTTATTTGTTGAAGAAACCGGGTCATTTGGCCTGTCAAATCTCCCAATTTTGGATTTGGCATCCTTTTCCTGTCACTGAAAAAAAATGTCTCTTTGATTGGGTATTTCTTGTAAACAGGCAGATTGGAGGCTGAGAAGACTTGGTGTAATATTTTTGGGTGAGAATGATTCAGCGCTGGAGAGCAGTGGGCCCCTGGTACCGTTGTCCCTGCTTTATGATGTTAGGATTGATCAGTGGGTTCAGACAATGTCCGTCTGATGGCACATTAGAACGTTTCCCATCAGCTGCCTGCCTAATGATTTTAGCCGCCATTGAGGATCAATGCCTGGACCCATTATTGTATTAGGGTTACAAAATGGCGATTTTCTATTTCTGGCTTCCCTCCCGCTTTTAATAGCTAGAATTCCCCTGGAAAGAGGAATTTTTCCTTATTTATGATCTGTTTGTTATTCTGAAATAAATGCTTGGTTGTTCCTCTGTTTGCATTTCATAATAATGACGTTGCCTTAGCAACCTCTAGGGTGACTACCCGTTGTTTGTCTTTACGAGTTTCATTTTAAATATATTTGAATGTATTTCTATCAGCATTCTTCTGGATGCCTGAATTGTCCCTTCTTTGGCCAGTGGAAACTTTACCAATCCAGTACCTGTGACCGGTAGACGTAATCCTCTCGGTTTTAGAGGGTGGTTTTTGTCAGCTTGACCACAGTGACTCCATTTGGTTTCTTCACTCTTTCCTCACCCCTGTCCCGTTCCACAGGGATCTGCCCTCATCCCTTGGGCTGCTGCCTGGTTCTCCGGTGTGGCTGCAGCGGAGTCGATGTGGCATTCCCCTCTTGGTGGCTATTTGGATGGCGTCCAGTCTTTGGCCATCACCTGTAGTGCTACTGAGAAAAACTGGCTTTGGGTTGGAGGGGGCCAGAGCTGATTCGGGGCCCAGTCAGAGGCCATTGTAAGAATCTATGAGTGAGTTGATGGTGGCCTATGACCAGAGAGCGCCAGTGGGGACGGAGAGGAGTGGGTACATCTGAATGATATTTAAGTGGTGATTATCAACATTGACGATGGATTGGAGATGGGGCATGTGGGAGAAGGAGGATTCAAGAATGACCCCAGGCTTCGGCCTGGATGGTTGGGTGCATGGTGGCTCCTCCTTTTCTCCCCATCTTCTCGCCCCCTCCCTGCCCTCCATGGTGCCCCCTCCAGGCAGCCTCTCCTCTCCCCCTTTGAACCAGGTTCTTCAGCCTCAGTCGCAGCCCTTTCCGCAGCGGTGCCTTCGCTGGCCCTGACGTCTTTGCTGTGCCTGGGCTTTGCCATCTGTGCCTCGGTCCCTGTCCTCCCCCTCCAGTATGGCACCTTCGTCCTGCAAGTGATCAGCCGCTCCTTCCTCTACGGGGGCAACGCTGCCTTCCTCACCCTTGCGTAAGTGGGCTTGGGGTGCGTTACATAAGGGGGACACACTGAGGCAAAAAGAAGTGTGCTGGAGGTAAGAAATTAGGAGGTGAGGATGGGCCTGGCGGTGGTCAGGTGAGGGAGACGGTCTGGAAGCAGGTGGAGGGGGTGATGCCTGGAGGTGGGAGCTGGCGGGAGCCTTCACATCAGCTCTCCCCTCTGCCTCTGTTATCTATCCAGTGAACTCCTATTCACCAGGCAGGGCCCTCTGTTCCAACTCTCCCAGGAAAGAAAGTTTCTTTCTTTGTGCCCTTGGCACCCAACCTAGTCTTGCTTCCTCAGTGCATGCATCGTCTGGCATAGAGTGATCTATTGATGTGTCTGTCCTTTCCTTGAGGCCTCCCCGGGGCACAGCCTGTGACTGGGTCCCTGCTGGTTTCCCAGGGCCCGGCACAATGCCTTCTCTGTGTTCTGTGGTTTGAAAGGCTGAGCCACGGCAGAGGGGGAAGGGCTGCGTGGGGGTGGGTGGGTGAAGGCAAGCCTAGGACGGGGGAGTCGGGAGCAAGTGGCTGACAAAGGCCCACAGAGGCCAGGCCCCTACTGGGGGGAGGTACCCCGAAGCTCACTGGAACCCCCTTGTGTCTCCCCAGCTTCCCTTCGGAGCACTTTGGGAAGCTCTTTGGGCTGGTGATGGCCCTGTCAGCCATTGTGTCTCTGCTGCAGTTCCCCATCTTCATGCTCATCAAAGGCCCCCTCCAGAACGACCCATTCTATGTGAGTACCCTGGGGACAGCAGGGGTCCTGGCCTTTGACCAGCAAGGATTTTCAGCCTGGGGCAACTCTGTGGGACCCCAGCAGGGGGCACCCCCAAACCTGAGAGTGCCCTGAAAACCGCACAGCTCTGTCAGCCGCATTTAAAAGGTCAGCAAAGTGTAGAACGAGAGTTCCAGTCAGTTGTTGGGAGAAAAAGAAAGGACTGAACCTACAACTGAGGAGAATTGCTAGATTGACATTGGACGACCCTCACTTAATAGTCAGGAGAGGTGTGCTTAGCTGGGGCCTCCACCCACTTCCCACGTGACCTTGCGCAGGTCACTGGCTGCTCTGGAGGCCTCTGTTTCTTCACCTGTGAAATGGGCATAAGATCCTTTGCCCAGCCCACTCCACAGGGCAGAATGAAAAGCACCCGCTAGTCTTTCCTTGAGGCACCATGGTGTCTGAGTGGACAGTGGAAGAGGAACCAGGCAGAATTCTGGTCCCTTTGCTGGTGGTGGGTGCTGCTCAGAGTCCTGGGCTCCGCCTCACTCTGCCCCTCCCACTCCAGGTGAACGTGATGCTGGTGCTGGTCACTCTCCTGACCTTCGCCCACCCCGTCCTGATGTACCTCGAGTGCCGGCAGAAAGCAACCGCCCCTGCAGCTACTTTTTAGACCTCAGATGCTGTTGTTTATCTTTCTTGGAGCACCCGTGTCCAGAAAGACTTTGCCCACCCTGGCTACTTGTATTAAGTAGCCATTATTATTATTATTTAAATATATTTTTATTGACTTCAGAGAGAGGAAGAAAGAGGGAGAGAGATAGAAACATCAACGATGACAGAGATTCATTGATCGGCTGCATCCTGCACACCCCACACTGGGGATCAAGCCCACAACCCAGGCATGTGCCCTGACCGGGAATCAAACCATGACCTCCTGGTTCATAGGTCGATGCTCAACCATTGAGCCATGCCGGCTGGGCAAGTAGCATGTCTTTATCTTTTTAAAAAAAGAAGATGTATTTAACTGCCAGTTAAGACTTTTGATCAGCAGGAAAAGAATCTCAGTTGCCAGGCTGATTGACATCATGTAGACCCGAGGCAAAGGCACGGGGAGGTTCTCTTTGGTCCAGGGCAGGAAGCCCAGGGCTTCGGCAGACTTGGCCCAGGGGAGGTGATGTGATGGTTGGCCCTGAGGCCCGGATGTGCCTGGGCTCTGTGCTGTCAGGTGGATTTCCAGGTGAAGAGCCAAGTCAGGTCGTCATGCCTCAGCTACGCTGTCTGGTGTCTAGAGGTGGCGCCCAGCTCCCCCTCACAGGCACAGCCTTGGTGGTAGGATGGCAGTGAGCCGTGGAGAGGAAGAGGGGCAGACAGGGTGGGGGTGGGGTCCCTGGACCTAAGTCCCAGCTCTGCCACTGATGCTGGAGGACCTGAGGCAGACGCTTGTCTGGTCTAAGCGTCAATCTTCCCATCTGTAAAATGAGAGGGTTCTGGAGTTGGAGGTTCTTCCTGAAGTTCCTGAAGGCTTTAAGAACAGTGATGGAGTCAGGCCACCCAAGGAGCCTTGGGAACCAGCTGGCCTGCTTGACCGAAGGATTTCCAACGAAGCCTTTTAGGCATGTTTTCATCTTCAAGAAGGGGCATGATTACTTAAACTTAGAGTGTTAAACAAAAATTTCCTCTGGGGGATAATTTTGAGATAAATAAAGCATTTCTGCCTAAGGCAACTATTGCTCCGCTTCTCCAGGCTTTGGGGCTATGGGTGTGTGTGTGCGCGTGCGCGTGTGTGGGCATGGGTGTGTATTCCTACCCGGTGCCCCAGCCTGGGGCAGTGAGCGCCCAAGTGGAGGTGGAGGAATCTGACTGCAGCATCCTGGTGTGGCCGCTGGACCCACAGGTGGAACAGAAGCCCTGAGACTGGGATCCACCCACCTGGTTCTGGGATGAGGGCTTGAGACCCTCCTGCCCCAAGGAATCTCTTCCTTTGTCTCCTCTTCTTCCCACCTCACCTCCACCTCAACACTCCCCCCCACTCAAGTGGGAACACTAGGTGAGTCAGAAGGTCCCCATGTGGGTCTCAGGCTGCCACTCAGCTTCGGGGCAAGTCCCTGCACCATTCTGAATCACAATTTCCTCACCTGTGAAGTGCAGTTAGTCATTTCTATCCTGAGGGCGATGGTGAGAATTTAAAGTAATTGCTACTGCTTAGCACATGGCAGGGACACTTGAGTGTTTTTTCCTTTATTTGCCCATGGCCAGAGAGGAGAGGGTAGCAAGGAGGGAGAAGTTGAGGGGCCCGGAGGGAGATGGGAGATCTGTGATACATTAGATGTTCCATTCCACTTAGCTGGGGGAGGACAGTGAAGGAGAGGGGGCTGGCATTCATTCATTCATTCATTTATTCATTATCATTCATTCAACAAATGTTTAGTGAGCCCCTACAATGAACGGGTCAGGCATGGTCCTAGCTGCTGGGAATATGAGATGCACAGGGTCTGAAGCCAGCTCTTCTCTGAACTGCTGAAGGGTAATTTCCAGGGGTCCAGGAGCCTGAGTCTGGAGACCGACACCATTCATTATCATTCATTCAACAAATGTTTATTGAGCCCCTACAATGAACGGGTCAGGCATGGTCGTAGCTGCTGGGAATGAGATGCACAGGGTCTGAAGCCAGCTCTTCTCTGAACTGCTGAAGGGTAATTTCCAGGGGTCCAGGAGCCTGGGTCTGGAGACCGACACCAGAGCCCTAACGATATCTTTCACCTAATCTTGCTCAGAAAGTTTCTGTTTTTGTTTTCAGGAAGGCTCCCTGCTGCCCACATAAAAAGTCTAGATTCCTGCCTTGCATTCAAGGCTCTTAGCAATGTGATGCCAACCTCTTCCTCTCCCCTGCCCTCTTCACCTTCCACCTCCAAGGACACAGAACTCATCCCCATGGACCCAGGTTCCTGGTCTCAGGGTCTGTGAAGGCCCACTTCCTCTGCACTCGGGGCTCGCCCCATCTCTGCCAGGGAAACCTGCCTGGTCCTCGGGGGTCCTGTTCAAAATGCCATCTCCTCTAAAGACTTTCCTTGGGCTCTTAGCAGCCCTGAGTTCCTGGCACTTGGTCACACCCTTTCTGGTGACAAGCATCTGGCTCCTCAAATGACAACCTCACCTCACCTGGACAGCCAGCGCCAGGAGGCGGCATCTGGGTCTCACCTGCTCAGTGACTAATGTGTGCTTGCCACCTGTGTGGTGCCAGTTAGAGCTTGTTGAATAATAATCGCTAGGTGAGTGGATTCTTCCTTGTTCTGTCCTCAGAGCCAACTGGAAGGAGAGAGCAGAGCAGCCGGGGTGGCAGGGCAGCGAGGTGCAGTGGGAGGATGTGGAGGGGCCAAGCCAACTCTTTTGTCATCCCAGCTCTGTCACTAGTGTGACCTTGGATGGGCCATTTCACCTCTACATCTCAGCTCATTTATCAGCATGATGGGAGAAGTACTCCTGCCTTCCTGGACTGTTGTAAGGATTAGAATTGGGTCAAGTGCCCACACATAGTAGGTATTCAACAGATCACAGCTATCATTACAGTTAATGTATTAAATTCCAAAAGGATGCTGAATGTCCACCAGGTGGTGAGTGGAGAAACAAAATGTGGCAGAGCCATACAATGGAACATTATGCAGCAACACACAGGAATGGGGTACTGATACGAGCTATGACACGGATCAGCCTTGAAAACTCTATGCCAAGTGGAAGAAGCCAGTCAAGAGAGACCACATAGTCTATGATTCATTTGGCTGTGAAATGTCCAGAAAAGGCACATCTCTAGGGGCAGAAAGTAGAGTAGGCATTGCCCGGGGCTGGGGGAGCAGGTGATGGCAGCTAATGGGGAAGGGGCTCCTCTATAGGGTGATGAAAATTTTCTAAAATTGATAGTGATTGTACAATTCTGAAATATACTGAAAACTATTGAATTAAACCCTTTAAGTGGGTGAATTGTGTGATATGTGCGTTATATCTCAATAGAGATGCAATATATATATATATATAGTGCCTGGATTCCTCAGGAAGCACAAAGAACACATATTCAGAGAGAGTCAGAGATGATTTCTGGGCAAGATGAGTAAGTGAGAGAAGCAGCCACATGCACAGCCTATTTTTGTCCTGAGAGCCTGCCTCCTGTAACCTCTTCCTCAAATGGGACCAACTGCTCTTTCAAAGGAGGAAGAAGGCAACCCATGAGTTTCACAAGTTTTCATTTCACTCAGCAACAGGACCCCAGCCCAACCCTCCTCTCCGCTACCAGCCTCAGCAGAGAGAATGGAGCAAATCTGTCCCCTCCAAGGCCGCCTGCCAGGTGGGGTGGGCCTTCTCTGGGAGCAGAGGATACTTCATGAGTTGGAGAGCACCTGCCATTTAAAGGACAGCTGAGTCTGGGCTGGTGTGGCTCAGTTGGTTGAATATCATCCCTTGCACTGAAAGGCCGTTGGTTTGATCCCTGATCAGGGCACATGTCCAGGTGGCAGGCTCCATCTCAGGTTGGGGTGCATGCAGGAGACAGTCGATTGATGTTTCTCTCTCACATCCATGTTTCTCTCTCTCTCTCCCTCTCCCTTCCTCTCTTTCCAAAAATCAATTAAAAATATTAAAAAATGAAAGGGCCGCTGACAACACGAGTGAGGGACTTTGTGTGACCATCTCTATCATCAGCACCAGTTTGCAGATGAGGAAAGTCAGGCTCTGGATGGCACATTTTGTCCAAGGTCATCTGACCATCGCGTTGTGCAGCTGGTATTTAAACTCAGATTTGTCTGACTCCTAAGGTCACGTTCGTTTTAGCCGTCGTCCCCTTTTCTTTACATCCATTCTTATGTAAGATACACATGGTGGTTGTAAAACAGAGCAGAACATAAAGAACTGCATGAAAAACAAGTTCCGTGGCTCTGAAACGAGAGTGGTGCACACGCTGGCATGTGTCCTGCAGAGTCATGCCAGTGCGCGCGCCAATGGAGAGGATCCCATAGGCTTTTCTATGTCATCAAAGAGTCCTCAAACCCGTGGTGGCAAACGACTGATTACAACCCCATCCCATGGCCACATCACACTTCGTTTATCCCCCACTTACCCGCTCTGAGGTCCCCTTCATATGCATCTTGGGACACTGTGCCCCCACTCTCTTGCTGTCCCCTCTCTGCTGCCTGAGCAGGGGTCCCAGATGACAGGAGTTGTGGGAACAGCCGAGGTCAGCAGATGGGAGAATATAAGTGACAATAGGATCCAGGGGGCCCGCTGTTGCCAAAGAGGCACTTTAGAAGTTTCTAGGGAATGACAACGTAGCCATTAATCATTGTTTGTGAATCTACTCTTTAGCCAAAGGTGTTGGCTGCTGGCTTCCCAGGGGCTTTGCACCCTTGTCCCCAAATTTGAAGCTTGGGGCAAGGACTCCAGTGGTTGTTCCGAAGTCCCTTCTGCCAGCCCTCAGGGGTAGATGCCTCTAAATGTGTTGGGTGTGTCCCGGGTGCAACAGGGAAGGACCCTTCCCTCCAGCTCTAGGCACAGGCTATGGTCCTTGGCTCGTCCATGGGGAGTCCCCAGGTGGGACATGTCTGTGGCTTCTGGGCCAGGAGTCCCCAGGTCACTGCCCACAGAAGAGCTGAGTCACTGGCAGGCAGGGTGGTCCCGTGGGCCCTGACACCCGGGAGTTGGATTATTTATTTTCTAACTGCAAATGTCTGCTCCAAGGCCCCTCAGCGGTGAGTTTTCTGCGACCAGTGTTACCTCCCAGGCCTGAACGAGGACTGGGAAAGGCTCCGACCAGTTGAGTGACCTTGATGAAAACTTTGATTCTGAGCAGCCTCGGTTTCCTTGCCTGTAATGGGGCTTGTGGAGCAGGCTAGAGAGAACCTTTGGGAACAGAAGCTAGAGGAGCTTGGTCTCTGCCATTGGACTGTCCAAGACCAGCTCCCAGCTCTTCCCCACACAGGCTCTGGGGTCGAGGTGCCTCCGCTTCTTCACCTGCAAAATGGGAATAGCAATAGGAACACATCATGGAGCTGCAAGGATTGGGTGAGTTCATGAACCGGAGGCACTTCAAACCTGGCACACATCCCACCGGGCCGGCAGCAGGTGTGCGTGCTCCAGATGTTGTTAGTAACAGCTGCGACTGCAGGGGGGTGGGGGAGAGCAGAGCGAGGTGTGCCTGCATTTCACCCCCGGAGGAATGCCTTGGTTCAGGATGAAACCACCCTGTGAGCATTTGCCCAGCTTGTTTCTGCCTAACAAAGCGACACAGATTCTCTTGTACTGTTTATAATGGGAAATCTTCTAAGGAGGAAGAAAGAGAGGCAGAAAGAAAGAGAGAAAGAAAGGAAAACAGAAAATAAAGGGAGGAAGAGAAGGAGCCTCTTTAACTCCCCATCACCCTGAGATCTCTGGTCCCCCCCTCCCAGGGACTGGCTTGCAGAGACTGCAGGGTGACTTGCACCAGGAGGTGTTGCAGAAGGTTGGGTATTTCTGGGGTGTCCTGTTGGGGAAGAGATGGAAGGATGGACGGTTTGAGTCAGAATGCTGTCCCCCTACACCTGGCCAAGAGAGAATGGCCTATCAAGGAGGAAGACCCTGAGCCACCCGGCCCCTCCCCTAGGCCCCCTCAGTCATCTTGGGGAGTCTTCTGGTGGTCTGGCGGAGCTGCCTAGAGATGGTGTGTGTGGCTAGCCTGGTGCTGAGACCAACAAGCCTGAAAGTCCAGTCCACAAATAACCATGGCCTCCCGCCTTTCCCATTCACTTCCTCCTGCCTCTGCCAAATGGGACTCAGCGAGTCAGCTGAAATCCATGGGCCCTCACGGGGCAGACACAAACCTCCCTGCTGTGTCTGTGCGAGCCCTATGCCTGGGCTCTTCCCATAGATCGAACCTCCAATCTCGTTGCTGAACTTCCAAGGCAGGGAGGTGCAGACGTAATTCCAGGTACTCGTGACTCGGACAGTCCAACGGCAGAGACCACGCATCCTCTTGTGGGGGCTGTGAATTGCCCCGTGTAGTGATGTGTACGTAGAATATGCTCAGAATCTCTTCCCGTGGATGATGGATGCCTTTTCAAGCTCCACCATTTACTAGTACGTGAAATCTGGAGCATCACTTAACCTTTCCGAGCCTCTCTTTCTACAACGGGGATAATATTCAGAGAGTCTGTTGAGGACCCACCACGTGTCAGGCACTTCGTAGATCACTGCACAACCAGCTTCCCAGTGCATCCTCCCCAAACCCCCTGAGGTTGTCATCTTTAACTAAACTCACAGACGGGCAAATAGAGCCTGGGAGGTGAGGTGCCTGCCTAGCCAGGGTCCTTTTAATTCCAAGAAGCATGTTCTCCATGCTTCCCGTGTCATCACCTGTCCCACTAACTTCCAGGGTCCCCGTGGGTGCTCTGTGCCATTTATTCACCTCCCTGGGGAGTGTGGTGTGGAGGGTAAGAAGGCAGGCTCTCCACTCACATCCTGTCTTAGACACTTACCTGGCAAGTACCTTCACCAGTCTGAGCCCCATTCTTTTTGTAATTCACGGATGACAGTGGTACTTGCCTTAGCGTTGTTGAGAAGATTAAATGATATGGAGCCCCAGGAACACTTAGCACGCAGAAAGTGCTTCCTGAACACTGGCTGCTGCTGTGGTTGTCATTAACATTCCTGCCTGAGATCTCATTGCAGGGCGCATCTGCTCGGCCCACTCTGTGGCAATCTTAAACCAGGATTGCTTTCTTCCATCACTCACTCACCTACGGATTCCGGAGCATGCTCCTTTAACCGTGAGGGTTCCCTGGTGGAAGCCTTGGCTGCCTCCGGGACATGATCGCGTGGGGATGGAGCACAGAGGGGAAACTCCATTACCCTTGGGTACATCTTGGGCCACAGGACTCCAGCCCAGTTGGAGATGAGGGATTCCCAATCGCAGGGGAGGAAGGCAGGCGTCCCGGACCCTCTCTGCACTGGGGAGGTGAGCAGAAAGTCAATGCCCGAAGCCCTTTTCCTCTGAGACTCCTCAAATTCAGAAGATTAGAGATGGGACCAGGGTCTTAGAGAGGCCAATGAAGAACTTTACTTTTTTTTATTGTGGCCCATATCGGAGAAGCTACTTGCTCAAGGTTGCACAGTAAGTTGAGAAAGAGATAGAAATCAAACCGAAGCTGGGGTTCTGAAACCTGTGTGGGGCTCAGCCCTGGGCTGGGTGCTGGGCAGGGCGCGGCTGAAGTTCTGCTGCCATCTTGCCCTCGAGGACTTCATATTCTGGTGTGGGAAGATATTGCTTCCCTTTATTCAAATATTCCTAATAAAAATCAAGAAAAACTCCCGTTTATTAAGCATTTACCAGGTGTCAGGCTCCGCACTAAGTGGTGGTGAACGTTGCCTTGTTCCTCATAAACCTTCTGTTGGGGGGTCGGAGTGGGGTGTTGTGACAGAAGTGTGGTGTCCAGTCTGTAAGGATCCCCTTGGGGTATTAATGTCAAAAGTGGGGCAGGAAGAAGGCATCTGGGCTCCTGGTAACATTCCGTACCTTGATCTGGGCATGGTTATGTGGATGCACTCATTCTGTAAAAATTCCCAAGCAGCTCATCTACTTTACCAGATGCCTATTATACATCCACAAGTAAAGTTTTAAAACTGTAAAATTAGCCCTAGCCAGTTTGGCTCAGTGGATACAGTGTCCGCCTGCTGACTGAAGAGTCCCGGCTTTGATTCCAGTTAAAGGCACCTACCTTGGTTGCAGGCTCCTCCCCGGCCCTGACCAGGGCCCAGGCCACATGCGGAAGGAAACCAATGGATCTGTTTCTCTCACATCGATATTTCTCTGTCTTTCCCTCGCTCTTCCACTCTCTCCAAAAATCAATGGGAAAATATCCTCAGGTGGGGATTAAAAAAAGAAAAGTAAAAGTAATAAAATAAGAGGACTGGCCTTACATCCAAAATATGGGCTTTCCCATTTCCAACAAGGTGCTAGCTAAGCTCTGTGATGCTAAGGAACCCCTGGGGTTCCATCCACGGCACCAACACAGAGCAGGAGATAAGCAATCCAGACAGTGTTTATCTGTGAACTCGGGTCCCAGTTCCAGTCTTGGCTTCCGGACAGCCCCAGGTGTCAGGCACTCTCCTGATAGCATTACTGGAACTGATCTCATTAGAGGTAGATTCTGTCATTAGTCAGATAGTTGGAGTTTCACGGATGCTGAAGACGTTGGCAGCATTGGATGGACTGTCTGGGAGTAATGCCGACTGTGTGGGGGTATCAAAGAAGCAAGTTCCTAGGAGTCAGACATGCCACTCCTTTCTAGTTGTATGAAAGTGGGCAGGTCATTGAACCTCTCTGAGCTTCTGTATTAGGTGTGTAGACTAGAGACGGCAATATCTATTTTGTAGGATGATTATAAAGATTAAGTGGAGTGATGGATGTCAGAGCCTTCATGTAGCAAAGTGTTTGGTCTGTGGTGGGCCTTCAAAAATCACATTTCCAGTTTTAAATTAGACATTACGGTGGTCACTGAAGCCATTGGAATGTCTTTGCTTGGGGTTTGAGTGCCAAGAAGACAGGGTGGAGGCGGGGGGTAGGCTGTAGAGAAGGGAGGTGAGTGAGAGGAGGCAGAGGGCAGGCAGCCATGGGGGAACAAGGAGCTGGAAGACCTGCCCTTAGGCCTGTCTTTGACTTGCTGTGTGATCTTAGGCAACTTGTTCAAACTCTCTGAGGTGCCATTTCCACATCTGTAAGACAGGGCTGTTCAAAGGATGTGTGTGTATAGCTCATCGTGAGGCCTGCTCTTGAGAGCAGCTGAGCATTCCAACCAGTGAGTGATAAGATGCCCCTGGCCTGGGCCCCAGAGGGAGGAGAATGCTGGGGAGGGGTCAAGCCCTAACCTCTCCCCCCACCTCTAGGGTGGATTCAAAATTTAAATCCAAGACCAGGATTTTGGGCCCCAGAATTGATCAATCGCCCCACCAACACCACCTCATCTCGGTAGATAAGCTGAGGATCTGGTCCGTTGGGCCAGAGAGATAACAGCCAAGACTGTTACCCTGCAATCAGGCCCAGAAGTGACCTCTCAGATACTTCTCCATTTGTAGGTCCCCTGGGGCAGCAGAGGCAGGGAAGGCCTTTCCACCCTCTGGGCTTCCTGTCCCTGGTGCCCAGAGGCCTGGAACACTGGGCTGGGGTCTGAGGAAGAGATATGACTGCCCAGCGGGAATGTCACAGAGTGGGTCACCCACCCTGCCAAGGCCACTAGCTCCCGGCAGGGATATCCAGCATGGCCAGAGCTCGGCACTTGTTGGCCTCTCTTTGGACGGCAGTGAATGTGCCTGGAGCTGGGTTGATTAAAGTTTTGATATTTTACTAAACACAGATTTTTTTGCTTTTATTTCTATTTCCAAGGAAGATTGCATGAAAGCATTATTTATCTTGACTACTGAATTCTTTAGTGCCTCCTTAAATTTTGCACCTGAGATGAGTGCCTCACTCAGTGCCCCCTAGTCCTGACCCTGGTGGTGACAGAGGGCTGGTGGAGATGAGGATGGGGGTGGGGAGGGTGGCCCCCATGGTGTCTGAAAGATTCTACTACATGAAGCTTTCCATTGCAGCTGTCGCCTCTTTGCCTGAAGATATGCCTTGAGGTTGGACTAAATTTTCTAGATCAGTGATCCTCAATGGAGGCAACTTTGCTCCCCAGAGGACATTTGGAAATATGTGGAGATGTTTTTGATAGTCTTTGTGGGACAATCAGATGATGGGGGAGGTACTCCTGACATCTAGTGTGTAGAGACCAGGGATGCTGCTAAACTTCTAAGTCCACCCTTCCCCCACCAACACACAACAAAGAATTACTTTACTCCAAATAGTAAGAGTGAAAAGGTTGAGAACCTTGATCTAGATCTATAGCATAGAAGAAAGAGCATAAGTTTTTCACACATTAAAGATGAAAAAATAGAAAGAGGGAGAACTAGAGTGAGAACAAAAAAAGAGGAGGGAGGGAAAGAGAGAAAGAGATAGATAGATGATAGATGGAAGGTTTGGGAGCCAAAAGGACTAGGATTCCCAGATCCCCCACTTCCTGTGCACACTTGCAAGGCACTTTTCCTCTCTGAATCTCATTTTCCATACATGTGAAGTCAGGGTCATCATACATTCTCATGGGAATGAGGAGAAGGTGAGGATTCTGGGATAGGATACATATGAGTCCCTGGTAGACAAGCACTCAGGATGGTGGGACTCCCTTTGCCTTCTCCCTCCTCCCCTCATGGTCCCCCAGCATTGTAGGATCCTCCCCCTCATTGGCCGAGATAATGACCAGAGGAAGGCTGCTCGTGGGGTTATGACTGGGGCACTTTAGGGGTGCTAATAGTAAGTATATGTGGACAGTAGACATCTGGGGTCTTCTCCAGCACACCTGGACACCCATGTGTGTCAGTGGACCCCAGGAGGCAGGTCCCTGCAGTCCCAGCAGGGAGCAGTTGAGAGAATTGAACAAATGCCTTATTATCAGCTCCCCTGCCCAGCACCCCAGCCTCGGGCAATCATCCAAGCCTCTTCCCACTTCCCCAAAAGCCCAATATAAGGACTGTCTCTGGGACCCAGCAGTCTGAGACAGCAAGAGTGGAGGTCTCTGACACTTCAGAGGTGAGTGCTCCCCCAGCTGCCCAGGGAGCCTAGGAGGCCTGTCCTTAGGACCTTGATGGCCACTGTCCTTGCACTCCGTCCTCAGTGTAGTGGAGCGGGCCCTGACCTTGAGCAGGGAAAGGGTCTGGGCTAAGTGTCATCTCAGGGGCCAGTGATAAAGCCCATGGGTAAAAGGGACTTTTTCTGCTTCTCCAGATCAGCATCTGTTCACTGGGGGAGAAGGAAGCCCTCCAGTTTGCCTTTAATCAGCTACTTAAACAAACATTGCATCTCTGTTGTGTGACAGAGGCCGTGCAGACACAGTGAGCAGACCCACGGCGGGAAGTGAAGCCGTGTCCCTGCCACAAGAACGAGTGAATATGAAACTTCCCCTGCTCCTGCTGCTCCTCCTGCTGGGGACAGTTGCTGCTCTTCATCAGGGTAAATCCTCCCTTCCCTTCTCATCCAGCTTGACCCCTTCTCCTCTTTCTGGCAACTTCTTGGCTTCTTCTGAGCTAGGCCACAGCTTTTCCTTCTTCAGTGGACCCAGCTCCCCTCAGGTAAGATCTTTCATGGACTCAGAAATGTGACCTGAACATTCTGTCGTGGCTCCTGCTCAAGCAAAAACCACCCATCTTCTCAGAGGTGCTTCTTCCTACCCCGAAATACACACCTGTCAGCCAGTACCAGGTGCTCACCCCACAGGGAGGAGATCCTTAGGCCTAGGCTCCAGAAGGAGGCACTAGGAAGGCTTGAGTGGGGCGGTCGGAGCTGTCCGTGGTCCTAGAAGAAGGGGACCCCTGACATGATGGCAGGTTACCTGTTCTTCCAGGGAATGATGCCCCCTATCCTGACAGCCAAGAGTCACAGGCAGACCTGAGCCAAGATCTGGAAGGCTCTGGGGAGCAGGAGGGAGAGTCAGTCCTGACTGAGGAGACGATTCAGTCTGAAGGAGAGCAGGTGGAGGCTTCCAGCTGCCAAGATGCCTTTGAGGATGAAGAGGCCATGGAGTCGGACCCAGGTGCCCTAGATGAGAACTTGCAGTGCCCCAGGGCAGAGGACACAGTGGAAATGCTGGGCAGTCCTGGATGCAAGACCTGCCGCTACGTGTTGGTGCGGACCCGCAGAACATTTAGAGGCGCTCGGGTAAGTGGTGGCTGGGAGGCTACTGATGAAGGAGGACCAGGGGCAGGAGAAGATGTGGATTCCACCTCCTGTTCCCTATTCATTTACACTAGTGGTTCTCAAACGCTAGTGAGCAGCAGAATCTCCTAGAGGTCTTGTTGAAGCATAGATTTCAGGGTTAGCAGGTGGGGCCCAAGAGTTTGCATTTAGGACCAAGTGCCAGGTGATGATGACACTGTTGGTCTAGAGGCAGTACTTTGAGAATCACTGATTGGGACAAAAGGCTTTGGTATTAGATATACCTGTGTTAAACCCTGGCTCCACCTGTCATTGACATGTTACCTGGGCAAGTCCCTTCATCTTTCAGAGCTTCAGGATCTTCACTTGTACAATGGAGATATATAGTACCAACCTCTTATGTTGTGGTGAGGATTAAATGAGATAATACACAAAAAGCATTTGGATCAGTCCTTGAGTCATTATAAACTCCCAGTAAATGGTGGCTAAGATTATTCTCAGCATTATTATTATTTCCTGCAAGAAGTTCCCCATGACAGATGAAGGAGCCAGAGATGGAATTGGAGGAGCAAGTAGATCCCTGATTTCTGACCTGACAAGGGATGGAGAGTTCTCTCTTGAAGTCTCAGGAGCTTGAGGGGGGAAAAAACCCAGTGAATTATCTACCCCACCTCTTCTCTCTGCAGAAAGTCTGCAGGAGGTGCTACAGAGGCAACCTCGTGTCTATCCACAACCGCAGTGTCAACTATCAACTCCAGTGCTTGGCCAGTAAGATCAACCAGCAACAGGTCTGGATTGGAGGCAAAATGAGTTTCTGGGTAAGTGAGGGGCCAGCTCCCAGGTACAGGAAGTTCTCTCTGGCATCAGGCCTCATTCCAGCAGCCAAGTGACTTCCCTGTGGGAGGCGGTAGGGGAGCTGGCTGGTGTGGCTAAAGAGAACTGGTGATTGTGCGCATCTCTTCCCATTCCATGTTCAGTGACTTCATGCCATGGCAGGTGTATTTACCCCAAGGAAATTGGTGATTGTTACAAATCAGGGTTCTTCCCTCACTCTGTCTTCTCACCTTCTCCCAGAGCTGGTTGAAAAACAGTTACCAGCTCAGCACTGGAGTCAGGAGATCCTTTCCTTACCCAGCTTGCTCATTGACAACCTGAATGGCTTCCTCATGTCTAAAATGGGGTCCTTCTCTCAGAGTGGTTCTGGGATAGTGGGTGAATAAGTGCTATTATGTTTGCTACTCAGATGTGGTCCATGGACCAAGCAGTATTAGCATCCCCTGAGAGCTTGTTAGGAATTCACAGTCTTGGGCCCCATCTGAGCCCCCTGAATCAGCATCTCCATTTTAAAAAGGTCTGCAGGAGACTTGTATTCACAGAAAGTTTGAGAAGCCTGGCTGTGTGAGATGGGGAGGGACAACTGGCCTTGCATTGTCATTGCCTGCGAACACTCAGGGGTGGGTGTCCAGGATATCTGGCTCCTAGCTGGGTGGGAAGTTCCCAGAAAGGGACAGTCAGTGGGCATTTTCTGGAAACTCTAGTTATGTCTGTCTTCCTGGCCCTCAGCCTCTGACCCAGCCTATCCCCTCTCTCGTTCTAGTACAGAAGGTTACACTGGATTGATGGGAGTGCTGTAAATTTTAGTAACTGGGCTCATCATCATGGGCGCGGCCGCTGTGTGACCCTATGCACCAGAGGTGAGGGGGACTGGGCACCAGGGCAAAGGGAAGGGACGGCAAGGTGGACTCTAAGACACTGTCCCTTTGAGCTGCCTGAGCAACATCTCCTCAAACTCACAACTTCCCCACAACTGGAGAACCAACGTCCTGTCTTTGAGGAGGGCTGTGAAGTAGGGTGAGGGGGTGCCCTGTGTGAGGGCTGGATAAGGACTCTCCATCCTCACAGTCGAAGCTCGGCTGGGGCCCTAGAGCCTCCTTTCCTCCCTCTGCTATTGATGTGACAATTGAGAATAGCCATGGTGAATGAAATGTGTGGATGAAGGATGAGGGAGGGATGTGTGAATTAGGAATGGCTGAATGTCAGACGTGAGGGACTCAGGACTGTGGCTAAGGCCATACATGCTGGAGAAAGGCTGCCTCAATTCCCATCTCAGCCCAGCCACCTGCCCACTGGCATTCAGGCCAGTGATTTCTTCGCTGAGCCTCAGGTTCCTCATCTGCGCAATGGGGATGATGAGAGCACCTCCCTCTGGGAGTCATTGTGAGGATTAGCCAGGAGCCCCCAGGAAGCACTCAGCACCCTGTCTTCCTGGGGTGAAAACTCAACAAACACAAAGCTAGTGGGGGGGGGCAGGGTGTGTGGCAAACATATCATGACAATTGGAGGGCAAGTGGGGCACAGGCCACAATCTGCTGGCAGCTGACATCACCGTGTTTTCTATTTCTAGGAGGTCGTTGGCGACGAAAATGTTGTATAAGTCGCCTGCCCTTCATCTGTTCCTACTAAGCCAGTGGCCTGGAAGAGATCCTGCCTGGAGCCCCCTCCCTACACCCCTCCTGGAAACCCCTGGCCCACCCTGGGCACTGGGATGGACTCCCAGCATCTCCTGTAATAAAGTCATGTTTCCCACTGCATTTGCTGACTCTTGTTTCTTCACTGCTCATTGAAGGACTCCCCGGGGTTGAAACTCCTGGAAGCCCTCACTCCTGCAGGGTGGGGCTTTGAGGAAAGTAAAGGATGGCCAGTGGCCCGCGGAATGGGGGTGGGCGCTGAGGGGTTTGGCTACAGCGCCACCTAGGGGCAGATCAAGGGCTGGGTGGCTCTCCGAAGACCTTTCTCAGCCCAGGCTGGAGGATTGCACCCCTCACCCCTTGGGGAAAGTTCTCATTGAAAGGGCGAGGACTACGCCCTCCATCTTACCCTGTGTCCTCCATTTTTTGGGCAGCCATGTGCTCAGGAAAGCACCTTCTTCCCGGAAGCCCAAGTCTCTGCTAGCCACGCCCAGGATTTCTTTAAACTAACCAATGACAATCAAGGGACTTGCGCGCTATAGATATGACCACATCCTGTGTAACAAGACCTGACTTGCACCTGGCCAATCGGCAGGGCCCACAGTCATCTCTCCTCCCCTCACTCCACCCCCTATTAAAAACCCCTTTTTCCCACGGGTGGGCACTCTCGTCTCCCCGTTGCGTCGGTGGAGCCTGGGAGCCAGACCCGGGTCTGTAATAATAATAAAAGACTCTCTGCTTTTGCATCGGACTTGGCTGGCTCCCTGGTGGTCTATTGGGGATCTTGAAATCTGGGCATAACACTATTGGGTGGGGGCTGGTGGGGAACTGGCCCTCCTGCATTGTTTGGATTCATTATAGGGTGCGGGTGGGGTGGGAGTGGGACAGCTTTCCAAATGAGGGTGATATCACTGATTCAAGAAGTGGAGGACTGTGAAAATTTTAACTGAGTACATTTAAAGATGAAATTGGCTTTATTCATTGATTCATGAATCAGGCAGCATCCCATTCAGCAAATAGAAAGAAGCTCTGAAAAGCGGTAATAATGGAAGGTGTTTATAGGCAAAAGGGAGCAGAAGGAAGGTTCTAGCAAAGAATGCATTGCTTCAGGGGAGGTCACCTTTCTTTGGAAGGGGTCTATCAAGAGATTTCCCAGCCCTAGCTGGTTTGCCTCAGTGGATAGAGCGTTGGCCTACGGACTGAAGTGTCCCGGGTTGGATTCTCCTCAAGGGCACGTACCTTATTGGCAGGCTTCTCCTGAGGCCCTGGATCAGGACCACGTGTGGAAGTCAAGCAATGGATCTGTTTGTGTCACATCAATATTTCTCTCTCTCTCACCCTCTCCCTTCCACTCTCTAAAACTCACTAGAAAATTATCCTCGGGTGAGAATTAAAAATAAAAAAGTAAAAGTAATGAGTAAGAGGACTGGCTTTACATCCCAAAATATGGGCTTTCCCATCCCAACAAGGTGCTAGCTAAGCTTTGAAGCTAAGCTCTGTCTTTAGGGTGGAAGCCCTGGAGTTCTGTTCACCGCACCATCACAGAGCGGGAGCGCAATCCAGACAGTGCTTATCTGTGGACACAGGTCCCAGATCCAGTGCTGGCTCCGGACAGCCCCAGGTCCAAGCCCTGTCCTGAGAGCACTATTGGAGCTGATCTCAGTAGAGGCAGGTTCTGTCATTGCCTCAGCTCCCAGGTGAGAAAACTGAGACTCTGGGACTTGCCATTCATTTGCATCACACTGCACTGAGACCCACCCTCTGCCTAATGTGGGACTGGACTGACCCTTGAGACAAAAGGCAGAGTTTGAAACCCCTTGGAACATAAATGCAAACAGTAAGCCAGACACTCGGAGTTTCACGGATGCGGAAAACATTGGCAGCATTGGATGGACTGTCTGGGAGTAATGCAGACTGTCTGGGGTATCAAAGAAGCAAGAACCTAGGAGTCAGACATGCCACTCCTTTCTAGTTGTATGAACTTGGGCAGGTCATTGAACCTCTCTGAGCTTCTGTATAGGTGTGTAGGTGAGAGATGGCAATACCTATTTTGTAGAATGATTGTAAAGATTAAGTGGGGTGATGGATGTCAGAGACTTCATGTAGCAAAGTGTATGGTCTGTGGTGGGCCTTCAAAAATCACATTTCCAGTTTTAAATTAGACATTACTGTGGTCACTGAAGCCATTGGAATGTCTTAGCTTGGGCTTTGAGTTCAAAGAAGACAGGGCGGCAGGCTTAAGAGTAGGGAGGTGAGTGAGAGGAGGCAGAGGGCAGGCAGCCATGGGGGGACAAGAAGCTGGAAGACCTGCCCTTCGGCCTGTCTTTGACTTGCTGTGTGATCTTGGGCAACTTGCTTAAGCTCTCTGAGGTGACATTTCCACATCTGTAACAGGGGAAAGTATGTTTAAGCTCACCAGGAGGCTGGCTCTTAGGCTCTTGAGAGCAGCTGAGCATCCTTACCAGAGAGTGATAAGATGCTCCTGGCCTGGGCCCCCAGAAGGAGGAGAATGCTGGGGAGGGGTCTAGATCTTCCCCCCCCCCTTAGGGTGGACTCAAAATTTCAATGCAAGGCCAGGTTTTGGGCCCCAGAATTGGTCAATTTCCCCACTACCACCACCCCATGTCGGTAGACAAGCTGAGGATCATGTCCGTTGGGCCAGAGAGATAACAGCCAAGACCGTTACCTTGCAATCAAGCCCAGAAGTGACCTCTCAGATACTTCTCCATTTGTAGGTCCCCTGGGACAGCAGAGGCAGGGAAGGCCTTTCCACCCTCTGGGCTACCTGTCCCTGGTGCCCTGAGTCCTGGAAGGCTGAGGAGGGGTCTGAGGAAGAAGTATGATTGCCCAGAGGGAATGTCACAGAGTGGGTCACCCACCCTGCCAAGGCCACCAGCTCCCAGCAGGGATATCCAGCAATGCCAGGGCCCGGCACTTGGTGGCCTCTCTTTGGCCGGCAGTAAATGAGCCTGGAGCTGGGTTGATTAAAGTTTTGATATTTTATTCATCAGAGATGTTTTTGCATTTATTCTTATTTACAAGAAAGATTGCATGAGCATTATTTATCTTGACTACTGAATTCTTTAGTGCCCCCTTAAATTTTGCACCGGAGATGAGTGCCTCACTCAGTGCCCCCTAGTCCTGACCCTGGTGGTGACAGAGGGCTGGTGGAGATGAGGATGGGGGTGGGGAGGGTGGCCCCCATGGTGTCTGAAAGATTCTGCATGAAGCTTTCCATTGCAGCTGTCACCTCTTTGCCTGAAGATATGCTTTGAGGTTGTTCTAAATGGCATTTTCTAGACCAGTGATCCTCAATGGAGGCAACTTTGCTCCCCAGAGGACATTTGGAAATATGTGGAGATGTTTTTGATAGTCTTTGGGGGACAATCAGATTGATGGGGGGAGGTACTCTTGACATCTAGTGAGTAGAAACCAGGGATGCTGCTAAACTTCTACAGTCACCCCTTCCCCAAAACACAACAAAGAAACACTTTACTCCAAATAGTAACAGTGCAAAGATTGATAACTTTGATCTAGATCTATAGCATAGAAGAAAGAGCATAAGGTTTTCACACATTAAAGGTGAAAAAACAGGAAGAGGAAGAACTAGAGTGAGAAGGAGAGAGAGGGAGGGAGGGAAGAAGGAAGAAAGGGAGAGAGAAAAAGAAGTGATAGATAGATGATAGATGATAGATAGATAGATAGATAGATAGATACATAGATACATAGATAGATAGATGACAGAAGGTTTGGGAGCCAGAAGGACTAGAAATACCAGTTCCCCACTTCCTGTGCACACTTGCAAGGGACTTTCTCTCTCTGAATCTCATTTTTCACACCTGTGAAGTTAGAGTCATCATACATTCTCATGGAAATGAGTAGAAGGTGAGGATTCTGGGATGGGATGCATATGAAGTCCCCGGTCTAGACAAGCACTCAGGAGGTGGACGCCTCCTCCCTCCTCCCTCATGGTCCCCCAGCATCCTAGGATTCTCCACTTCATTGGCTGGGATAGTGACCAGAAGAAGGCTGCTTCCGGGGTTATGACTGGGGCACTTTAGGGGTGCTAACAGTAAGTATATGTGGACAGTAGACATCTGGGGTCTTCTCCAGAACACCTGGGTGTTTGAACGCCCATATGTGTCAGTGGACCCCAGGAGGCAGGGCCCTGCAGTCCCAGCAGGGAGCAGGTGAGAGAATTGAGCAAATGCCTTATTATCAACTTCCTTACCCAGCCCCCAGCCTGGGGCAATCATCCTGGCCTCTTCCCACTTCCCCAAAAGCCCAGTATAAGGACTGCCTCTGGTACCCAGCAGTCAGAGACACCAAGAGTGGAGGTCTCCAACACTTTAAGGTGAGTGTTCCCCCTGCTGTCCAGTGAAGAGGGGTCCAAGGCTTGGGAGAAAGCAGAAGCCAACATCTAGGAGGCCTGTCCTTAAGACCCTGATGGCCACTGTCCTTCCACTCCGTCCTCAGTGTAGTAGAACTTGCCCTGACTTGAGCAGACCAGCTCTGGGCTAAGTACTATCCCAGGGGCCAGTGATGGAATGCTTGGGTAAAAGGAACTTTTTCTGCTTCTCCAGGTCAGCATCTGTTCACTGGGGGAGATGAAAGCCCTCCAGTTTGCCTTTAATCAGCTACTTAAACAAACATTGCATCTCTGTTGTGTGGCAGGGGCCGTGCAGACACAGTGAACAGAACCCACGGCGTGAAGTGAAGCCGTGTCCCTGCCACAAGAACAGTGAATATGAAACTCCCCCTGCTCCTGCTGCTCCTCCTGCTGGGGACAGTTGCTGCTTTTCATCTGGGTAAATCTTCCCTTCCCTTCTCATCCAACTTGACCCCTTCTCCTCTTTCTGGCACCTCTTTGGCTCTCTCTGGGCCAGGGCCACAGCTTTTCCTTCTTCAGTGGACCCAGCTCCCCTCAGGTAAGATCTCTCCTGGACTCAGAAATGTGACCTGCATATTTTGTCAAGGCTCCTCCTCAAGCAAAACCCACCCACCTTCTCAGAGCAGCTTTTTCCTACCCCGAAATACACACCTGTCAGCCAGCGCCAGGTGCTCACCCCTTTGTGTGAGTTCTCACCTCACCCCACAGGGAGGAGATCCTTCTGGCCTAGGCTCCAGAGGGAGGCACTAGGAAGTCTTGAGTGGGGTGGTCGGCACTGTCCGTGGTCCTGGAAGAAGGAGCTCCTTACCTGATGGCAGGCTACCTCTTCTTCCAGGGAATGATGCCCCCTATCTGGACAGCCAAGAGTCACAGGCAGACCTGAGCCAGGATCTGGAAGGCTCTGGGGAGCAGGAGGGAGAGTTGGTCCTGAACTGAGGAGGCATTCAGTCCCAAGGAGAGCAGGTGGAGGCTTCCAGCTGCCAAGATGCCTTTGTGGACAAGAAGGCCATGGAGTCGGACCCAGGTGCCCTAGATGAGAACTTGCAGTGCCCCAGGGAAGAGGACACAGAGGAAATGCTGGGCAGTCCTGGGTGCAAGACCTGCCACTACCGGTTGGTGCAGACGCCCCGAACATTTGCAGATGCTCAGGTAAGTGGCAGGGAGGCTGCTGATGAAGGAGGACCAGGGGCAGGAGCAGAGAGTGGGTTCCACCTCCTGCTCCCTATTCATTTACACTAGTGGTTCTCAAAGCTAGTGAGCAGCAGACTCTCCTAGAGGTCTTGTTGAAGCATAGATTTCAGGGTTAGCAAGTCTGGGGTGGGGCCCAAGAGTTTGCATTTAGGACCAAGTGCCAGGTGATGATGACACTGTTGGTCTGGAGGCAGTACTTTGAGAATCACTGATTGGGACAAAAGGCTTTGGTATTAGATATACCTGTGTTAAACCCTGGCTTCACCTGTCATTGACATGTTACCTGGGCAAGTCACTTCACCTTTTAGAGCTTCAGGATCTTCACTTGTACAATGGAGATATATAGTACCAACCTCTTATGTTGTGGTGAGGTTTAAATGAGATAATACATGAAAAGCATTCGGATCAGTTCTTGAGTCATTATAAACTCCCAGTAGATGGTGGCTAAGATTATTCTCAGGATTATTATTATTTCCTGCAAGAAGTTCCCGGTGACAGATAAAGGAGCAAGAGATGGGCTTTAAGGAGCAAGTAGATCCCTGATTTCTGACCTGAGAAGGGATGGAGAGTTCTCTTCTGGAGTCTCAGGAACTTGAGTGAAAATAACCCAGTGAATTATCTACCCCACCTCTTCTTTCTGCAGGACACCTGCTGGAGGTGCTACAGAGGCAACCTGGCCTCTATCCACAGCCTCAGCACCAACAATCAACTCCAACGCTTGTCCAGTAAGATTAACCAGCAACAGGTCTGGATTGGAGGTGCCATCGGGGGCTGGGTAAGTGAGGGGCTAGCTCCCAGGTACAGGAAGTTCTCTCTGTTATCAGGACTCATTCCAAGAGCTGAGTGACCTTCCTGTGGGAGGCAGTGGGGGAGCTGGCTGGTGCTGGCTAGAGAGAACTGGTGATTGTGCACATCTCTTCCCAATTCCATGTTCAGTGACTTCATGTTTGTGGTATGAAATCTGCCATGGCAGGTGTATTTCGACCATGGAAAATGGCTGTTGTTACAAATCAGGGTTCCTAGCTCGCTCTGCTTTCTCACCTTCCCCCAGAGCTGGTTGGTAAACAGTTACCAGCTCACCACTGGAGTCAGAGATCCATTCCTTCCCCAGCTTGGTCACTTAAAGCTGAATGGCTTCCTCATGTCTAAAATGGGGTCCTTCTCTCAGAGTGGTTCTGGGATAGTGGGTGAGTAAGTGCTATTATATTTGCTACTCAAGTGTGGTCCATGGACCAAGCAGTACTGCATTGCCTGATAGCTTGTTAGGAATGCACAGTCTTGGGCCTCATCTGAGATCTTGAATCAGCAACTCCGTTTTATTTATTTTTATTTTTAAAAAATATATCTGAGACTCCTGAATCAGCATCTCCATTTAAAAAGGTCTGCAGGAGACTTGTATTCACAGAAAGTTTGAGAAGCCTGGCTGTGTGAGGAGGGGAGGGACCACTGCTTGTCCATTGTCATTGCCTGCAAACTCTCAGGGGTGGGTGTCCAGGATATCTGGCTCCTAGCTGGGTGGGCAGTGCCCAGAATGGGACAGTCAGTGGGCATTTTCTGGAACCTCTGGATCTGCCTGTCTTCCTGGACCTCAGCCTCTGACCCAGCCTATCCCCTCTCTCGTTCTAGTGCTTCGGGTTTCACTGGCTTGATAGGAGCCCTATAAATTTTAGTCACTGGGCTAATCAGCGTGGGAACGGCCGCTGTGTGACACTATGCACCAGAGGTGAGGGGACTGGGCCCCAGGGCAAAGGGAAGGGATGGTAAAGTGGACTCTTACACACTGTCCCTTTGAACTGTCTAAGCAACACCTCCTCAAACTCATAGCCTTTCCACAACTGGAGAACCAATGTCCTGTCTGTGAGGACGCTTGTGATGTAGAGTGAGGGGGTGCTCTGTGTGAGGGCTGGATAGGGCTCTCCATCCTCACAGACGAAGCTTGGCTGGGGGTCTGAGGGCTGCTTTCCTTCCTCTGCTACTAATGTGACAATTGAGAGTAGCCGAGGTGAATGAAAGGTGTGGATGAGGGACAAGCAAGAGATGTGCAAATTAGGAATGGCTGAATGCCAGACGTGAGGGACTCAGGACTGTGGCTGAGGCCATACACGCTGGAGAAAGGCTTCTACAGTTCCCATCCCAGCCCTGCCACCTGCCCACTGCCATACAGACAAGTGGTTTCCCCGCTGAGCCTCAGGTTCCTCATCTGTGCAATGGGGATGAGGACAGCACCTCCCTCTGGGAGTCATTGTGAGGATTAGCCAGGAGCCCCCAGGAAGCACTCAGCACCCTGTCTTCCTGGGGTGAAAACTCAACAAACACAAGGTAGTAGGGGTGTGTGGCAAACATATCATGACAATTGGAGGGCAAGGGGCCACAGGCCACACTCTGCTGGCAGCTGACATCACTGTGTTTTCTATTGCTAGGGGGTCATTGGCGACAGTCAAGTTGCGGAAGACTTCTGCCCTTCATCTGCTCCTCCTAAACCAGTGGCGAGAAAGGGATCCTGCCTGGAGCCCTCTCCCTACACTCCTCCTGGCGGCCCCTGGGCCACCCTGGACACTGGGCTGGACTCCCAGCCTCTCCTGGTCATAAAGCCATGTTTCCCACTGCATTTCCTGACTCTTGTTTCTTCATTGCTCATTGGAGGGCTCACCGGGGCTGAAAATCCTGAAAGCCCTCACTCCTGCAGGGTGGGGTTTTGAGGAAAGTAAAGGATGGCCAGTGGCACGCAGGGATGGGTGGAATGGGGATGGAGTGCTGACGGGATTGGCTGCAGTGCCACCTAAGTGCAGAGCCAGGACTGGGTGGCTCTCCCAAGACCCTTCTCAGCCCAGGCTGGGGGATTCCACACCCCCACACCCTTGCACTGGGGAAGTTCTCATTGGGTGGGGCATATGGGGTGGGGACTGGCCCTCCTGCTTTGTTTGGATTCAGTATTGGGTGCGGGTGGTGTGGGAGTGGGGTGGCTTTCCAAATGAGGGTGATATCACTGATTCAAGAAAT
Organism: Myotis brandtii; assembly: GCF_000412655.1. Lineage (NCBI taxonomy): Eukaryota > Metazoa > Chordata > Mammalia > Chiroptera > Vespertilionidae > Myotis > Myotis brandtii. The sequence continues at coordinate 570,789 of NW_005371468.1, forward strand.
GGAGGACTGTTAAAAATTTAACTGAGTACATTTAAATATGAAATTGGCTTTATTCATCGATTCATAAATCATGCAGCATCCCATCCAGCAAATAGAAAGAAGCTCTGAAAGCTGTTATAATGGAAGATGTTTATAGGCAGAAGGGAGCAGAAGGAAGGTTCTAGCAAAGAATGCATTGCTTCAAGGGGGGGGGGGTCACCGTTTTTTGGAAGGGGTCTATCAAGAGGATTACCAGCCCTAGCTGGTTTGGCTCAGTGGATAGAGAGCTGGCCTGAGGACTGAAGTGTCCTGGGTTCCATCCTGGTCAAGGGCAAGGACGTTGGTTGCAGGCTCCTCCTGAGCCCCCGGCCTGGGACATTTGCAGGAGGCAACCAATTGATGTGTTTCTTTCTTATTGATATTTCTCTCTGTCTTTCCCTCTCTCTTCCACTCTTTAAAACTCACTGGAAAATTATCCTCGGGTGAGGATTAAAAATAAAAAAAGCAAAAGTAATGAAATAAGAGGACTGGCCTTACATCCCAAATATGGGCTTTCCCATCCCAACAAGGTGCTAGCTAAGCTCTGTGTGATAGATCCTCCCTTCCCCCAACTGGTGGGCAGAGTATGATGTAACCTGAGGCCTGGAAATACCTGAGTACCTAACCAGGCACCTTATATGGGCCATACATTTGCCACCAATCAGAGTACAATAAGCCCCCATTCCTTCCCATTCTGCTTCTCAAAGGAGTGCCCACCTCCTCACATGTTGCTATTCTCCCCTTGAGCGACAGCCCGGCAGGTCCTTCTCCTCTTATAAAGCCTGTAGTCCTGGTTTTCGGGCTCTGTCTGATCTTTCATTTTTTGGCCTCTGATTTTTCATTTTTGCTGCCGAAACCTGGGAGAGGTGCACGGGAGGTGGAAGATCCTCAAACCTAACCCTGAGCTTCTGATTCCTGCACTGGCTCTGCTCGGTGGTATGGTTCTGAGTTGATTGGCCCGCTCGGAACACCTCTCGAACCCTGCCATACCAGGACATGTGGGGATCTCGTAGCTTCCTTCTCACCGGTAGGCTTCAGGGACTTCCCCCCGCCCCCCCCCTCCCAATCATTCCCTTGACCTGGAAGGGCCTCAGAGTTTACCGTCTACTCGGCTACAGGTTCTACGTCCTACCAAAGCCCAGGTACTTGGCCAGGAAACTCTGCTCTACTCCACGGGAAAGGTCTCGGGGTGGCAACCTTGGAACATTTTCTCGTCTCTCTCTCTCTACAGGTTGGCTGAGGGAAAAGGAGGATGCTCCTTGTTCCTTCCCCAACTTCCGGGTGGCCCTTCCCTGTGGTCATGGGGACCTCTCAGCTCAAACCTCCTCGAAACACACTCTTAGGGTGTCTCCTTGCCAATCTCTCGACCCTTGGTCTTTCTGGCTACATCAAACCAAAGAAGCTCTGCCTGGCCAAAATATAAACTTGACAATGGCTCTTAGTGGCCCAAAAACGGCACTTTCGATTCCAATATCCTCCAAGACCTAGATAATTTTTGCCACCTGACAGGGAAAGCTTTCGAAATCCCTACAGGGAAGGCTTCCTCCCCCCTCCCCCCACTCTTGCCCCTTGCTTTGCTCCTCATGTTCCACTCATCAGATCCTCCTCGAGAAGTTCCCTTCGCCCTCTCAACCCAGTCCTCAGCCCCTTTCTCTGTCTTCTGACTCTTTTGACCCAGCTCATCATTCCTTTCCACCTCGCCTACTCTTTACAATCCCGCCATGAAATCTGCACCCATGCTCTACCCTCTGAGAACTTTAACCGTCCACCTTCCCCTGTGTGCTCTCCACCGAATCTCCACTCCCATGACCGCCAGCAACTGAATTCGCAGGTGGCTGGCCAGTTCCCTTTGCGAGAGGTTGCAGGGGCGGAGGGTATTATCCGGGTAGCCATTCCCTCTCACTTTCTCATCTTTCTCAAATCGAAAAATGCCTCGGCTCTTTCTCTTCAGACCCTCTTAACCAGCAGCTGCCTTCTCCCCAGTCCCTGAAAGCCCAAATCCTGAGAACGTGAGCTCCAAAACAGCCTTTCCCATCTAACACTCATTCTCAGGCCACCCAAAGACTGCCTTCCTCAACAGCCTCTTCTATTCCTGCATCCATTCTACCCCTGAGGGAGGCAGCAGGAACGGAGGGCATAGTCTGAGTCCATGCCCCATTCTCTATGTTCTGCCTCACAGATTGAGAGGCATCTCAGGTTTCTTTTTCCACTGACCTGACCACCTTTACTCCCCCCACATACACCGCAAACTTCAAAAAATAGATACAGGTCCACAAAACCCTCAAAAAGACTTTGTTAACCTAACCTTTAAGGTCTTTAATAATAGAGATGAGGAGACCCAAATCCAAAATCAAAAGCGAGATCAGGCCAAGGCTGAGGCCCAGTAGGAAGTCTTCCAGCTCCTAGCCACCGCTTTCAAACCCCAAATGAAGTGCCGGTCCTCCAACTGAGGGTAAGTCAGGGGCTAAGCCTCCTCCAGGCCCATGCTTCAAATGCAGCAAGGAAAGACACTGAGCCAAGTCCTGCTCAAACCCGAGACCCCCGCCTGGGCCCTGCCCAAGGTGTGGAAGGGAAGGCCACTGGAAATCAGACTATAGCCTGGCCCTATGGTTCAGGCCTCAGCCAGTCCAGCATGGCCACCCTCTGGATCCGGTTTGGAGCTCCCAGACCTCCTGGGACTGGCTGCCGAAGAAGCTGCCCAGGCCCTGACAAGGCCCCACAGACTTACATCACCATGACAGAGCCTCGGGTAACGACTGTGGTGGCAGGTAAGCCAATCTCCTTTTTAATTGACACTAGGGCCACTTATTCTGCCCTTTCCGAATTCGCTGGGACCCTGTCTACTCCTCAGTCTCTATTATGGGGGTTGACAGATTAGTCTCACAGCCATTAGTCACCTCACATCTACACTGCATCTTACTAAATTCTCCCATTCACTCTTTTTTAAAAAAAATATAGATTTTATTGATTTTTTTTACAGAGAGGAAGGGAGAGGGATAGAGAGTTAGAAACATCGATGAGTGAGAAACATCGATCAGCTGCCTCCTGCACACCCCCCACTGGGGATGTGCCCACAGCCAAGGTACATGCCTTTGACCATAATCGAACCTGGGACCCTTCAGTCTGCAGGCTGATGTGCTATCCACTGAGCCAAACCGGTTAGGGCTACCATTCACTCTTTTCTCGTTCTACCTTGGTGCCCAGCCAGGGCTACCTTGTATCCCCTCATAAAGCCCAGTTGTCCCAAACCACAGTCACCTACCTCAGTTTCACTCTCTCACCCCACAAGTCCTGGGACTGTAAATACCTTATCTCCTTATCTCCTCTATGACTGTCCCCTCCTCTGAACAAGAAATTTTCTTCTTTCTCAGGCTCACTGGGTACTCTTGCCTCCAGGTTCACAACTGTAGTCTTCTTGCAAAGCTCCTCTATGACATGACATGGCGAAGGGACCCCCTCACTGAGCCTTTAGATCCCAAGGCCAACATTCTCACCCCTTTAATGCTCTGAAAACTGCTCTGACCTCAGCACCTTCGTACACCGCCCCCACTCCCCAACTCCACCCTTCCCAAAGGATAACCTCCTTGACTGCACAGGCTTACTCAACAGTCCGGCTATTATCAGAAACTGAGCTCATTATCTCCCCAACCTTAGCACATTATCTCTAGGAAAAACGCAGCAGTTTGAATCCAAGCAGCTAGAGGCCTGGGAGCAGGCTTCGGGGCCTACTCCCTCTTCCCCCTGCCTTTTCTCCAGCCTCATATCCAGGTCCCTGGCTTCCACTGCTCCTTTCCTTCCCTTTCTCTATTCCCTTGGATAACAGCCCATTCTAACATACCCTCCCACTTTCACTGCAATACAATCTCAACCACTCATCTGTCACCCCTTATTAGTAGAGCCATGGTGACTACCCTCTCAGCTTGGAGTGCAGAACTAGAAAGGGAATCTCATACCCTTTAGTCCACCTCTTCTCCTTACACCTATCAGCTTGTCTCCATGATCAGGGATTTTTCTTCCTCTGTGGGGAAAACATACATCTGTCTCCCCATCAGCTGGATAGGAACCTGTACTCTCGTCTATCCCTCACCCACGACATCATCCCGCCCCCCCCCACCCCTTTGGCTTCCCGATGTCTCTTCAATCTGATAATGACCCTGCTTTTGTCTCTCAGGAAACGCAGCTGGTCTCTCAAATGCTAAACATCAAATGGAACCTCCACATCCCCTACCACCCTCAGTCTTCAGGTAAAGTAGAAAAGGCCAATCATCTCTTAAAAACACATCTAACCAAGCTATCCTTAGAGCTCCATATGCCGTGGACTGAACTTCTCCCCCTGGCACTAATGAGACTGAGGGCCATGCCATGACAACCACTACTTCTAAGCCCCTTCAAGATCATGTATGGGCGGCCTTTTGTCCTCCAAACCCCGGAGGACAATTTCCTTACCCCGGGAGACTACTTTCCCGCTTTTGCCCATATGAGGGCATTCTTACAACAACACGCTGATAGTCTTCTCCCCCGTCCCTTTGCTACAACTTCTACTCATCTCTCAGTCCTCCCTGGGGACTTGGTCTATGTCAAGAAAAAAGGAAAGGCATCCTTAACACCCCTGGGAGGGGCCTTTCTCAGTCATACTATCCACCCCTACTGCAGCAAAGGTACAAGGAATACACTACTGGTATCACCTCTCACACATTAAGCCATACAAACCTCTACACAAAACATTACCTTCCTACACTTCTACCCCCACAGGACCTACCTCTCTCAGGCTCACCAAATGTCTCCCCCCCATCCCCGAAAAAGACTCAGCGGCACCATCTAGGACCTGATGACTCATCATTCCTCACAGACTAAATTCTACTATTTCCTGCAGTGCATCCTGGAGGACTCTCAGGTTTTTGAATTCCTTTTTATATGTCTCGTCTCCTCAGCATAATCCTCCTACAGGCAGCTAACAATGAATGCACCAATGAAGGTTTTTGGTCTTTTCAGGTGAAACGGAGTTGGGATGATGAGGGAGTCATCAAGTCTACTATAATTGTCTTTATCAAAACCTATGTTAATCCCTGACCTATCCCCCCCCCCAAAGGACATTCTCTCTCGCCCTACGAACCCTGGACCTACTCCTTTGCCCACCCTCATCAACACAACTTTCCATCTACTCTCTAAGATCAATCCCTCCTTCTTTACATCCTGTTGGATTTGTCTGTCACTGGCTCGAATCCTCATCATAGCCACTCCAATCCCAACCTATTGGACCACTAACTTAACTGTTACCTATACCAGACCTCAACGCACCCTGTACAACATCTCTCTACCTGTTTAATAAATCTATAAATTTACCCCCTCCCTTAGCCTGCCCTCCACTGGGTATTTTTCTCCTCTGTGGGACTACAGCCTACACCTGTGTTCCCCAGGACCTGTCACACTCGCTCTGCCTTTATGTCTTCCTAACCTCCAATCTTTCTATTAGAACAGAGGGAGAACTCAAATCCTCTCCTTGGTCTTCTCAGGTCTCGCCGCAAAAGAGCGGCCCTTGTTCCCCTCTTAGTGGGTACAGGAGTCCTCACTGCAATAGGGACAGGCGTAGGAGGCATTTCCTCCTCTATTCATTTCTACCGCAAATTGTCTGCTGAATTTTCAGAGGATATCGCCATCATTAGCAATTCCCTTAAATCCCTTCAAAGGCAGGTAGACTCCTTAGCAGCGGTAGCCCTACAGAACGGGCGTGCTTTAGATCTCTTGACAGCAGAAAAAGGGGGTACCTGTGTCTTTCTTGGGGAAGAATGCTGCTACTTTGTAAATGTATCAATAATTGTCAAAGATCACATTAAATCCCTCCAGGACAGAATTGACCAAAGACGACGTAACCAGCTAGAAGGGGGGTATGCCATCTTTGGCTCACTTACTCCATGGCTCCTCCCACTATTAGGCCCACTGGTATTTATTATTTTAATTTTGCTCTTTGGCCCCTGTCTCATGCACTGTTTCACTAGATTTTTGCAGAACAAAATGCAGGCGTTCGCTAACCAGAAAGTGGGAGAGACCTATCTGGCCTTGAATTCAGAACCTAGAGACACCTATGTCACCAGAATCTTTGAGACTTCGGGTAGATGCCCCTGATGACGTCCCCTCTCAGCAGGAAGTAGCTACGGAAGACGGACCTTCACCCCCTGACCTTGCCTGGACTCTCAATTTTTTTTTTTACTATTACCAAAAGATTGGAATGATAGATCCTCCCTTCTGCCCAACAGGTGGGCGGAGTATGACTTAATCTGCGGCCTGGAAATACCTGACTACCTAACCAGGCACCTTATATGGACCATACATTCAGCCACCAATCAGCACCCGCCGAGTACACTAAGCCCCCATTACTTCCCATTCCTCCCCTCAAAAGGTGTGTTCACCTCTGCTTGTGTTGCTGGCCTCCCCTTGCGAGACAGCCCGGCAGGTTCTTCTCCTTTAATAAAGACTGTAGTCCTGGTTTTCGACCTCTGTCTGATTTTTCACTGTGAAGCTAAGCTTTATCTTTACAGTGGAACCCCTGGAGTTCTGTTCACCGGGCCAGCACTGACCTGGAGTGCAATACAGACAGTGCTTATCTGTGGACACAGGTCCCAGTTACAGTGCTGGCTTTCTGACAGCCCCAGGTCCAAGCCCTATCTTAGAGTGTTATTGGAGCCGATCTCATTAGAGGCAGGTTCTCTCATAGCAAAAGCTCCCAGATGAAAATATTGAGACTCTGAGACTTGCCATTTATTTGCATCACACTGAACTAAGACCCAACCTCTGGATAATGTGGGACTGGACTGACGCTTGAGACAAAAGGCAGAGTTTGAAACCCCTTCAACATAAATGCAAACAAAAGCTAGATAGTCGGAGTTTCACAGAAGTTGAAAACGTTGGCAGTGTTGGATGGACTGTCTGGGAGTAATGCCGACTGTGTGGGGGTATCAAAGAAGCAAGGACCTAGGAATCAGACGTGCCACTCTTTTCTAGTTGTAAGAACTTGGGCAGGTCATCGAACCTCTCTGAGCTTCTGTAGTAGGTGTGTAGACTAGAGACGGCAATACCTATTTTGAAGGATGATTCTAAAGATTAAGTGGGGTGATGGATGTCAGAGCCTTCGAGTAGCAAAGTGTATGGTCTGTGGTGGGTTTTCAAAAATCACATTTCCAGTTTTAAATCAGACATTACTGTGGTCACTGAAGTCATTGGAATGTATTTGCCTGGGATTTGATAGGGCCAGGGATGGGTGGGCAGGCTGTAGAGAAGAGAGGTGAATGAGAGGAGGCAGAGGACAGGCAGCCATGGGGGGACAAGGAGCTGGAAGACCTGCCCTTAGGTCTGTCTCTGACTTGCTGTGTGATCTTGGGCAACTTGCTCAAGCTCTCTGAGGTGCCATTTCCACATCTGTAACACAGGGCTGTTCAAGGGAAAGTGTGTGTAAAGCCTATCGTGAGGCTGGCTCTTGAGAGCAGCTGAGCATCCCTACCATTGAGTGATATGATGCCCCTGGTCTGGGCCCCAGAGGGAGGAGAATGCTGGGGAGGTGTCTAGCCCTTCCCTCTCCCCCACTAGGGTGGACTCAAGCTGTAAATCCAACACCAGGTTTTGGGGACCCATAATTGGCCAATCCCCCCACTACCACCACCCCATGTCGGTAGACAAGCTGAGGATCATGTCCGTTGGGCCAGAGAGATAACAGCCAAGACCTTTACCCTGCAATCAGGCCCAGAGTGACCTCTCAGATACTTCTCCATTTGTAGGTCACCTGGGACAGCAGAGGCAGGAAAGGCCTTTTCACCCTCTGGGCTTCCTGTGCCTGGTGCCCTGAGGCCTGGAAGGCTGAGCAGGGGTCTGAGGAAGAAATATGACTGCCCAGTGGGTCACCCATCCTGCCAAGGATGCTACCTCCCGGCAAGGATATCCAGCATGGCCAGGGCTCGGCATTTGTTGGCCTCTCTTTGGATGACAGTGAATGTGGCTGGAGCTGGGTTGATTAAAGTTTTGATATTTTAATCATCACAGATGTTTTTGCATTTATTTTTACTTCCAAGAAAGATTGCATGAGAGCTATTCATTTATCTTGACTACTGAATTCTTTAGTGCCCCCTTAAATTTTGCACCTGAGATGAGTGCCTCACTCAGTGCCTCCTAGTCCTGACCTGGTGGTGAGAGAGGGCTGGTGGGAGATGAGTATGGGGGTGGGGAGGGTGGCCACCAGTGTGTCTGAAAGATTATGCACGAAGCTTTCCATTGCAGCTGTCACATCTTTGCCTGAAGATATGCCTTGAGGTTGGACTAAATGGCATTTTCTAGACCAGTGATCATCAACGGAGGCAACTTTGCTCTCCAGAGAACATTTGGAAACATGTGGAGATGTTTTTGATAGTCTTTGGGGGACAATAAGATTGATGGGGGGAGGTACTCCTGACATCTAGTGAGTAGAGACCAGGGATGCTGCTAAACTTATATAGTCTCCCCCCCCCCCCCCCCCCCCCCCACAAAGATTGATGGGGGGAGGTACTCCTGACATCTAGTGAGTAGAGACCAGGGATGCTGCTAAACTTCTACAGCACCCCCTAGGCCCCGCCAACACACAAAAAAGAATTACTTTACTCCAACTAGTAACAGTACAAATATTGAGAACTTTGATCTAGATCTATAGCATAGAAGAAAGAGCATAAGGTTTTAAAACATTGAAGATAACAAAAGAGGGAGAGGGAGAACTAGAGTGAGAAGGAGAAAAAGAGGGAAGGAGGGGAAAAGGGAAGGAGAGAGGGAGATAGATAGATAGATAGATAGATAGATAGATAGATAATAGATAGAAGGTTTTGGAGCCAAAGAACTAGGAATCCCAGATCCCCCTCTTCCTGTGCACACTTGCAAGGGACTTTCTCTCTCTGAATCACAGTTTTCACACCTGTGAAGTTAGAGTCATCATACATTCTCATGGGAATGAGGAGAAGGTGAGGATTCTGGGATGGGATGCATATGAAGTCCCTGGTCTAGACAAGCACTCAGGAGGTGGGCACCTCCTTTCTTCTCTCCTCGTGGTCCCCCAGCATCCTAGGATCCTCCACTTCATTGGCTGGGATAGTGACCAGAAGAAGGCTGCTCCCGGGGTTATGACTGGGGCACTTTAGGGGTGCTAACAGTAAGTATATGTGGACAGTAGACATCTGGGGTCTTCTCCAGCACACCTGGGTGTTTGGACACCCATGTGTGTCAGGGGTCCCCAGGAGGAAGGTCCCTGCAGTCTCAGTGGCGAGCAGGTGAGACAATTGAGCAATTGCCTTATTATCAGCTCCCCTGCCCAGCACCCCCATCTGGGCAATCATCCTGGCCTCTTCCCACAGCCCCAAAAGCCCAATATAAGGACTGCCTCTGGTACTCAGCAGTCAGAGACACCAAAGTAGAGGTCTCTGACACTTGAGAGGTGAGTGCTCCCCCAGCTGCCCAGTAAAGAGGGGTCCAAGGGTTGGCAGGAAGCAGAAGCCTATATGGCAAAGACCTAGGAGGCCTGTCCTTAGGACTCTGATGGCCACTGTCCTTCCACTCGTCCTCAGTGTAGTGAAATGAGCCCTGACCCTGAGCAGACCGGCTCCTGCAGGGGCAGGGTCTGGGCTAAGTGCTGTTCCAGGGGCCAGTGATAAAGCGCTTGGGTAAAAGGGACTTTTCTTGATTCTCCAGGTCAGTGTCTTTTCATTGGGGAGAAGGAAGCTCTCTAGTTTGCCTTTAATCATCTACTTAAACAAACATTGCATCTCTGTTGTGTGACAGGGGCTTTCAGACACACAGGACAGCCCCAAAGCGTAAAGTGAAGCTGTGTCCCTGCTACAAGAACAGTGACTATGAAACTCCCCATGTTCCTGCTGCTCCTCCTGCTGGGGACAGTTGATGCTCTTCATCTGGGTAAATCCTCCTTTCCCTTCTCATCCAGCTTGACCCCTTCTCCTCTTTCTGGCACCTCTTTGGCTCTCTCTGGGCCAGGCCACAGCTTTTCCTTCTTCAGTGGACCCAGCTCCCCTCAGTTAAGATCTCTCCTGGACTCAGAAATGTGACCTGCATATTTTGTCAAGGCTCCTCCTAAAGCAAAACCCACCCACCTTCTCAGAGCAGCTTTTTCCTACCCCGAAATACACACCTGTCAGCCAGCGCCAGGTGCTCACCCCTTTGTGTGAGTTCTCACCTCACCCCACAGGGAGGAGATCCTTCTGGCCTAGCGTCCAGAAGGAGGCACTAGGAAGTCTTGAGTGGGGTGGTTGGCGCTTTGGTGGTCCTGGAAGAAGGAACTCAAGACCTGATGGCAGGCTACCTCTTCTCCTCAGGGAATGATGCCATCTATCAGGACAGCCAAGAGTCACAGGCAGACCTGAGCCAGGATCTGGAAGGCTCAGGGCAGCAGGAGGGAGAGCTGGTCCTGACTGAGGAGGCCATTCATTCCCAAGGAGAGCAGGTGGAGGCTTCCAGCTGCCAAGATGCCTTTGAGGACGAGAAGGCCATGGAGTCGGACCCAGGTGCCCTAGATGAGAACTTTCAGTGCCCCAGGGAATAGGACACAGTGACAATTCTGGTCAGTGCTGGGTACAAGAACAGACCCTACCGGTTTGTGAAGACTCGCAAAACATTTGCAGACGCTCGGGTAAGTGGCATGGGGCTACTGTGGAAGGAGGACCAGGGGCAGGAGCAGAGAGTGGGTTCCATCTCCTGCTCCCTATTCATTTACACTAGTGGTTCTCAAAGGCTAGTGAGCAGCAGACTCTCCTAGAGGTCTTGTTGAAGCATAGATTTCAGGGTTAGCAAGTCTGGGGTGGGGCCCAAGAGTTTGCATTTAGGACCAAGTGCCAGGTGATGATGTCATTGTTGGTCTAGAGACAGTACTTTGAGAATCACTGATTGGGACAAAGGCTTTGGTATTAGATATACCTGTGTTAAACCCTGGCTCCACCTGTGATTGTCATGTTACCTGGGTAAGTCACTTCACCCTTCAGAGCTTCAGGATCTTCACTTGTACAATGGAGATATATAGTACCAACCTCTTATGTTGTGGTGAGGTTTAAATGAGGTAATACATGGAAAGCATTTGGATCAGTCCTTGAGTCATTGTAAACTGCCAGTAAATGGTGGCTGAGATTATTCTCAGGATTATTATTATTTCCTGCAAGAAGTTCCTGTTGACAGATAAAGGGGCAAGAGATGGAATTGAAGGAGCAAGTAGATCCCTGATTTCTGACCTGACCAGGGATGGAGAACTCTCTCATGGAGGCTCAGGAACATGAGGGGGGAAAAACCCAGGGAATTTTCTCCTCCACCTCTTCTTTCTGCAGAACACCTGCAGGAATTGCAACCGTGTCACCCTGGCCTCTATCCACAACCAGCAAACCAACATGAATATCCAGATCTCCGGCAATAACTTCTATGGCAATGTCTGGATTGGAGGCACTGTCTATGCCAGGGTAAGTGAGGGGCAGCTCCAGGTACAGGAAGTTCTCTCTGGCACCAGCCTCATTCCAGCAGCTGAGTGACCTTCCTGTGGGAGGCAGTGGGGGAGCTGGCTGTTGCTGGCTAGAGAGAACTGGTGATTGTGCAAATCTCTTCCCAATTCCATGTTCAGTGACTTCATTCTTGTGGCATGAAATCTGCCATGGCAGGTGTATTTCGACCATGGAAAATGGCTGTTGTTACAAATCAGGGTTCCTCCCTCACTCTGCTTTCTCACCTTCCCTCAGAGCTGGTTGGTAAACAGTTACCAGCTCACCACTGGAGTCAGAGATCCATTCCTTCCCCAGCTTGGTCACTTAAAGCTGAATGGCTTCCTCATGTCTAAAATGGGGTCCTTCTCTCAGAGTGGTTCTGGGATAGTGGGTGAATAAGTGCTATTATATTTGCTACGGAAAGGAGAGCCATAGAGAGCCAGAGACATCGATGAGAGAGAAACATCGATCACCTGCCTCCTGCCCACCTTCTACTGGGGATGTAAACGCAACCGAGGTACATGCCCTGGATTGGAATTGACCTGTTACCCTTCAGTCTGCAGGCTGACGCTCTGTCCACTTAGCCAAACCGGATAGGGCAGCATCTCCATTTTAAAAAGATCCACAAGAGACTTGTATTCACAGAAAGTTTGAGAAGCCTGGCTGTGTGAGGCGGGGAGGGACCACTGCTCTTCCATTGTCATTGCCTGCAAACCGTCAGGGGTGGGTGTCCAGGATATCTGGCTCCTAGCTGGGTGGGCAGTGCCCTAGAAAGGGACACTCAGTGGGCATTTTCTGGAACCTCTGGATCTGCCTGTCTTCCTGGACCTCAGCCTCTGACCCAGCCTATCCCCTCTCTTTTTCCAGTGCCCCCAGTTACACTGGATTGATGGGAGCATTGTAAATTTTAGCCACTGGGCTCATCGTCTTGGGCACGGCCACTGTGTGACCCTATCCACCAGAGGTGAGGGGGACCTGGCACCAGGGCAAAGGGAAGGGATGGCAAGGTGGACTCTTAGACACTGTCCCTTTGAGCTGCCTGAGCAACACTTCCTCAAACTCACAGCCTCCCACAACTTGAGAACCAACGTCCTGTCTGTGAGGAGGGCTGAGATGTAGGGTGAGGGGGTGCCCTGTGTGAGGGCTGGATGGGGCTCTCCATCCTCACAGACGAAGCTTGGCTGGGGGTCTGAGGGCTGCTTTCCTTCCTCTGCTACTAATGTGACAATTGAGAGTAGCCGAGGTGAATGAAAGGTGTGGACGGGGGATGAGAGAGAGATGTGTGAGTGAGGAATGGCTTAATGCCAGACGTGAGGGACTCAGGACTATGGCTAAGGCCATACAGTCTGGAGAAAGGCTGCCACAGTTCCCATCCCAGCCCTGCCACCGGCCCACTGCCATACAGACAAGTAGTTTCCACGCTGAACCTCAGGTTCCTCATCTGTGCAATGGGGATGAGGACAGCACCTCCCTCTGGGAGTCATTGTGAGGATTAGCCAGGAGCCCCAGGAAGCACTCAGCACCCTGTCTTCCTGGGGTGAAAACTCAACAAGCAGGTGGGGGTGTGTGGCAAACATATCATGACAACTGGAGGGCAAGGGGGGCACGGGCCACACTCTGCCAACTGTTGACATCACTGTGTTCTCTATTGCCAGGTGGTTATTGGCGACAATCATGTTGCGAAAGACTTCTGCCCTTCGTCTGCTCCTCCTAAGCCAGTGGCAAGGAAAAGATCCTGCCTGGAGCCCCTTCCCTACACCCCTCCTGGCAGCCCCTGGCCTTCCCTGGACACTGGGCAGGACTCCCAGCCTCTCCTGGTCATAAAGCCATGTTTCCCACTGCATTCCTGACTCTTGTTTCTTCATTGCTCATTGGAGGACTCAACGGGGCTGGAAATCCTGAAAGCTCTCACTCCTGTGGGGCTGGAGGGTGGGGGCTTTGAAGAAAGTAAAAGATGGCCAGTGTCCCACAGGGATGGGTGGAATGGGGCAGGGTGCTGAGGGGTTAGGCTGCAGCGCCATCTAGGAGCTGAGCCAGGGCTTGGTGGTTCTCCCAAGAGCCTTCTCAGCCCAGGCTGGAGGATTCCACATCCCCCCCCTGACCCCCTCCTCCCCGAGGAAGTTCTCATTGGGTGCCAGCTGGGGGTGGGGGTTGGGAACTGGCCCTCCTGCTTTGTTTGGATTCGTTATAGGGTGAGGGGTGGGGTGGCTTTCTAAATGAGGGTGATATCACTGATTCAAGAAATGGAGGAGTGTTAAAAGTTTAACTGAGTACATCTTATCTAATAAAAGAGAAACATGCAAATTGACCGTACCTTCGCTACACTCACAAGCCACGCCCACTAGCCAATCAGAGCAACTATATGCAAATTAACCCAACAAAGATGTCCGCCGGCAGCCACAAAGCTGGAGCAAGCAAGAGGCTTGGGTTGCCCCCGGCGATGGAGGAAGCCAAGCTTCCCGACTGCCCTGGCCGGCTGTCGGCTCCACTCAAGGCAACAAAGTTTCAATTATAGAAGATCAATAAACCCCAGATACCTGCTTCCAGCCAGCCACAACTGGAAGCTTGGCCATTCTGCAAACAGCCATCAGACACTCGTCCAGGCTGGCCAGGCACCCCAGCAGGACCCCTCTTTCTGAAGGGGGTGTGGCCAGCCTGAAAATGGCCCTTAGCCCCTCACCGAGGCTGGCCAGGCACTCCAGCAGGGACCCCCACCCTGAAGGGGGTGCGGTCAGGCTGAAATCAGCCCTCAGCCCCTCACCCAGGCTGGCCAGGCACCCCAGCGGGACACCCACCCTGATCCAGTACACCCTTCAGGGCAAATCAGCCGGCCCCCACCCATGCACCAGGCCTCTACCCTATATAATAAAAGGGTAATATGCAAATTGAACTTAACAGCAGAATGACTGGGAATGACTGGTCACTATGACACACACTGACCACCAGGGGGCAGGCGCTCAATGCAGGAGCTTCCTCCTGGTGGTCAGTGCGCTCCCACAGGGGGAGCTCTGCTCAGCCACAAGCCAGGCTGAGGGCTACCAGTACAGCGGTGCTGGCAGGAGCCTCTCCAGCCTTCTCAGCAGCCCTAAGGATGTCTGACTGCAGTTTAGGCCCGCTCCCCGCTAGCAAGTGGACATTCCCCAAGGGCTCCCGGGCTGCCAGAGGGATGTCTGACTGCCAGTGTAGGCCCCATCCCCCGGGGAGCGGGCCTAAGCCAGAAGGTGGACATCCCTGAGGGGTCCCAGACTGCGAGAGGGCACAGGCCGAGCTGAGGGACCCCCCTGAGTGCACAAATATTTGTGCACCAGACCTCTAGTTTAAAGATAAAATTGGCTTTATTCATTGATCCATGAATCATGCAGCATTCCATCCAGCAAACAGGGAGAAGCTATGAAAAGCTGTAATAATGGAAGGTGTTTATAGGCAGAAGGGAGCAGAAGGAAGGTTCTAACAAAGAATGCATTGCTTCAAGGGGCGGTCACCGTTTTTTGGAAGGGGTCTAACAAGAGGATTACCAGCCCTAGCTGGTTTGGCTCAGTGAATAGAGCGCTGGCCTGAGGACTGAAGTGTCCTGAGTTCCATTCTGGTCAAGGGCAAGCACATAGGTTGCAGGCTCCTCCTGAGGCCCAGGGCCCAGGACACGTGCAGGAGGCAACCAATCGATGTGTTTCTCGGACCCCCACCCTGAAGGGGGTGCGGTCAGGCTGAAATCAGCCCTCAGCCCCTCACCCAGGCTGGCCAGGCACCCCAGCGGGACACCCACCCTGATCCAGTACACCCTTCAGGGCAAATCAGCCGGCCCCCACCCATGCACCAGGCCTCTATCCTATATAATAAAAGGGTAATATGCAAATTGAACTTAACAGCAGAATGACTGGGAATGACTGGTCACTATGACACACACTGACCACCAGGGGGCAGGCGCTCAATGCAGGAGCTTCCTCCTGGTGGTCAGTGCGCTCCCACAGGGGGAGCTCTGCTCAGCCACAAGCCAGGCTGAGGGCTACCAGTACAGCGGTGCTGGCAGGAGCCTCTCCAGCCTTCTCAGCAGCCCTAAGGATGTCTGACTGCAGTTTAGGCCCGCTCCCCGCTAGCAAGTGGACATTCCCCAAGGGCTCCCGGGCTGCCAGAGGGATGTCTACCTGCCAGTGTAGGCCCCATCCCCCGGGGAGTGGGCCTAAGCCAGAAGGTGGACAGCCCTGAGGGGTCCCAGACTGCGAGAGGGCACAGGCCGAGCTGAGGGACCCCCCTGAGTGCACAAATATTTGTGCACCAGACCTCTAGTTTAAAGATAAAATTGGCTTTATTCATTGATCCATGAATCATGCAGCATTCCATCCAGCAAACAGGGAGAAGCTATGAAAAGCTGTAATAATGGAAGGTGTTTATAGGCAGAAGGGAGCAGAAGGAAGGTTCTAACAAAGAATGCATTGCTTCAAGGGGCGGTCACCGTTTTTTGGAAGGGGTCTAACAAGAGGATTACCAGCCCTAGCTGGTTTGGCTCAGTGAATAGAGCGCTGGCCTGAGGACTGAAGTGTCCTGAGTTCCATTCTGGTCAAGGGCAAGCACATAGGTTGCAGGCTCCTCCTGAGCCCCAGGGCCCAGGACACGTGCAGGAGGCAACCAATCGATGTGTTTCTCTCACATCAATATTTCTCTCTTTCTTTCCCTCTCCCTTCCACTCTTTAAAACAAATTGGAAAATTATACTCAGGCGAGGATTAAAAATTTAAAAAAGCAAAAGTAATGAAATAAGAGGACTGGCCTTACATCCCAAAGTATGGGCTTTCCCAACCCTACAAGCTACTAGTTCTGTCTTTACAGTGGAAGCCCTGTAGTTCTGGCCAAAGCGCCAGCACAGAGCAGGAGTGCAATCCAGACAGAGCTTATCTGAGGACACAGGTCCCAGTTCCAGTGCTGGCTACTTGACAGCCCCAGGACCAAGCCCTGTCCTGAGAGCACTATTGGAGCTGATCTCAATAGAGGCAGGTTCTGTCATTGCCTCAGCTCCTAGGTGAGAAAACTGAGATTCTGGGACTTACCATTCATTTGCATCACACTGCACTGAGACCCACCCCCTGCCTAATGTGGGACTGGACTGACCCTTGAGACAAA
>NW_005371469.1:0-3024 GCF_000412655.1 Myotis brandtii
GTGCAGAGGCACCTGACAACCAGGGAGTGACTCAGTTTGTCAGGTCTGGGCTCAGTTCCCCAGGTCATTTACCTAAGTCTCCAGAGCCCCACCTCCCCAAGAGTCAGGAATTTCAATATCTTGCCACACTTTCTGGGATTAAGCACCAATCCAAGCCACCTCATTAGCATAAAATAGGATATAAAAACTGTCTCCTCCCCAAATGCTGTGGCCTCCATAACATGCATCAACCAGGAGCAGCCAGATACAGGCTAGAGCCCAGCGGGAGGGAGTCGGGACTCCTTATCTTCTCAGGTATAGGCCTCCCATCACCAAAGGTACCAGGATAAGGGTCTCCCTCCACCTTCCTCCTCCAGCTGGGACCCCAACCCTCACACCTCTCTCCCCTGCAGTTCTCTTCTTCCTGCTGTTACCATTGGAGCATGGAGGACCCCAAACCTCCCAAGGTGAGCATGGGTGTGGGGGCAGGGAAGCCTGGCCCCTCCTGTGCCTGGCAGCAGTGAGGGTGCAACTTCCACCTGTGCTCCTGCTCAGCAGAAATGCCAGCCTCAGGGAGGAGTTCTGACACACCTCCCACCGGGGCCCTGGGGGCCAGCCCTTGTGAGCATCCTCCCATCCCCATGGCCTCTCCTTGTGCTGAATGTGGGGCAGGGCAGGGTGGAGGGAGAGCCCCTGGGGAGGGAGCAGAAATGGGGAGTCGGGAAAAGGGAGTGATCTGCTGAGTCAAGAGCCAAAGTCAAGGGCCTCCTCCCACCACAGGCCCAGCGGTGAGCTCTTCTATTAAAACTCCCTTCAAGCAGCCCCACTGGTCACCCTCAGTCTGTGTGACACCCCCACGAAGCAGAAGAGACCCTTTAGAAATGGAGAAAGTGGGGCTCAGAGAGGGGAAGCTCATGCCCAAGGCCACACAACAGGTGAAGGGAAGGGTGGGCCTTGAACCCTGACTTGGCTGAGGAGTCCTCTGTCTTCTACTTTTCTAAGCAAACTCCGAACATGAGGTGCCATGAGTTTCAGCCCAGGCAGGAGCCCAAGGACCAGGGAAGTGCAGTGAGGGGGTGAGGGATGGAAGGAATGTGGGATGAGTGAGGAGGAGGTGACCCAGCTCCTGACAGTGTGAGGCAAGAATGGAGGGGCAGAGACCAGGGTCTCTGAGCCCTTGAAGCTCCGTGTACCCTCCTCTCCTCTCCCCCCCTTCCCTGGCTATGTTGCCTGAAGATGCTGACCTCGCCGTGGCCACTGGTTGGGGCACCTGCAGCTGGCAGCCCATCAATGTTTCCCTGTTTCTCTCTCACACTGATGCTTCTCTCTCTCACCCTCCTCTCTCTAAAATAAAGTAAAATAAATAAAGAAATAAATGGGGGGATAAGACAGATTTTTTTTTAAGATGCTGTCCTAGTGCCTGCCCTGCCCAATCAGCTGTTTCTCCAGTCCCCAGGCCCAGCATCCACTTAGTCGTTTGGCCTGTCTCATGAGTAGACAGGGCCATGTCACTGGCCTGAGTGAGGCTGAGCAGATTAAACCTTGTCTTTTCCCCTTTCTAACTGGCTGTGACCCGGGTGGCACCCAAGGTGGGCGGTTAGTAGCCCAGCTCACAAGGTCAGGTCAGGAGCTCACTGAGGAGCTCACTCAGTGCAGACCCCACCCGTGGGCTGGACAGAGGCCACTGGACATGGGACCTGGGTTCGGGGGAAAGATGAATGGATGCAGGAGAGGTAAGGCCCAGGAGGAGGGCAGGCCTCCACCCAGAACCGGCCAGGCCTTATGCTGAGCTGTCTGGCCCCAGGTGAGATGAAGGTGGTGAGAACGGACAAGTGGCGACTCTGTGGCAGCGTGGCCCTGGACCCCAAGGACTCCACGTGGAGCTGCTGCAGAGACTTGTACCCCTTCCACCGCCCCACACAGAGGTGCTGCCAGACCTCGGGGATATTCGTCATCCCCAAAGACTGCAAAAAGTCAGAGGCTGAAGACTGTGGGACATACACCCAGCGGACCCCAGGTAGGTCCTGGCCGCTTCCCCTTCTGCTCCTCCTGTGCTCGGGAGCCACAGGGACCCTTCTTTCTCTCCCTCCTTCCTCCCTCCTTCCTTCCTTCTCTTCTTCCTTCCTCCCTCCTTCCTTCATGCCCTCCATCATTCCTCCCTCCTTCCGTCCTTCTCTCCTTCCTGAAAGCTCTGCCCCCCATGGAGGGGCCCGGTTGCTATTGGACAGGGGTCTGTGCCATTAACTTAGCTGTGTCCTAACTGCCTGCCGGAGTCCTGCCCTCCCTGGACCCAGTCTATCTGACCCCAGGTGAGGGGGAGGAGTAAGTATGCACAAGAAGTTCTCACCCAAAGAGGGAGGCTGGGGCTCTTCTGGTCCCTTCCCACAGTGACTCATCTGAAAGTCATCAGGCCTCTCTGCATTTGGCCCTCTTCTAAGCCCCTCCCCCTCCCCTGTCCCTGCCCCAAATCCCTGTGTGTGATGGGCAGCTCCCTGGGTGTACCACAGAACATATGCAGGGGAGGGATGGGGGCAAAGGAAAGAGGCTCATCTCCTGGTTGGAAGTCATGACCAGGTGGGGATCACAAGAGGTCCCCATGCAGCAGTGGCACCTGCTGCCCCTTCACAGGTCGCACAGAGGCGCTCACAAGGTCAGGGGAGCTGGGCCGCCCTCGGCTGGTGGTGACCTGAATGTTTGGTTTTCTCTTCTTCATATACTCGGATGAAAAGTAAGTCCTCCTAGTAATTGGCTAGTCATGTGCATCTTTCCCCTCCCCCCTTCTTCCCCCACAGGCATTCATCCAAATTCTAAGGGACCTCAGGAGATTTGCAAGGAGGGGCGCAATGCACAGGGGCAGGTGCACCCAGGCTGACCCCCTGAACCTGTCTCCAGGCCCCCTTTTCCTGCCCTGCCGGCGTGGCTCAGTGGTTGAGCGTGGGCCTATGAACCAGGAGGGCACATGCCTGGGTTGTGGTCTCAATCCCCAGTGTGGGTCGTGCAGGAGGCAGCAGATCCATGCTTCTCTCTCATCATTGATGTTTCTAT
>NW_005371469.1:10113-10615 GCF_000412655.1 Myotis brandtii
AGTCTTCACACCCCACACCTTCAGAGAGCAGCTTGCCAGTAAGTATCCTCATCTCAAACAAGGGGTGCCAAGGAGTATCCCCATCTCAAACAAGGGGTGCCAGGGAGTATCCCCATCTCAAACAAAGGGGCGGCTCACAGATCCTGTGAAGACCACCTGCAAATCGCCGGGAGAAAGACGGAAAGCCTAAAAAAGTGGATGTGGTGCATTAAATGATGGTCCCCACATATGTCCACATCGCAACCCCCAAACTGGTGAATCTTAATTGACACGGCAAAAGGACTTTGCAGATGTGATGAACTTAAGGATTTTGAAATGGGGAGCTTTTCCTGGATTCTCCATCCAGCTGGGCCCTAAATGCCACCCACGGTGTCCTCATTACAGGGAGGCGGGAGAGCTGATCACTGTATCAGGTGGAAAGATTGCACTGGAGAAAGAATTCCACACCCGAATTCCTGGAACACATGTTGCCTAATTTGGCAAGAGGGTCTTTGCAGATGTC
>NW_005371470.1:0-1811 GCF_000412655.1 Myotis brandtii
TTTTCTTGGGATATATTCCTAGAAGTGGGATCACCGGATCAAATAGGAGTTCCATTTTTAGCTTTCTGAGGAAACTCCATACTGTCTTCCGTAGTGGCTGCACCAGTCTGCATTCCCACCAGCACAACTGCTTAATGTTTTGGATTTCATTATGATTAGGGACCATGGAGTCAGGAAAGCCATAAGGAGAATAATTTGTTTCTTCAGGAATAAGAGCAGTAGAATACCCACAACAAACCAAGCATTAGTCTTTATGGTGTTACTTGTTGCCTTTATTCAATTTTCACCTTTATTAAATGTTTGTGAAATACTTGGTTTTTCTCTAGAGTTGCAGCACCAGTATTTAAAAGTTTTCACATAGTTGTTTCTACACAGCATCCTTTTGAAAATTACATGATGTCAAATCTAGTATCCAATGCATATATTTTAAGTTTACAGATTATACAAGGAGATAATAAGCATCTTTGTGCTTTAAAACAGGCCATATTTAGGTTTTAGTAAATGGAATCTTTCTTGTCTAGTGCTTTTCAAATAGTAAAAATTTGTATTGTGTTAAGGAGGAAAAGAATTTAGCATTTACATTAGGATAATTTTTTCCTATATCCTATTAGCTAATTCCAAGATTGTTTAATATGGTATCCACCCATTTCATTTGGCTGCAACCTTTGCTCTCATGAAAGTAAGACTGATTGTTCTGAATTGCTGTGTGTATGTGCTTTGGCACAGTATGAAGGTGCCCTTAATAACATTGCCATTGTCTTTAAAATAGCTTGCAGTTATAACTACAAATAAAGGGTGTGACAGGAGGGCATGACAGATAATGGTTCTTTTTTTTTCCACCGCTAGCGTTTAACAGATCTCTTTGTACTATGAGTCTTTTGTGTTCCCCAAAAGTCCTACTGCATTTTATGTATATTGTTCCTAGTCAACTAATACATTTGCATATTTGTCACTATCACTTTGACATGTCTACAGTCATGAATTTTTGAATTTTTTTTCATGGAGGCAAACAAAACAAAGTATGTGGGGAAAAGTTAAGTGGCTTTGCCTTTATTGGCATTTTTCCCCCACTTGCATGTTTTAATACTTAATGTGCTTAAATTATTTTGTATGACTCTTGTCCTCCAAACATTTGTTTACTTCGGTCTGGTTTAGATATTTGAGAATGGCCTTTGGTTTTAAATCCCTTCCCTTTTTTAGTGCACAGTAGTAATACTTTCTTTACTGCGTGATCTTTTAAACAAGGAGTTTCTATAGAAAAAACTTGCTGGCTATTTAATGGCTCTCTTTTAGATTGCTCAGAGATTCTGTACTGACAATGAAGAAAGAATATATTTGTGCCATACTTTATTCTATTTTAAATAACTATCAAGTGATGTAAGAAGAGGAAGTAAATACTCATAATGCAGAAATCAGAAAAGCTTCCTTACTGCTTTATGAGATTATCTTTGAGTCATGTATTCCTCATCAACCTCTTTAGGAGAAGGGACTGACAATGATCTTCATGGCATTTTAGTGATTCAGAAATGGAGGATCAGAGAAAACAAGCATTTTGCCTAGAATTACAAGCACATAGCTTGTAACAGACTGACTCCAAAGCCAATACTTTTTGTTCTAAACGAATAATTTTCCACTTGAAGTGGCTTATTTCTAGGGTCAGTTTGTACTTTGGGAAGACCCACTTGATAGCATAAAGTATTTAGTGTATTAAATAAATAAGATTGCACCAGTCTTGCATCCCTGGAATAAATCCCTCTTGGTAATGGTGTATGAATTTCTAATGTATTGCTGGATCCGATTTGCTAGAATTT
>NW_005371471.1:0-1687 GCF_000412655.1 Myotis brandtii
CAGGTTCTGTCTAGGATCTCCAGCCAGGTTCGGTCGCTAGGTTCTGTCGCTAGGTTCTCCAGCCAGCTTCTCCAGGTTCTCCAGGTTCTCCAGCCAGGTTCGGTCACCAGGTTCTTCAGCCAGGTTCTGTCTAGGTTCTCCAGCCAAGTTCTGTAGCCAGGTTCTGTCCAGGATCTTTTGCCATGTTCTCTCACTAGGTTCTGTCCCCCTGGTTCTTTCACTCAGTCCATTGAAGGGTGAACATAAGGAAAGGGCCTTGGAAATGCAGAAAAGGGAGTGACTTCCCAGCTGGGTGTATTCTGCGAAGTGATGTTTGAGCTGATTTTGGGAAACTTAGGGATTTTAAAGTTTCCCTCAACTTGTTTTTTTCAAAAATTTCAAGCCTGCAGAAAAGTTAGAAGAATAGAATAGCATAATACCTTTACATAGGTTAATCAGTTGGTAACATTTTCTCATGTTAGTGTTTATAATGTCTGTATCTGCATATAGACTTGTATTTATATATGTACTTAAACCTGTCTGTAATCAATACACAGTTATATGTGCACACATTTTTTTGTGTGGGGCCATGTTGCAGATGTCATGACCCTTCTAAGTTCTTCAACATTAACTCCCAGGGTTAAGACATTTTTCTACATAATCACAGTACCACTATCAGACCTAAGAAAAGTCACAGCAATAAAATATTACGTGTACTATATTGTGAGATCCAAGTGTCCTATTTATCTCAAATGATTTTGATGGCTGTCTCTCCCCCACCCCCCACTTGATTTAATTTCAAGGGTGTTATTTTCTTAGGTGGAGAGGGCCATTTAAGGCTTAAGGATCACTGCAAGGACAGGTGCGAGGTGTGCAAACTCTTGGAATAGTGATTTTTCAAAAATGTATAGAACCTGAATTCTGGAAACGAGGTAGATAAAGTTGACATTGGCCCTGAGGAAGAGGCTAGAACAGAAAGTTTTAAAGTTGACACTATATTGTGAGTAGGATAACATATTCCCAGTTCAGAACCCAAGAGAGACAAAACGCTAGTTGAAAAGTTTCACCATGGTGCTCTGTCACCTAGAGGGGCCAGTATGATCAGTTTTTATGTGTTCTTCCAGAGATAATATAGCATATTTAAGCAATTATGTATAAAAGTCCTTCCTTTTATTTTTCGAAAAGAGGGTAGTATGTTATCACTTAATAAAGTCAATTTCACTAAGTCATGGGATTCGTTCAATAAATATTGAGTATCAATTAGGTACTCGGCACTGATTTCTCATTAATATATGTTTTTTTTTTTTACAACATCAGCTTTTAAAAATGGAAACAAATTGCCATTCCAAAAACAATTTTAGAGAAGAAAAATGTTCCCTATAAAAATAAACTTGGAGAAACCAAGATGGCGGCATAGGTAAACACCGGAGTTTGCTGCCTCGAACAACCACTTCAAAAATACAACTAAAAGACGGAACGGACATCATCCAGAACCACAGGAAGGCTGGCTGAGTGGAAGTTCTACAACTAGGAGGAAAGAGAAAAGCATACCGAGGCTCAGAGGAGGCGCAGTGCTGAAGTAAAATACTAAGGGGCGGAGTGCGCGCGGCGCGGGCTGGTGGCTGGGGGCGCGGTTGTCTGTTTCAATCCGGAGGGAGCCTCAGACTCTGAGCTCCAGCGAGTCTCTAGGGACCCAGACTCAAACGGG
>NW_005371471.1:5326-7555 GCF_000412655.1 Myotis brandtii
CTCATCACCCAAACCACCCTCACTCAGAGCTCCTCCAACTCCACTCACGCCTTCTTCCAAACTTGCTCTTTACTTTCCTGAAATGTCAAGCTCCTCCAAAGTCCCTCCAAATTCCTCAGAGTTCCCGGCTTCCTGTGCCTTTCATTCACATGGCTGTTCCCTCTGATATTGAAAAAGAAAATAAAATAAAAGACAGGTAGTTTCAACATAGGACAAGTTAGATTCCTTGTTAAGCTTTAAAAAAATCATTTGCACATCCTTAAGCTCAACATCATCGTCGAATAATTAAAACAGCAAAGAAAATGAGAAAACAAAACCCAGAGTCCTTGCTTCCAAGCACTAGCGTGGCCCAGCTCCACAGCTGGCGGGAGGGACACGCAGCTTTAACAGACAAGCTGGTAGGATCCGGGACAGAGGATGCCAGGCGCAGGGGCTGCTGCTCGAGTTTGGAGAACTAACTCTAGAGATAAAAGGGGGAAGACTCTCGCATCGCGGGGCCAGGAAACAGCCCTCCGAGAAGAGACTGGCTGCTGGTTTGTCCTCAGTCCCTGCGCGCCCTGAGCCACGGGGAGCCGGCCTTGAACCGGGTTTCCACACCTCGCTCAGGGCCGCCTCCAGCTTCTGTCTGTAGGCCTGTAGCGCCTCTTCAGGTTACACAGCTGCGCATCCTCTTCCTTGTCCAAGACACCCAAGAAATTCTGCCTTTCTGGAAGGCTGGAGGCTTCCCACTCTCCAATTTCATGTTCACGGAGAACAAAACTAAGTGTGCCTGTTCTGGGCCCTGCTGCCAAACGCAGGCAGAGTGGATGCTCCGGGTCTGAGAGCTTGCGGGCACAGACTTGATCTTCCCGGTAACAGCGCTTATAAAGTGCAAACTTGACAGAGCTCACGGTCACGAGGAACTTTTTGAGCAGGGCCTCAATCACTTCCCCCACGGTCGGTGCTGCTGATGTGAAGAGTGTTCATGCAGCCGCTGCTGCTGGGGGCGGGCCTTCCAGCCTCAGAGGCGCCTGCAGGGGCGTGCAGAGTTCCACCTGCACCTCGGTGAAGCCAGTGTAAGTCCCGTTCGGATTCAAGGTCATCTTCAACTTGTCTGTGACTGCTAACTTGTGTTTATGAATTTTCTCTTGGGTTTCCTCTTGGCTGAGGTAATTGTGGGTTTCCTTCTCTTTCTCCACATCCTAATCCGTGGTATTTGTTAACAGCAGCCCAAGAAGACCAAGACATCACTCAAAGTGTCTAGTAAACAGAGAGGGGCTTGCCCTGGGGCGCTCTCTTGAAGAAGGTGGTCCTCCTCCTCCTCCTCCAACTCCTCCTCCTCCTCCTCCTCCTCCTTCAGGCGTTAGTTATTCATACCAGTCACATACTAAATGACTAATATGGTATGAGAAGTATTCATAGTGCTGTCCTCCTTCAGGCTGCTGTAGCCACTGCTCATGCTGCTGGTCCAGGCATGCGCTGGCTGGCTGCCTCCCCGGGGCACAGGCGGCCTGGCCCGGGGGTTTGTGGCTCAGGAGTTGGGGCTTTGTTCTCTAAGTAGCAGAGATTCCTTTCAAGTTTACCTGGGAGGAGGGAAGTAACTGGTTTTATTTTCCATCAGCTTTGGAAACCTGTGAAAGAGAGCTGGAGCCCAAGAGACCAGGGAGGAAATGTGCTCTGGGCTGGGCAGCAGCCATGGTGGGCATGGGGAGGTCTGGCTGCCTGGCATCTAAGGGTGCCCTTGGTCTGCTGTCTGGGGTAGGGCTGCCACCCAGCCCCGAATGCTTCAGGCTGGGTGGGCCTCACCTGGGCGCAGTGTCTCCTCGGGAAGAGCTGGCTGCTTTGCCCAGGCCTTTAGTCTGTTGTCACTCAGTAGGCTGTGTCAGTGTCCTCATCCTATATAATAAAGAGCTAATATGCAAATGGTAGTCACACCCTGGCGCCCAAGCACTCTTGCGCTGGGGCCGGGGACCTGAGGCCGCGCCCTCCGCCTGGCACCAGGCCAGGGGACCTGAGGCTGCACCCCCTGCCTGCCAGGGCTTGACGGGGGACCTGAGGCTGCAACCCCTGCCCTGTGGGGCTTGATGGGGGTGGGGCCGGCTGGGTATGGGTCTCATGTGATTTCGAGTTGCACATGGGTGGGTGGCGACTTGACGCTGGGTCCCAAGGTGTGTCCCAGATTCTGACAGGAGGGAGAATTTTCTTTCATTTCTGACACTTCTATTATAGAGAAAGGGCAAATAGCAATAT
>NW_005371471.1:8394-9444 GCF_000412655.1 Myotis brandtii
TGAGCCTGACCAGGGGCTGCACTTAGGGATTGGGCCTGCCCTCTGCCACCCAGGAGCAGGCCTAAGCCAGCAGGTCGTTATCTCCCGAGGGGTCCCAGACTGCGAGAGGGCACAGGCTGGGCTGAGGGCCCCCCCTCCCTGAGTGCACAAATTTTTGTGCACCGGGCCTCTAGTCCTATATAATAAAGAGCTAATATGCAAATGCTAGTCACACCCTGGCGCCCTAGCACTCTGGCACTGGGGCTGGGGATCTGAGGCTGCGCCCCCCACCCCAGCACCGGGGCTGGGGGACCTGAGGCTGTGACCCCTGCCCTGTGGGGCTTGACGGGGGTGGGGCCGGCTGGGTATGGGTCTCATGTGATTTCGAGTTGCACGCGGGTGGGTGGCGACTTGACGCTGGGTCCCAAGGTGTGTCCCAGATTCTGACAGGAGGGAGAATTTTCTTTCATCTCTGACACTTCTATTATAGAGAAAGGGCAAATAGCAATATTAAAATATTTTCTCTAATAAATTCCCTTTTAATGTGCACAAATTTTGTGCACTGGGCCACTAGTTGCTTATAAGCCCCCAGAGATGGGCCTTTGGGATAACCCCCAAATGGCAGGATCCGTAGCCCAAATAGGAGTAGTTTTAGGCTTTATGGAGTGCTGATGGTGTACAGGGAGGGTACCAGGCATTGGGGAAATAATACATTCATTAGATCTTTCTCGAAAGGAAGTCACAGTCTGGCAGTAATTTAGAACATGGAAGCAACTGGATAGGTGGGGTTTAGAGCTTGTGAAGGGGGTTCAGGGCTGCAGAGAAACTTGGGAGGGGCCAAGGCACCCAGGGAATATGATTGGAATGAAAAGAGAAGTGAGTTGAGTATGGAACCCAGATGACACCAACCTTTTAGAATCAAGAGGTGCCTGTAGCCCTAACCGGTTTGGCTCAGTGGATAGAGCATCAGCCTGCAGACTGAAAGGTCCCAGGTTTGATTTTGGTCAAGGGCATGTATCTTGGTTGTGGGCACATCCCCAGTAGGGGGTGTGCAGGAGGCAGCTGATCGAT
>NW_005371471.1:13715-23650 GCF_000412655.1 Myotis brandtii
GAGAGAGAGAGAGAAACATTGATTGGTTGCCTCCCACACTCGCCCCAACAAGTGCTGGGGATTGAACCTGCAACCCAGTTATGTGCTCTTGACCAGGAATCGAACCCAAAAGTTTTAGTGTGAGGGCCAATGCTCTAACCACTGAGAACACTGGCCAGGGCACAATTGCCCTTTTAACAACACAGTTTGCCCTTATTTTTGTGAACTGAATGATATATAAAGGGATGGTTGGGGAAGCCAGGCATTGACAGGACATCAGGCAGCAGGACAAGAAACTTTGGGATTTGTTATAGCTATGTCATTATTAGTTGGCATTGCAAGTGGGAGTAGGAGAAAACAGATAAACTAATATAGCGCAGAGAGCATTTAATGGAGAAATCCATCTTATTCCTTATCTTTTATTGTGACATCTCTACAATAACTTTAAAAATATTTCTACATCTTAAAATTTTAATCCTATATAATAAAGAGATAATATGCAAATGGTCATCACACCCTCATGCCTTCATGCCTTAAGGGCTCAGACACTCAACACTGGGGAAAGAGGGATGGGGACCAGCCAGGCACAAATGAGCTCACAAGAGAGGAATGAGAACCAGCCAGGCTGCAGCCAGGAGAGGGACAAGCCGCCCGCCCTGTGGTCCCGAGTGCCAGTGGCTGTGCCTGTGCCTGTGGCCTGGGAGAGGAACAAGCCGCTCACCCCACGGTCCTGGGTACCTGTGCCTGCAGCCTGGGTGAAGCCACGGTCCCCTGTGGCAGCAGCCAGCCTGGGCCCTGAGTGCCTGTGGCCGGCCAGAGGGAGGGAAGCCTGGGTCCCGGGTGCCTGTTTCTGGCTGGAGGAGGGAATCCTGGGTCCCGAGTGTGAGGCGAGGTGGAAGTGGTTAGGGGCAATCAGGCCAGCAGGGAAGCAGTTAGGGGGGATCAAGTCAGTAGGGGAGCAGTTAGGGGTGATCAGGCAGGCAGAGGTGGTTAGGAGCAATCAGGCAGGCAGGCAGATGGGTTAGGGGTGATCAGGCAGGTAGGCAGGCAGGCAAGCAGTTAGGAGCCAGTGGTCCTGGATTGTGAGAGGCAGTTGGACATCCCCTGAGTGGTCCCAGATTGAGAGGGTGCAGGCTGGGCTGAGGGACCCCCCTCCCATGTACAAATTTCATGCACCGAGCCTCTAGTTTGTATATATTTTTAAATCCCCACCTGAGGATGTTTTTATTGATTTTAGAGAGAGAGGAACAGCGATGTGAGAGAGAAACATCAATCAGTTGTCTCCCATATGTGCCCCAACTAGGGATGGAGCCCACAATCTAGGTAAGTGCCCTGACCTGCAATTGAACCCCAAACCTTTTGGTGTACAGTACGATGCTTCAAACAACTGAGCCACCTGGCCAGGTTTAATTTGTATTTTAATCAAAGTAAAACTTATTCATTCATTCATTCGTTCATTAATTTTTGGGACAAGCTTCCTGCTTTACGTTAGATTGTTCTGTAGACCTGCTGTTTAATTGTTATTCTCTCACCATCATCCTTGGGAATTCTCTTTGCCTTTCCTCTGTTTCCTGGATCCCATGCCTTCTTTCTCAGCTTATTTCCTTAGGACAGTGGTACACATCCTCTGTTGGAAGCCAATCCACCCTGGCTGCTTGAGGCAGTCCCTGCAGGGATGTTTCAAGGGACCTGGCGTATATGGCATATTGTTCTTAATATGTTTGCTCCCCTCTTAACAGCTATGTGTTTTAAACAGGACCACCTCCCTGAGAAAGGTTGTTTCCCCAGAGGGGTGGTTGGTCGCTTTGATCTTTGCTTGGAGTGACCTCCTTCAGTTACTTCCTTGTAGCTTAGTGGAACAATAGAGTAACCTTTGAATGGAGTTGGGAAGCCCCCTGGCCTTTTGTATAGAATGGATAGGATTGGGACCAAATAGTATATATACAGATGGTAGATGACAATAAAGAAGAACCTGGCCATGATGATCACCTAAATGCTGCTTTCGTGTCATTCATTCTTCGCTGACGACTCCGTCCACACCTTTGGGAACCCCTGGACCCGCTGGGGCTGGACCCCAGCAATCCTCCAGTAGCTTCTTGAGAAAGGGTCTATAGGAGGTAAAATGGTTTACTTCTTGTATGTCTGAACAGAACCTTATCTTCACATTTGATTGACAATTTGGCCAGGTATGTGGGTCAGAACTTTCCTCAAATTCTTGTAGGCATTGTCCCACTTCTTGTGGTTTCCAATGTTGCTATTGAGGAGTTTGATACCATTTGGACTCTCTATGTGACTTTAAAAAATTCTCTCTGGAAGTGTTTAGGATGCTTTTTCCTTGTCCCCAGCATGCTGAAATCTCACAGTGGGATGCCTTGGT
The DNA here is from genome assembly GCF_000412655.1 of Myotis brandtii. Classification (NCBI taxonomy): domain Eukaryota; kingdom Metazoa; phylum Chordata; class Mammalia; order Chiroptera; family Vespertilionidae; genus Myotis; species Myotis brandtii. Next base: position 16,072 of record NW_005371471.1, read on the forward strand.
CTACGTGTTTTATGTTCATTTTGTTGGCACTTGGTGGGTTGTATCAATCCGGAGCTAATGCTCTTAGTTCTAGAAAAATTTCTTACTTATTTTATAAGTTTTTCTTTCCCCTTTCCCCCTCTTCTCTCATTCATGAAGTCTTATTTTCTTTGTCTTTTTCTGGAAAATTTCACTAACTCCTCCTCCAAACCTTCTTTTGAAACTTTAATTTGTGCTATCAAATTTTTATTATCAAGGGCCCATCATTCATCCTGAATGATCATGTTTTAAAAAACAATTTCTTGGTTTTTGTTTCTTGGCTGCAATATCACCTCTTATCTCCCTTTTAATGTCATTGATAATTTTTTTTTTAACACCAAGGTAGCCCTCAATTTATTTCTTTTTCTTTTTCTTTTTTTATTGTTTAAAGTACAGAACTTTTCTCCAAGGCTCATTTTTGGGTATTATTTCCTGGATCTTCATGGTTGTTTAGAAATGGGTTAAATTTTTTCAACTCTTCTCCATGATATCTCCTCTGCAAAATCTACACTACTCCCGTCAGTATATATCTCTGATGGTGATATATTTGTTCATGTTGGATAGAAGCTGGGAAAAAATATTAGTTTAGGGTGACTTGGAGAACAGAGAACTAAGAAATTCTTCCCCCCCACCATATTGGATTTGCTAGAGGCCCACCTATATGTTGACATCCACAAAGTAGAATGCCATTTGTTGGACAGATGCGGTTTGACCCCATATGCCTGTGCCTATATGGTTCTGTCTCTTATAAGGCAAGGGGCCTATTGTCTCTGTCAACACCTTTTGATACAGGACTGGGTTAGCTCTTCTCTAGGCCTTCTTCTCCTTCCTCTCTTTGGCTTCTGCATGTTTGTTCCAATTATCAATTGGGATAATGAATCATCCCAAAACTTAGTGACTTAAAACATTAACAATCATTTTAGTGACTTCAAACATTAACTTAAACATCAGCTTAGTGTCTTAAAAGATTAACTCAGTGACTTAAACATGAACTTATTGTCTTAAAACATGAACTTATTGACTTAAGACATTAACAGTCATTTATTGTTATCTTACAGTTCTGGTGGCTCAGCTATTATTCTCACTTAGGGAATCTCCTGTAGTTGTAGTCAGACAGTGGCTGAGGCATCCACCATATCTGGTGGTCGATATTGCCTGTTGACTGGGATCTCAAGTTTGAGCTGTTGGCTGGAACATCTATATGTGGCCTCTTCATGAGGCTTGGGTTTCTCACTGCATGGTGGCTAGGTTCTACGCGCAAGTAGCCCAAGATAACATGGTGCAAGGAAGAGCATGACATTTAAGCTAGCCTTGGAAGTCACATCGCATCACTTTCATTGTGTTCTATTGGTTCAGGTGGTCACAGAAGTCCAGACAAAACACAAGAGGGGGGAATCCAGATTCCACCATTTGATGAGAGTAGTGTCAGTGTTACAAAAGGGCATGTTGGATTAGATATTATTGTGGAAATATTTGGAAAACACAATCTGTCACAGTCCATCTTTTGATCACAAGTCACATCCCTCCCACCTGCAAAGTACACTCAATCCTTTCCCCAAGTGACATTTCATTATGGCACCAGTTAAAATAAAAGTCCAGGATATCTTCCAGATGTGGATGAGACTTCTTGGGGTGGGTTCTCAGGCATAGCTACTGAGATTTTGTTTAGTTCTACTGCCTGTGAATTCACTGTGGCTCTTGGTTTTATCCTCTAGGCCAGCGGTCGCCAACCTTTTGGACCTCACGGACCACCAGTGGTCCGCGGACCACCAGTTGGTGACCGCTGCTCTAGGCTCTTTCTCTTCTAAACCATCCTTTCCTTTTAATAAACAGTAGCCCATGTTTATAGGTAACCAGTTCCTTAGCCTGATTCTTTTTAAAAATTTATTTTATTTTATTCCACTGTTGGCCACAGTTTGAGCCCTACACAATCCCTTCCTTTTTACCTCAAAGGGAGGTCCTTAGTATGCAGCCATATAGTCATCATTAGTGTAAAGACCAGGCTGGATCTGCTTCCAGATGAGCTATCTGGCCAGGGCCACACACACACACACACAACTTGTGGGTATTGTAGGCATCAATTATAGAACAACCCGCTGGACAAAAATCTGTATATAAATTTCTTTGCAATAACCCCTTCTCTAGCTTGGACTCCTTGTCCTGAAGATTCTGAAATGCCCTATTGTTTTAATAGAGAAATTTTGCTGGATATACCTCTGAGATCCTTACAAGGCCTTTGTTTGAAGCACCACCTTAAATCTTTCTGAGGTTTTAGAAAATAATTATATAGTTATACCTTTCACTTAATTTTCAGACTATGCTTTCCTTAAAATGCCCTGCATTTGACTCTGCCCAGAAACCATTTCCTAATTTTGGCGTTATTAGTCATTTGCAGTGACTAAGATAAGAAACAACTTTATTTTGATCTCAGCAAGTTATGGATCATGCATATGTAACATTTCATCTTTAATTTATCTCTTTTTAAAAAAATATATTTTATTGATTTTTTACAGAGAGGAAGGGAGAGGGATAGAGAGAAACATCGATGAGCGAGAAACATTGATCAGCTGCCTCCTGCACACCCCCTTACCGGGGATGTGCCTGCAGCCGTACATGCCCTGACCAGAATCGAACCTGGGACCCTAGAGTCTGCAGGCCGACGCTCTATCCACTGAGCCAAACCGGTTAGGGCAAATTTATCTCTTTTCTTTTGCATATTATCATAGGCAGCAAGGAGTCAGGTGATACTTTCAATATTTTGCCTAGAAATCTCCTTAGATCACTGAGTTTATTAGATATATTTCCCACTTTTCTTGTTACTGCAGGGGACAAAATTTCCACTATCACATAAAAATATTAGAAACATAACATAAGCATAATTTTTTCCCTCCAGTTTCCAAGGATAATTTTCTATTTTCCTTTAAGCCCTCACCAGCAACTTTCTTTATTTTTTTTAAAAGGAGTTGCAATCCCATTGCATCTTTTTTTCTTTAATATATATTTTATTGATTTTTACAGAGAGGAAGGGAGAGGGATAGAGAGTTAGAAACATTGATGAGAGAGAAACATCTATGAGCTGCCTACTGCACATTCCTTACTGGGGATGTGCCCACAACCAAATGCCCTTGACCGGAATTGAACCTGGGACCCTTGAGTCTGCAGGCCGACGCTCTACCCACTGAGCAAAACCTGTTAGGGCACCAGCAAATATCTTGAAGCACTTGAGGCCTTCACTAACTTCCTGCTTAAGGCCCTTTAGGCTTCTGACCAACCCCTGGTCCTAACGCCAATGCCACATGTTTTTGGTTTTTGTTTCAGCAGCACCCCACTCGGTGTTGAAATCTATCCTGGGTACCTAGTAAATCGCAAGCAGTAGGAAGTCTAAAATATTGACAGTATTTTATTATTATCTCTAATGGTTCTGGAGGTTACCTGGGTGAAGTGGCTCTCACTTGGGATCTCTCATTATAGCCAGATTGTGACTAGAACTGGAGTCATTTGGAGTTCATTACTCACACATCCAGTGGTGCTGAAACACCTACATGAGGCCTCACCATGTAGCTTGGGCTTCCTCACAGCATGGTGGCTGGGTTCCAAGAGAACAGGTGGAAGGGAATGTATGACATTTTTATGACCTAACCTTGGAAGTCACAGATGTCATTTCTGTTGTACTCTCTTGGTTGAGGCAGACACAAGGGTCCCCCACCTTAAGCAGGAGGAGATTGAACATAGAGTGGGTCACTCAATGGGAGGAAAGTCAATGAGGCAACTATGTTTGGAAACTACAGTGTGCTAGGTGGGCTCTGATGGCTTTCTCAATTTAAGTCATGGGTTGTGAAAGAATTCACACAGAAGAGTAACTGAACAAAAAAGGTTTATTCACTTTCTAAGGGAGGACAGGGGCCGAGAGCTATAGAGAGCTAATGGCCCTATCTCTGTGAGGGACTGAGGTTTAAAGGTTAAGGTGGGGCCCTCGCTGGTTTGGCTCAGTGGATAGAGCGTGGGCCTGTGGGCTGAAGCGTCCCAGGTTCAATTCCAGTCAAGGTCACTGCCTGGGTTTCGGCTCGATCCCCCAGTAGGGTGCATGCAGGAGGCAGCCGATCAATCGTTCCCTCTCATCATTGATGTTTCTATCTCTCTCTCCTTCCCCCTTCCTCTCTGTAATCAATTTAAAAAAATGTTAAGGTGGGGTCTCTGGGACGGAGCTGGCAGCTGCCTCTGGCTCTCCTGATAAAGTTAGGTTGTGGTGGGGGCTCTGGGGTGGAGCTGGCATCAGTGGGTTCCAGATGTACAACATGTTCTGTTCCTCAGGTAGGGTGTGGCCATATGTAGAATAGACTTAGAGTTGGGTGGGGGGAGTTGTGGAAATTTACGTGGGTTAAGTAGAAGGTCTATGGTCTTAGATGCGTCTTGGGGCAGGGTCTGTCACAGTGTGTCACAATGTCCAAGGGAAAGTTTTAATCACAGGTGCCCTCCTTGCTGCAGTCAACACCAAAGGGCAGCTGTGTACTTTGCTTATTTGACACTCAAAGCAGTTCATTTTTAACACCCTTAAATTAATTTTAGTAATCATGAATAAAAAAAATAATTATAATAATCATGGCTAAAAAACAATGAGACAGGGAACATTTTCTTTTATTTAAGCTTTGTCTACATAATCATGCCAGTAAATTTCAAAAATTAAAAGTTAAAAAATCATACTAAGAAAAGCTATGGATTCATAGTTTGAATTATTTTAAAAACTTATTCTTTTTTTTCTTATTTTTTTAACTTATTCTTTTTTTAATATTTGATTCCTTTTTCAATGTAAATGCTTATTTTCTTACATTTTGTTGTTGCAGAGTTAATGACCTTCTCCACATTTTCTGTGCTCACTCTTCAAGCAACAATTTAAAGCTTGGTGCTTTGCTGTATATTGTTTAAGACTGATTACAGCTGTTTGCAAATATTTTGTGTCTGATGAATTGCACTTAAAACTTCACAGCAGAAAACAAAAAGATAACTAAGAAAAGAAAAACTGCCTACACAGGGAGTAAGATCTGAGATGTTCCTCTTGTGTTTGCATTAAAAAGAAGCAAAGTAAACTTCAGAAATTGAGATTAAATTTTAAAAAATTGTCTTTGATGTTTGAATAGCTTAAAAATGAGTACTCCGTCCAACTTGGGCTGGAAACAAAAACTGTATCCAAAGTGAGCTGGAATCATTGTGAACTGTCAGTGAACTTGCTCTTGCAATGAACATGTTTAATGATGTCAGGGGCTAACTGCACAACAGGAAATTCTCAAAATTAACTTTCAAGTAGAATACAGTGTTTGTTGAAAATAAACAATAAAAATCCTAGGTTTACATATATATATTTTTTCAAAATAACAACTTGAGATAAAGTTCACATACCATGAAATTCACCGTTTTAAAAGTTTTATTTTTTTTTTTAGGTATATTTGAGATTTATGCAACCATCACCACTACTTACTTTCAGGACATTTTGCATCCACAAAAGAAACCCCCTACAGACACACCTCAGAGATATTGTGGGTTTGGTTTCAGACCAAGGGGAAGGGTCTTGCCTTCAATTTGTGAAAAATGCAGCATTTGTGAAGCACAATACAGTGAAGTGCAGTAAATGAGCGATGCCCGTCCATGGGGTTTCCTCTCATTCACTCTTCATCCTTCCCGTCCCCTCAAACCTTGGAAACACGAGTCTATTTTTCTGTTTTCTATGGATTTATCTATTGTGGACATTTCATGTAAGTGGAATCACACAATATGTGGCCTTTTGTGTCTGGCTTCTTTCACTTAACATGATGTTTTCAACATTCATCCATTGTGCATGCATATTATTAAAATTCAACAATGACTTCTGCTAAGCCCAATGCAGCCTATCTTTCCCACTGATTACAATGGGAAATTCTAAACAAATACACACTGCAACTAAGGACCTGAGGAGTCTGTGAAGTTACTAATGGCATGCAGACTGATAGGGAAGCCAAAACTTGAAAGTCAGCCCTGAGATGACTCAACTATTGGCATTATCAGACAAAGATGTTAAAGCAGATGTTATGACTATTCCTTGGTAAAGGTCTGGAATGGAGAGATAGATGTTCTTGGCTGAATAGAGACTATAAAAAAGAATTATGAAAGTTTTAGAACTGAAAAATACAATATCTGAAATAAAAATTCACTGGGATAGCTCAACAGTGGCATGGAGGTGACAGGAAAGAGGCAACAAATAATTGGACATTTTCTCTATGATAACATAGAGAAACAATATAAAAAACAATAAACAGAACCTCGGTGTTCTGTGGGACAATATCAAAAGGTCTAACATTCATGCCATTGAATCCCAGAAAGAGAGGAGAGAACACGTTGGATGCAAAAAACATTCTGCTAGAGCATCTCACAGAACTCACAGAAATATTTGGCTTACTAGATCGTTGGTTTATTATAAAAGGATATAACTCAGGAACAGCCAGATGGAAGAGATGCATAGGACAAGGTAGGGGAAAAGGGTGTGGAGTTTCCATGCCCTCTCCAGGCACCACTCTCCCCCATTTCCCTGTGTTCACAAACCCGGAAGCTCTCTAAACCCAGCCCTTGATTCGGTATACATAGGTGGGATTAAATCATTAGCCATTGGTGACTGAGCCAACTTCTGGCCCCTCTCCCCTCCCCAGAGGACTGGGAGTGGGGCTGAAAGTTCCAACCCTCTCCTCAGTTTGACTCCTTTAGCAACCAGCTTCCATTCTTAGGTGAACTAGGGGCTTTCCAAAAACCACCTCATTAACATAATAAAAGACACTGAAAAATCAGACAGAGGCCGAAAAGCAGGACTACAGGCTTTGTTAGAGGAGAAGGACCTGCCGGGCTGTCTAGTAAGGGGAGGACAGCAGCACGTGCAGGGGTGAGTACGCCTTTTGAGGGGCGAAATGGGAAGGGGTGGGGGCTTAGTGTACTCGGCACACACTGGTTGGTGGCTTACTGTATGGTCCATATAGGACAATGGCTTAGGGCAGTGGTCGGCAAACCGCGGCTGGAGAGCCACATGCGGCTCTTTGGCCCTTTGAGTGTGGCTCTTCCACAAAATACCGACTCTTCCACAAAATACTGACATCTGCGCATGGGCCACAAAGTTTCAATCCCACTGTACATGCGCGCCCGCACGTGGTATTTTGTGGAAGAGCCACATTCAAGGGGCCAAAGAGCCGCATGTGACTTGTGAGCTGCGGTTTGCCAACCATGGACTTAGGGTATTTAGCAGGTGTGGATTGGTGGTCCAATGTATAGTCCATATAAGGTACATTTAACCAAAAAAAAGACACTGAAAAATCAGACAGAGGCCGAAAAGCAGGACTACAGGCTTTGTTAGAGGAGAAGGACCTGCCGGGCTGTCTAGTAAGGGGAGGACAGCAGCACGTGCAGGGGTGAGTACGCCTTTTGAGGGGCGAAATGGGAAGGGGTGGGGGCTTAGTGTACTCGGCACACACTGGTTGGTGGCTTACTGTATGGTCCATATAGGACAATGGCTTAGGGCAGTGGTCGGCAAACCGCGGCTGGAGAGCCA
>NW_005371472.1:0-523 GCF_000412655.1 Myotis brandtii
TTCCGACCATATTTTGCACGAAAATTGCGAACTGTAGATGCCAAACCTTCATTATTTAAAAAATATCGCTCAACAATGAAAACGCGTTGTTCTTTCATGTAGCGCTCCATTTTTAATAACCCTGAACTGTCAGCTGTCACGCTATCTTTTTTTTTCGTTGGCAACACTTTATGGCACAAATGGCATAAAATTCAAATCTTGTGTGAATTTTGGGACACCCTTTACCATTTAGTCCATTTACACTTAAGGGTATTATTATTATTACTAGAGGCCTGGTGCACAAAAATTTGTGCACTCGGTGGGGGGGGGGGCCCTCCCTGGCCTGTGCCCATTCACAGTCCAGGACCCCTTAGGCGATGTCCACCTGTCGACTTAGGCCCACTCCTCGGGGGAACAGGCCTAAGCTTGCAGTCAGACATCCTTCTGGCAGCCAGGGAGCCTTTGGGAGATGTCCGAGAAAGGCTTAGGCCCCCAATGGATCGGGTATAAACTGTTAGTTGGACATTCTTAGTGCTGCCACGGA
>NW_005371473.1:0-787 GCF_000412655.1 Myotis brandtii
TTCCCACACTACCCAGAGGCCCGGAGTGGCTGGGATGATGTAGAACACCTGCGTCGTCGCCATGGCGACAATGCAAGTGTCCTGCCCTGCCCCTGGCTGCTCAGCGCCTGCTCCACTCGGAGCAGAAAGAAAAGAAAAAATGGGAGGAATGGCCTTCATGGCTCCCTCCACCTCCATGTCCTAATCCCGAAATGTTTAATTCGCTGTTAATAGAATCACCTGTGCAAAAAGCCATCAGAGAAGGATTGAAGGACATGGCAGTAGAAGAAAGGCTTGCTTTTCCTATCATAGAAATGCCAGGAGCAAGCCCACGCAAACCGCGGGCTGAATGCTCAAATAACTTATGAAAAGCAGGCAGGATGGGAAGAAGGGAGCATGTGGCGATCCAATATGGATGCCCCCTCTTCAAGTATTCTAATTTAAAGTCTCCTTCTTGTAATTGAAAAGTTTTACAAAATTTAGAGATGCGTCTGGGATTTCTGGGCTCATAAAGAGAGAAACTAGCTTGGGACAAAATGTGCTCTCAGTCCGATTTTGGATTTTAATAAAGTCTTAAGCTAGGCTTAAATCTGTCTTTGTGATGGTACAAAATAAAACCCAAGACTGATTATTTCCTAAGAAAAATGGCGAATTTGACCCAGGGAAAAAGAAATGCAGGCTGGTTCTAGCAACAAGATTGGTATTTTTCCATAATAAAGAGTAATTTTTGAAATGTTAATGAAGTCTGTTCCAAAGTTAACTTCAAGGCCAAAAAGAAATTCAGTAAATTTGTCTCTGTTACAAAAAT
>NW_005371474.1:0-3960 GCF_000412655.1 Myotis brandtii
CTCTGACTTCTCTTCCTCTTCTTCAAAGGACACTCATCCTATTAGATTAGTGTTTTTCTTTTAACCTTCTTTTCTTCCCTAAAGGCCTATCTCAAAATACAGTCACATGAGGAGTAGGGGCTGCAACAAATGATTTGTTAGGGCAGAGTGGGGCACAATTCATTGTATTGAGAGGGATATCGAAGTCTCCAACTTCTATTGTAAGACAGTCTGTTTCTTTCATCAATTCTGTCCATTTCACATCATTCATGTTGGGACTGTATTATTAGGTTGCTTAAGATACCCCTGGCATCTACTAGCTATTGAATTGTGACCAAAAGGAGTGGGAATTGTGACCACCCATCACCAGTGATGACCCAGAGGTCCTCTGGCTGGTGGTGCTTGTACCTACTTCAGCCAAACTCTCCCACTCTTTCTCCAGCAATTTTTTGTGAATGTCTCTTGCTGTCACCGTACCCATGGGAGAGCCAATGAGTCCCAGCTGAATTTCCCCTTTCCCCTATACAGTATAAAGGCTGCATATTGTTACCTGTCAGTGTAAACTCTCCTTAAGTGCTCTTTAAACCTCCCTGTGCAGAGTTCCTGCTACTCACTGTCCACATGGAGCAGGCAGGCTTAGGAGTGCCCCCCTCAGCTGCAACCCAGCTCCTTTCTAGAGTGTAAGATGTTGAACAGTTCATGTATGATCAATCATGTCTGTGTAGGTGTTGTGCTAAGTGCTCAGGGGCCTCACTTTCTCTTGTATAAGAACACACAGCCACCAAAGGTAGTGTGGCACACCTCAGGAAAATGCCCCACACCTGGGCTGACCTCAGGGTGGTTTGCTAACATGTCTCAGTGGATGTTGAGGGCATCATTGAACCACCATCGCCCTAAACGAACTGAGGAATTCTTGTGAGGAAGGGAGTCATTTCATCCAGCAGCTAGTACATGGTGGGTAGACAGTCCTATGCATGGCATCAAGAATTGTGGAAACATTTCAGAAAATTGCCCATGAAAAAGGTAAACATGTCGAGTTTCAGTTGTTACAAGCTTAAGCCTCAGCCATTCTAGGGAATACTCACCCCTGCCTTACCTAGGAATGCCCTTAAGGTGATGCATTCTTCACCCATCTACAGAGGAACAAAGAGGCTGGCAGTAACAGCTTCAATGTGCTGGACACAAACCTCCCCCTCAACAGGGAAGAAGAGCCACTGACAACAGAAGCACTTGTTAACGGTATCAAAACCAAGGTCTTTATTGTCCCAGGGCCCAGTACAGCTTCAGGCCAGGCTTCCAATTCTATGACTTGGCAAGTTGCTTCATGTTGGTGTGACCCTGAGGTATTTATTGTGCTCCTCACACTCAATATGGGGGTAGGTTAATGTCCCTGATATGTGACAAGGTGGTCAGTAGGAATGATGAGAAGGTAGGCAGACTATACTCACCTAAGCCTCAATCTGAGGAAACACCTTGTGCCCAGGAACTTAAGGGCTCTGAGCGATCTCTTTCACTGATCTGGGAAGACTTTCCCTAAAGGTGTGACGAGACTATTTGCCTGGCTCTTTTTGAACTTAATGACAACTAGATAGTCTCATAATGCAAGGACTCTTGAATGGCCCAGTTCCTGGTCCATGTTGGTCTAACTTTTGAGTCCAGAAGGTCATCTATGCCCTCCTGGTAACAAAAGTAAAATCAAGTGTTCTGGACCAGCCATTGCCTCCTCTGGACCCTTAGCACGATTTTTTAAAGATGTTTTGGCTGTCACGGCCCAGCACGTGAAATGCCTCATGCTCAGATTACTCTTGGGTGCACTTAGCATGCTGCCCTCTGTCCTGTCCCAGAGGCTACAAGACCATTGTCTTGGACACATGGCTTATTTTCCTTGACTGATGTCAGCAGGGATACCCATCTGGTTTGTGCCCAATGTGTGAGCTGCACAATCCTTTTATTAAGTGTGGTGCCTGTGATCGAATAAGAGGTGAATATGCAGAGGATCCTTTCTTACACATTCTCCCCCACATTCAAGTCCACCTTTCCTGAATCCTCCCCCTACTTGATCTGGGAACAAAACTCAATGATTTTCCAGGATTTCCATGAAGCAGAAGCACCCCTAAACTTGAGGCATTACTACCAGCCCAGGGCCCAGGGATTCTGGCCTATGGAAGAGAACCAGGGCTCTGCATGCAGACTGCCAACACTGGCATCTCACCCCTGCCATATCCTAGTTGACATTTCCTAGTTTGGCTACTGAGAACAATGTCTGTGATTTCTCAGGGGTAGTTTGTGCTAATTTCATTTTTTTCCTAAGCATGAGCCATATTGTCTTTCTTTGAATGCATATTTATTTATTTTTTCTGAAATCAGACCATTTTGAGTATCATAATTTAGGCAATCATATTTCCATCGCCCCATGATTTGTTGCTGTTCATTGTGCTATAATTTGTTTGTTCCATGATTTTTCTAAACTATTTTTGGAAAGACTATATTCTTGTCATGTTTTACCACTGAATTCTTTGTTATTATAGCTTAGTGGTCAGCTACTGATATGAGGTATATTCCCTAAAATAGCTGCAGACAAAAGTAAATGAAGAAAACAATACACATGCATATACACAGAAAATGCCCTGGCCCTTGGGGAATACTCTTCCCTAATGCCTTTAGGTTCCCTTTCAGAAACAAAGGATTGACAGTCAGAGAGGAGGAATGACACCACTTAGTGGAAGAGATGGGAGAAGGACCTAGAACTAGTGCAGTGGTGCCTTCCCATGTTACCCTTCAATCTCCCTATTCAGAGTGAGTATTAGGACAAAGTTGTCCACAACAGCTAGAGAACATGGAACACAAAGAAACCACTGTAATATCCTCTCCTCCATGGTGAAGATTACTTGAATTTGGTTTTTCTCTCTTTCCACACCCAGGTTCTCCTCTATGTTCAAGTACATATTTATGATTATCTTTGTATGGGCTTTCTTCAGCCATGGCTACCTAATGAAATTGTCATTCTCCTTGGTACTGACTCTATGTAAATTAGGTTCTTTGAAAAGTATCTAAGGCAAGAACAAACAAAATGATTCAATGTAGCTACCTTCAAGTAATGACAGGAGAGGAACACACAGGTGGGGGCGGGTTCTTCTAGTAAGGAGAATAAGGCTGGCATGAGAGTGAGTCAGTGCAATGCTTTGTTTCCACAGAGCTGAATATGGACCCAACCTCCAAATGAGTAATTAAAATGGAAAGTACCAAAGGAGATCCAACTTGGAAATAAGAGATCAGACATCTGGGAAAGCAAAAGCCTTAATGGAGTGTGAGTCTCAGGGTCTGGGGAGGGTGATTTGGGAGGCCAAATGCAGGTGTCCCAAAGTGAGCCCATCTTTGGTATTGAGAAGAGTTCCTACGGGGAAGAAATGGAAACTAAAGGCAATCCTGTTATGACCTAATAGAGGTGAGATATGCCGGCAACAGAGCTGAAGATGACACCTTCCCCCTACTGCCAGGACATCAGAGGGTGTGCTGTCCATTCCCACAGCAACCCCGTGGGTAACATTATCTCTGAGGTGCTTTGGGTAAAACTGAGATTGAGGAATGAGAGGAATAATCCCTCATGTGCTGGAGGACAGCCCTATTCTAGGGACAACTTGACCCAGGGGTAAGAAAATAGGACTCTCTTTTGGGCTCATCTGAGCAGGATCCACAAAACAGCAGGTATAGCTGGAAGAGACCAAAGCAGGAAACTTGTGAGGGGTGCATTGAAGACTGGGGCTACCTCCTGAGACTGGGCCAACTACCAATTTCAGGGAGGTACAGTCCCCCAGGGGCCCATCTGACCCAGGATGTCTTGGTGGTAGCCCAAGTGAGGACTAACCAGGGCCTTGCTCCTGAGCAACAAAGAGGCCATCAACAGGCCTCCCACATCTGTAGATTTGGGAGTAGAGATAGGATCATGATCTCTCAACACATCTAGTGCCTAGAAACAAGAAA
>NW_005371474.1:6970-9913 GCF_000412655.1 Myotis brandtii
GCCGGATCTGGCCCGCGGGCCGTAGTTTGCCCACGGCTGTCCTAGTGGACCCAGGAGAACGATATACTGAAAGGGCTTCATTTCAGGGTTTAACCCTTTTTGACATGAGACAGTATTTATCAAAAGATGAGAAAGTATAGATTTTCATTTGAAACTATAGCCCTCTTAGAGATAACCTGCAGGGATGAGTAAAGACTCTGAGAGGCCAGTTAATGTAAAATAGGTATACATTCTCCGCAAGTGACTACATTAATTAATTTTGTTTCAGATCTACAGAAATTGTAATTTCCAGAGAGGCAAGCCTTGGTTCCTCAAGAACATTACAACACAAGGCAACCAGGTGACACACGTTTGTTCAGGGACCAGTGTCACCCCCCCAAAAAGAAAGAAGAAGATGGCCCCCACAAGACACTCCCGAAGATCACACCACCAGAACGGCGGCAAAGAAGCTGAACCAAAGGCTCAGGAGACAGGCAAGAATGACTGGGGAACCAATGCCACCAAGGCATTCGAGTTCTCGGTTCCTCAGCCCATGGGCAGTGCCAGGGAGGTCCAGTGCCCAAGTGCAACAAGTGGTTCAGGTGGGGAGGGCACTTCTGGTAGTGTCATGTTTGTGCCCACAGCTACTGCCGTAACCAATGACACAGGGGATCTGCTCCCTACCCCCGCAAATGAACCACTACAAGGTTCAGTGATGTCTTTGTACAACATGTGCTATTCCACTCTGATTGCTGGCCTTTCAGTCATGGCTCCATCAGAGGACCCTGACCAGGCTGAGGAGGAGAAGGAGGGCTCCTCAGATAACAAGTGTTCAGTCTGTGAGCGGTTCAAGGACAATGTTGGCGCACAATGTCACAGGCTTTGTAACTATGATTCCATTTATGCTTTAATAAAGAAAGGCAAAAACTACATGGTACAAAATAAACAATCCAATGAGAATTGTGAGTCCGTGTTCTTCTGTTTCTGTGCCACACACCTCATCAGAATGAGCCTGAGGAGGCTAGAAATCCTGGCTCCAAATAGGCTTTTGTCCCAGTTGTCCTCGTTCATTTTCACACCCTCGGCAAGGAACTGGCTAGGGGGTCCTGAGGCAAGCCCAGGAAGATCTAGTCCCCTGATCCTTGCCTACTGGACAGGAGATAGAACCACCTGGCTCCTGACCTTGGGGGAATCACCTTATATTAGTCATGCAACTTGAAATAGGAGGGTCTTTACTCACGAATCTCCCTATGATGGCAGGAAGTTTCTGATTAGCAGCTGAGTGTCTCTAGCCCAAGTTTCAGGGGCTTTGCTGAGAAGCCCACCTAGAATTCAGGCCACCACATCTGCTAAGCAGTGTACGACAGAGCCAGTCTGGCTCAGATGATGGGCCATTACAGTCAAAGCCTGGGAGAAAGCTCATCATCTTCACTGTTAACAACCATTAGTAACCCTGCTGGAAGGGACTCAAAGATTGCTCACACAGAAAAACAGAAAACTCTATCATCACTGTTCCATTGGAGCTGTATTTCAGATCCGTTGTTGGGTCATGAGGTAGTGATGTGACATGTGTAATGCATGCCCTTGTGAGCCCAGGGACACTTTTATAGCAGACCAGTCACTTGCCAGGACAGACCAGTTCTTTCTTGAAAATTCTAGTGTCTCCTCCAAGGGGCATGAGGCCATGCCTGGTTGGTCACCCTCTGGCAATCATTCAGTGCCCACTCCCAGACCTCTCACAAGGTCCCCTGGGAGCTGCTGAAGTGTTCTCTGAGTTTGACCAGACCAAGAGAGGGAAAACGTGTAAAGAAGTCCCGAAAACTACTTCTCCTGAAACATTTCTCTTTGTACAACCCAGGAATGAGCAGAACCAAAAAGAGTGACAGCACCAAGGTATTCCCTGGCAGCTTTCCCTTTTCCCTAAAGGTCAGAGTCCTTGAGACAGTCAGTGAGCCCAGAGAGGCATCTCAGGAGGAAAGTCGCTTAGATCTGGGCGGAGCAATCTGTAGCCCTTTGAGACAGCATGGAGGGACCCAGAGGCTATTATACTAAGCGAAATAAGCCAGAGAGGCAAGTATCACATGATCTCACTCCTATGTGGATGTAAAGAGCAAATTAACTGATGAACAAAATAGATCCTGAAACGTAGAAAGAACTTGTTTGCATTACCCATGGACACAGGCAATAGATCCTGAGACTTAGAAGCCTTGAACAGATTGTTAAATCTCAGAGGGAAATCGGGGGTGGGTGGGAAGAGATGGAGTAAAGAACTTGGGTGCATAACCCATGGACAAAGGCAATAGTGTAGTGAAGGCCTGGGGCAGGGGCCGGTGCCGGCTGGAAGGGGTCCATGAGGAATAGGGGACCTCTGTAACACTGTTGGCAATGAGGACAACAACAAGAAAGGCGGGCTTAGGTAGGAGGAGGACAGTGGTCTTTGGGACAGGAGTCCACCATTGGCCCAGGTCAGGTGACTCGGGAATCAATCCTTTCTTTCTCCGCAGCACCCGCCCCCTGCTTTTGGCTGTCCTTGAGGCAGGCAGCAGAACCTCCGATTCTGTTCGGGTCCACCTGCCTTCCAGGACAGGCCTCAGGCGGGGACACCCATCAAGAGCAGGGCTTCTGGTTAGCAGAGGGGGGCAGAAGCTGCCTAGAGTCACGGTGAGCAGCGCGGGGAGGAAGTGACCCTGCCCCGACCACAGGCTCAACATGGAAGGGCTTCTGGGAGGGGGACCACACACGCCTCATCCGGGTCTCAGAGACCCTGCCCGATCACGTTCCTCACTTCCGCATCCGGGTCTCAGAGACCCTGGGGGTGCCCAGGAGAGCCTGAGCGCGCTCACATCCCCCACAGCGGCCCGGGACCCGCCCGAGTCCAGGTGAGGGTGCCCGGGAAGGCGAGGGACCCCGGGCCCTGGGACAACGGTTTCCGTCCTGGGAGCCCCCTGGGGGTGGCCACAGGGG
>NW_005371474.1:17809-19095 GCF_000412655.1 Myotis brandtii
TTGGTGAAATCAGCTTAGCCTCTAGTGGGTATAGCTCTGAATAACTGTTTTCTCTCACGGGAAGCCTTTGGTTTATGGAAGGAAAAACGTCTCAGTGCTTCTCTCGTGGTGCCCAGGGCTCCTTGACATGGGGGAATCTTTGCAGACCCAGTAAACGTGGCTCCTGAGGAGGTTGTGGAACTGGAAAAGCAGGCTGTACTGACCAACCTGAAGCAGAAGTACCCAAGGGCACTTTCAAACCCCAGGTGGTTCCTGGAGCCCATACCCAGGATAGGGGGAAAGGATGTCTTCCAGGTAGGCATCCCACAGCACCTGATCCCCTAGGGGCAGGAGGACTCCACAGGAAGGTCACCGAGAATCCAGCTGAATCATGACTATCAACAGGCCATCATGCCGCGGATGTAGAACTGAATTGGCACCACCGTGGAGAGCACTACCCACCATCTGCTGTGCACGTAAACAGATTTCTGTGCCCAGATGTAGGTGACTGTCCTTGTGAGATGCCTCTCTGGGCTTATTGACTGTGTCAAGGACTCTGACCTTTAGAGAAAAGGGAAAGCTGTCAGGGAATATCTTGGTGCTATCACTCTTTTTGGCCCTGCTCATTCCTGCAATGTACAAAGAGAATGTTTTAGGACAGTGATGGCGAACCTTTTGAGCTCGGTGTGCCAGCATTTTGAAAAACCCTAACTTAACTCTGGTGCCGACATATATAAATTTTTTGATATTTGCAACCATAGTAAAACAAAGACTTATGTTTTTGATATTTATTTTATATATTCAAATGCCCTTTAACAACTTCAGGAGCACACAAGGGTTCCTGTGGGATGTTTGAGAGCCGGCACTGAACCATTGCCATTGTTGGAGAGTGACCAGGAGGGATGAGCACATTCACCTTGAGGGGGACACCAGACTTTGAAAGAAAGCAGCTGTCTGTCTTGGAAAGTGACTGGTCCACTGTAAAAGTGTCCCTGGGCTCATGAGGGCTTGTGTTACACATGTCACATAGCTACCTCATGACCCAAGAACGGATCTGAAATACAGCTCTGATGGAAAAGTGATGGGTAGAGGTTTTTCTTTTTTTTCTGTATGGGCAATCTTTAATTTATTTGGGTCCCTTCTAGCAGGGTTACTAATGGTTGTTAGCTTTCTCCCAGGCATTTACTGGAATGGCCCATCTTCTGAGCCAGACTGGCTCTGTCGTACACTGCTTAGCAGATGGAGTGGCCTAAATTCTAGGTGAGCCACTCTGCAAGGCCCCTGAAACTTGGGCTAGAGACACTCAG
>NW_005371474.1:20163-20956 GCF_000412655.1 Myotis brandtii
TCTTTCTGGAAATTGCTGTTTCTGTACACATGAAACAAAATTAATTCAGTAATTCTGGGAGAAAATATATCTATTTGACATTAACTGGCCTCTCAGAATCTCTAGGCATCCCTGCAGGTTACCTCTAAGGCGGTTATAGTTTCATATGGAAATGTATACTTTCTCATCTTTGGGAAAATACTGTCTCATGTGAAAAAGAGTTATTCTTGAAATGAAAGCCTTTCAGTATATAATTCTTGTGGGTCGACTAGGAAGATGTTTGAGTAACAGAGAACATGGGACATGGGAGGACTTTATACTTTACCATCATCCTGTTCTCTGGAGAGGAAACTGAAGAGTTGCCTGGGCGTATTTTGCTGAATCGGACTCATCAAGCGGATGGATAAAAGTCTTCAGGCTGTCAGATTCAAAGATTTGCTCCTTGCCCCTTCAGCAAAGAAACTCACATTGGAAATGATCTTTCTTTTTTTTAATTGTTTAATGTATTACAAATAGTATATATATATATATCTTTTTTCCCCCCATTGAACTCCCTTCGGCCCCTCCTACCACCCCAGCCCCCAGCACATGCCCTCACCCACCCCACACCTCAGTGTCTTTTGTACATTGGTTATGCTTATATGCATGCATACAAGTCCTTCAGTTGATCTCTTACCTCCCCTGCCCCACACTCGCCAGCCTTCCCACTGTAATTTGACAGTCTGTTCCATGCTTCTCTGCCTCTGTATCTATCTTTTTATTCATCAAATTATAATGTTATTATCCATATATGAGTGAGATTATGTGGTATTTT
>NW_005371475.1:0-427 GCF_000412655.1 Myotis brandtii
GTAATTGCATTTCCCTCAAGAGAAGAATGGATCCCCCAGGAAGTTGCTTTCCACAACAGGAAGAGTAGTTCTTGGACAGAAAGTAGCAGTTCCCCCACAGGATAAGGGTTCTTCCACAGGAAGGTGTGATTCCCCTACAGGAAAGAGGTTTTTGTCAAAGGAAGGTCCAATTTCTCTAGAAAAAAATAGGTTTTCCACATTGAAAGATCCATTTCCATTATAGGCAGAATATTTCCTGCACAGAAATTGCATTTTCTGCAAGGGAAGATGTGTGCCTGCATCACATGGTGTATTGCTCTTGCAGAAAGGAGCATTTCCAGCCAAACAAAGTGAGGTTCCACGTATGATGTGGCATTGCTCTCACAAAAAGTTGCATTTCCCCACAAGGTGCGTTTGTTTTCTCAGAGAGGAGAATTTCCTTTCCAGA
>NW_005371475.1:503-716 GCF_000412655.1 Myotis brandtii
ACCACTTGGAAGTTGTAAAACTCCAACAAGAACTTGTTTCGCCAACTGCCATAGGTGTTTCCTCAAAAGGATATGCATAGGTGTTCCTCTACAGAAAAATGCATTACCACACAGGAACTGGTATTCCCCCACATGAACATGCGTTTTTTCTTCCACAGGAAGTTGCATTCCCACATAGGATAATGTTTCTCTTTTAAAGGTTGCATTTGCCCA
>NW_005371476.1:0-51911 GCF_000412655.1 Myotis brandtii
CCTTCTATTGTTCCTAAGCCCTGGGGCGTTTATTACACGCCAACGAGGAGGCTCTTCACCACATCCGTGTCAGTCTTTCGTCAATGCAGCGGGCACTGCCCCCCTCTCCCCACCAGCAGCGATCCCAATGGAATCCCAGGGCCAGGAATGTACAGCAATCAGGGCGCGGGCGGCCGTCAGAGCGGCCGTCAGAGCGCGGGCGGAAGTCCCCGGGAGCTACATAAAGCAGGGAGGCCCGGGCACACCCGCACCAGAGCCCACAGCCTCCAGGGAGCAGCCGCAGCGGTGAGTACAGCCTCCGCTCCCACAGGAGCCCCTCGGGCCAGGCAGGGGGACGGGTCCTCACCCTGCAGCCAGAGCGCGCACTAGCCCGCCCGGGCTCCCACCCCAGGCTCTTCCAGCCACACCCTGGCAGTTGGGGCCTAATTTCGAGTGTCACAACCTTCCACCAGGTTCTTAAAAGGGTCCATGACCCCAAAAGCTGAGAAGGGCCACTTCCTTCAGTGCATCGAGGGGTCCCCCTTCCGGCGGCCCAGGCCATCCCCCAGCGGATCCATCCGCCATTCGGGGTGCCTCCAGTTCAAGCAGCTGCAGCAGTGCTTCCTGTGGAAGGGGCACCTGTGGGAAGCGGGGTCACCCAGGCCCAAGGGAGGGGCTCCCTGAAGCTGGCCCGAGGCGGCTCCAGCCCCAGGCTGCTTTGGGACTTCTGTAAGGCTTGCTCGCTCAGTTCACTTGCTCAGTTCACTCGGGATGTCTTCTTGGGAGGGAACCGCCTGGAGAGAGCGCTGGGAGCCGGGTGTCCTCTCCCATCCAGCTCTTTATTCCAGCCTCGATTCTCAGAGGGCCAGTCAACCTGACTCCCACGGTCATTACCAAAAAGGCTTCCTTTGCCCTAACCGGTTTGGCTCAGTGGATAGAGCGTCGGCCTGCAGACTCAAGGGTCCCGGGTTCGATTCCGGCCAAGGGCATGTACCTTGGTTGCGGGCACATCCCCAGTAGGGGGTGTGCAGGAGGCAGCTGATCGGTGTTTCTCTCTCATCGATGTTTCTAACTCTCTATCCCTCTCCCTTCCTCTCTGTAAAAAATCAATAAAAAATATTTAAAAAAAAAAAAAAAAGGCTTCCTTTGCGAGGGACCCAGCAATCACGGCCGAGGCAGGAGCATGTCTGGAAGTTCTAATCCGGGTTCAACCCCCCCTCGTATCACCACCCATGTAGCCATTCCCGAGCCAAGCCCAGTTAGGCGTGGGCTTCCCCCCCCCCCTCGCCCCCCGGCTGTCACAGTAAAGCTGTGATTTTGGGGCCAGTCACCGGCGTGGGCCTGCTGCCTCCCTGAAAAGGGGTAAGGAAAACCATGAGGGGGGTGGCAAGGGCAGTCTGAGCCGTGGACAGAAAGCAACGCCCACAGGCCACGAGTCAGGAGCCCTTCACTTTCTGTGTGACCTGGCACAATCTCCTAGCCCCGTGGTCGGCAACCGCGGCTCATGAGCCACATGCGGCTCTTTGGCTCCTTGAGTGTGGCTCTTCCACAAAATACCAGGTGTGGGCATGCACGTACAATGCGATTGAAACTTCGTGGCCCATGCTCAGAAGTCGGTATTTTGTGGTAGAGCTACACTCAAGGGGCCGAAGAGCCACATGTGGCTCGTGAGCCGCGGTTTGCCAACCACTGGCCTAGCCTTTCTGACTGTTTTCTTGGTGGGAAAATGGAAATAACAGTGCCTAAAAGTGAGGTTTATTGTGAAGATGAAGTGGGGACCACCGGTGCCCCAGCCACCTTTACACGCTCCTCTCCGGGTGGGTATCTGAGTTGCACGCTCCTCTCTGGGTGGATATCTGAGTTAGACCAGGTTCATCAAATCCGCTTCCTGCTTTTGGGAGCAACTGGTTTCCAAGTGAGAGACATTAGCAGCGTCCCAGCTGAACAGTTTCGCGGGACCCATTTATTACCAAGTTGGAACCGAGAGGTTGTGCTATAAACTTGCTGCTCCGAGGCTGAGAGGATATGGCTCAAGAGTCAATACTTACAATGAGAGAAGAATGAACCCAAATTTGCGCAGCTCTCCTGCGCTGCCTGTGTGCTGCTGTGAGCCACTCCAGCCGCGGTGGGATTAGACCTCCACTGTTACTGCCGTCAAACCCAGAGATGGCAGGAGAGGGAGACCAGCTAGTTGGTGCAACCAGCGCCTACACCTGCTATGGAATACAGGCCCGGTCCCCCGACGCAGTGACACTTCTTCCCGCTGCTTGCAAGCTGGGCCCCGCTGAGCCCCCAGCTTACGCCTCTGATGGCTGCCCGGGCCCTGGGAAGTAGCTGACCAGTGCTGTTCGGGGTCCACGGGAGCAGCCTGTAACTTTTCCCTCTTTCCTCTGGGCCAGATGGTGCGCCTTCACTTGCTGTCCTGCCTCCTCCTCCTGCCGCTGGCCGCCTGCTTTCCTCTCCTGGACAGAGAAGCGCCCATGGACACCACGGGTGGCACTGGAGGCGGAATGAGATGGGCTGACCTGGCGGGGAGACACAAAGTCCACTTCCTGGAGTGGCGGAGAGCTCTACACCTAAGAGCCCTGCTCCTCTTTGTCAAGGAGCTGGAGATGTTGGGCCGAGCGCTTTTCGGCTTAGGTTCAGGAGACAGGATGATGACCGTGGGGAAGCTGGCAACCTCCTAGCTGATGGCGAGAAGGCTAGTAGCCCGTTAGGGACCCTGGCCGATGAGATCAGCGGCCTCGCAAGAGCCCTGCTCATCATGGCCAAGGAGCTGCAGATGTTGGGCCGAGAGCGTGCCGGCTTCGGGCTCCGGTTCAGGAGGCAGGATGATGGCCGTGGGGAAGCCGGCTCCCTCCTGGCTGATGGCGAGAAGGCTAGTAGCCCGTTAGGGACCCTGGCCGATGAGATCAGCGGCCACGACAAGAAGAAAGGCGGCTTCCACTTCCGCTTCGGCCGGCGGTGAAGGGCCCAGGGCAGCCTGCCCAGGGTTTCCCCTCGGCCCCCTCCCCACCTCCAAGAGCCTGAAAAGGGGTGGTATCACTGTAATAAATGATTAGCTGGAGGACTGGTTAAGTGGTGCTTTTGATTTCCAACTTTGCTGAAGCAAAAACCTGCGTCGTGTCCAAAAGGTGGTGACCAAAAGCAAGCTGCCCCCTGCGGCGGTTCTGAGGGCCCTCGGGCCCTGCTGGTTGTGAACATGAACAGGCAGCTGGCTGTGTGGGCTGCGAGCTGCAGGTAGGAAGACTGACCACAGTGGGGCAATCAAAGCTTTGAGAGTCTCCATGGTGATGTCCGGAGCGGACATCCAAGTGCAATGGCGGCTGAGTGCATTCCACTGGGCCGAGTATGGCTCTGAAAGTTAGAAATGAGAATCTTGTTCTTTGCCCCATTAACACACGTTCCCTCCGGCAAGAATCTTGCTGCGGTGCCGAGACGCCCTTCCGAACCAGCTGCCCACTCCCTCCCGATGACCGCCCTGCTCGGTGGCACCGTCTTTGTCCAGTGTCTCGTGGGAGATGGACAAGAAATACGTTTCTGCTGCAGCAAGGCTGCACTGCAAATGCTCCGAATATGAGATGTGGTGTGTGCACCTTTTGAAATAAAAGCGGTAACAACTGCAAACGCTCAGGGAAAGCTTGCCTGCCTCTCGCCTCGAGGTCCTCTGTGCCCTGGGCACCTGGCCTTCCTGGGCTGCCAGTGCCTGCACTTTGGGGAGATGGCAGCTGCACACCTCCAGCACCCCCTAATTGGCTGCTGGTAAAATGCCCGTGGTCAGAGGGAGAGGGGAACACATGCGGTGCATTTCCTCCTGCACTCGGCTGCCCCGCCCTGGTCTCCTCCAAGCGGGGAGCACTCTGAAAGACAGCTCTCTGCCCGGGCGGCTGCTCAGGCTGGAGGGGCTGCAGCCTGGGGCGAGGTGGAGCATCGCTACTAACGCTGCTCTGGTGTGTTCTCTCTTTCCCCGCCACCCCCCCCCCCCCAAACCCCCAACACCACCCCCTAATGGCTGCTGGTAAAATGCCCGTGGTCAGAGGGAGAGGGGAACACATGCGGTGCATTTCCTCCTGCACTCGGCTGCCCCTCCCTGGTCTCCAAGCCGGGAGCACTCTGAAAGACAGCTCTCTGCCCGGGCGGCTGCTCAGGCTGGAGGGGCTGCAGCCTGGGGAGAGGTGGAGCATCGCTACTAACGCTGCTCTGGTGTGTTCTCTCCCTCCCCCACCCCCCCACACACACACCACACCTGTCTTGTGCCAGACTCCGCAGTCTGACGCTTCTCACTCCCCGGCTGCTTCAACTGCTGAGAAGACCTGTATTGATGTTACCATGGCAACATCTCCCTTCCTCCTTGGGAGCTGCTGCTTGCCCCTGTTCGCAACTGAATAATTTTCCATTGAGCTGTCACAATTAAGTGGTGGATTTTTATTAGCCTTTTAGGACCACGCTGGGCGGGACCCAGCTTGGCACCGTGGCACATTTCGCCGTGTTTTCCAGTCTATTAGCGACTTGCATTCCCCAGCAGCAGCGCTCCATCCTTGGCAGCTAGAGGGCCACTTCATTGAGGGGTGCACAGCTCTGAGCCACCAGCGCCGAGTGGGGCGAACTGGGTGGTGAAATGGGATGGGCTAGGCTGCGGCCAGCGGCCTCCCCCTGGCGCTCATGCTCCTCCCCGCTGCCCCGGCTCAGGTGCCCGGGGGCTCCGGGTGGCTGAGGGACCAGACCGAGCGTGGGAGGCACATGGTCCTCTCACCTCCACCATGTCCACAGAGGGGGCGATCCAGGGCTCCTGCTGCTAATGTAATGGTCCCATGGGGATGGAACCCCCCTACCCCCCGCCGCCCGGGTCTTTGTCTGTTGGTAACAGAGGCAGACACAGCCCTCAAGCCACGGAGGACAAACCTCAAGAAAACAAGCCGCGTGTCCATAAAGGACAGCTCCGGCGCTCAGATCCTGTCCTAGGGTGGCAGAAGGGACAAGCACCATGGCAGCCCAGCCGTCTCACCGTGGGTGCGCGTTCCCACCTGGCCAAGGCGGGGGTGGGAGACAGCAATCTGGATCACCATCAGCTCATACACACACACACACACACACACACGGGAACCACGGAGCGTGCTCCCGAGACCACGTGAGACAGACCAAGGGCCAACAGCGGCAAGGGCCCCTGGCCGGCCCTCACCTGCTGATTCCCACCTGAGAACCTGAAAACGCACACCTTAAAAGAAGAGCCATTATTAGCCATGGAGCCACCAAGGCTGCGACACTCCTGTGGGGTCAGATTAGACGCAGTGGTCGGCAAATTGTGGCTCGCGAGCCACATGCGCTCTTTGGCCCCTTGAGTGTGGCTCTTCCACAAAACACATGCGGGCGCACACATACAGTGCAATTGAAACTTCATGGCCCATGCTCAGAAGTCGGTATTTTGTGGAAGAGCCACACTCAAGGGGCCAAAGAGCGCATGTGGCTCGCGAGCCACAATTTGCCGACCACTGCGTCTAATCTGACCACGGGATTAGAGGAACCTCGATGAGGAGAGCAGAGGTGAAGGGGAGAGGCGGCCTCCAAGGCTATGGGTGTCCTGTCACTAGGCTCCCACCCTTAAACAGGAATCAACAACAGGGCTACCCTTCCCAGGTGCCAGGACATCCGCACCCAATAACCCTGAAAATCAGCACAACCCAGCTGCTACGGGCACTCGCCCGTTAAATCCACTCCCGATCCGTGTGGCTACCCTCCTCTCTAACCCAGCCCACTCGAACCCATGGGCTCTGTGGAGGTTTGGGGCCTGCCACGCTACTCCCGCGCCCGCCGCTCTCCCCTTGGTGGGGAAGGTTCCTCTCCAGACGGACAGGCTCCTGGCAAACAGCTCTGGAGGCAGAGTGAGCTCCCCTCCAGTGCAGGTTCCCGAGCAGTTGGCATCGCTCACCAAGTTTACTTCAAACACAAGAAAGTCTTCATCTTGGGTGTCGGTCTAAAGGTCTTTATTTAGCTACAAACCTGGATGGGGAATATTTCCGTCTATATTTTCCCATGTGTTTGAAATATTAATTAAACTGCTTAAGAGAAGAAGAGGCTCGTGGGGGCAGGAAGCCATCAGGCAGCTGCTGTAGTGGACAAGGGGCCGCCGCGTCCCAACTGGCCCCCGTGCCCAAGACGCTGCGTGACACGTTCCACCGAAGACCCAACCCAGATGGGGCGCTGTGACCCTCTGAGCGAGCGGGGAGCTGGAGCCCTGCCCACGAGGCTGGGTGAGCACCAGGGATGAGGGCAGGCTCGGACAGGGACACAGTGGTCGGCCAGGCTTGTCCCACCGAGTGTCCTCTGCGCCAAGACACCTGGAAATTGGTTTCCCAGAGCACCTGATTTGGGAACGGCTCCTATAAAATACCTTGAAAACCCAAGAACTTGGGGGAGCTAATTCTTAACTGCTTCTCTTCCATGCGGGAGGGAGGGAGGGAGGAGCTGGCCCCCAGAGCACAGGTCTCTGCGAGTCGTGCTGTGGCCACCTGCACCGTCAGAACGTCAGTCCTGCACAGCAGCGCTAGGCCGCACATGCTGGGTGGGGTGACCTCGGGCGAGCTCTTCACCTCTCTGAGCCTCAGCTTCCGCACCCATCAAAGGAGCCCAGCCACAGAGCCTCCCTCACAGGACACAGGCGTGAGGGCTGCACGTGGTAATGGAGGGCACATCTGTAAGCAGCTGGGCGTGCTCACGTGAGCTGGGATGTTGAGAAAGCTCCCACTGAAACACAGCACCTGGAGAATGTGCTCCAATTGGCAGTGTCCAGCTCGAGGGACTCTCACCAGGGGACACCCCAGCGGCCAGCACCACTCTCAGCAGAGCACCGTCTGCTCCCAGAGCTGCCTGTGCTCGAGCCTGGCATGACCCCTCCCTCAGGTTACCCTCCACCCTGACACGAAACACCATCCCGCAGATGAGCCGCGCCCACTGAAGCGATGAAAGCTCCGGCATCACCAGTTCAGTTCGTGTGGCTACCTCTGCTCAGCATTATGTTTGTGGTGTGGCAGCGCCGAGTTCATCCTCATTGCTCCAGAACATTCCACTACATGAACACACCATGTGCCTATCCTAAAATTGACGCTTTAGGCTCCTATTTTGTGGTAACAATGGCAACAGCGTTGGCCCTTGGGTCCTCCTTGGTCCTGGACTTCGAGGGTAGAACTCACAACTACCTGAGAACTGTTGTGTGCGCACACATGCGCGTTTCTCTGGGGCTAGAGTCGGTGTGCATTAAGCTCTCAAGGGGTTCTGTGACCCAAACAAGTTCAGACCCAAGTTTAAGTTCAGGTGATTACAAGGAAGAATCTTATTTGGGAGAAGGGTCTCACAACACACTGTCAAAGAGGCTGCTGTGTCAATTCCGCGACCAGTCCACGTCCGACACAGAGGCTGTCGTTATAACCATCCCGCCCTCTCTCAGACCTGAGAGCTGTCATTCATGCCCGCGGAGAAGCTGGACTTCGGCGAGCGGGTGCCCAGTGATGGTTCAACCACTACAGACTCTGCAGCCTGGACTCAGCGAGGGGAGACCTGACCTCGGCTTGCGCAGGCGCAGGCGGCTTCCTGCAAACCCGTCCCAGGCAGCGTCTTCACCTCCACCCCGCGGCGCGCACCCGTCCTGCGCCCAAGGCCTCGGGGGAGGAGGTTCACGCATCGCTGTGCCTTATGAGCAGGATCCACACCCCGACAAGCCTGCTGGCTTAATAAGTATCATTACCACAGGGCGCCGCTCACTGCCCCGACTCCACTTCCTGGCTGTCAGCGGTGTCAGATGGAGACCCAGATGAGAAAGTCAGCCCCCGCCTAGGGGCTGGGAGAGGCCGAGGCGGGGCCCAGGGTGGTATTTCCATGCCCTCGCAGGCAGCAGGCCCTGCTTGTCCTCATACACACAAAGCAATGGCGCCTGGCGTGGTGAACACAGCGCGGGGTGTCTGGGGGCTGAGGGCAGCGCCAGAAAGTGAGTTCAAAGGCGAAGGGAGAGAGCACCAGCGGAGGGATGAACTCTCTCAGGCCAGCGAGGAACTGGGACATGACACCTCCCATTTCCATGATGCTGGGCGGCCTGACAGTGGGCTCAGCCCTCGGGCTGGTCTTCCTTGCCATGCCAGTCAGCAGTGGCCCTACTAAGAGCAGCACTGACAAGAGCTGGGCTGCTGGCAAGGAAGTGTCAAGGGCACAGGAAGGACTGGAGACGAGGGCAGGGCAAGTGCCTGAGAACGGCCGGCCGAGGTGACACAGGCCGCAGGATCCTGCTGGGATCCTGCCATTGTTCTGCCCCATAAAACCCAACATGGGGGCCCCAGCCCCTCCAGAAAGCAAGGGCGCCCTCCCTCCGACCCACACCACAGCTCTGGACAACAGGGAAGAGTTACAGACCAAAGCAATCCGCGCACATTCTAATGTAAACATTTATTTAAAAAATACTACGGAGGAGAGATGTGGATTCAAAAAACAAAGTCATATACAGAAACAAAATGTACTGGACCAAAAACAAGAGAGAGAGACCATAGGCATTGGAGCAGGGAGGGGAGTGGAAAACTATTTACACGTCATTTATAAAAGAGCAAGTCTACAAGAGTGTAATACCAAAGTATAAATGCAAAATATAGTGGCACGTCACGTGAAGAAAGGAGGCCAGTACCTCACAGAAACGGGAGGCGAGGGGCCTGGGGTCGGTTTGCTTTGTCTGCAAGGCCGCTGGCGGTATGCTAGCACCTCCCTCAGTCTGTGCAGAACAGCAGTCTGAGGGGGCAAAGAGGTGATGCGCTGTGAGAACAGTATCAAACAATCCAGAGAAATAAGATACAAGTTCGGGTGATTAGTGTAAAAACAGGGCCTGTGTGAGGTCACGGGCAGGTGTGGGGAGCAGAGGGTGGGTTTCTCCTGGTTTCTCCAAGGGTTGCTTCTGGGCCTGGAGTGAGACCCAGCAGGTGCCTGCCCACTCCTCAGTAGCTGCTCTAGGTCACTGTCAAGGAGGCCTGGGCCGCTGCCCCGAGCCTGGTCCTGGGCAGCGCAGGGGGAGATGACACCATACCGGCTCTTCGAGACACTCTCTAGGGTTTCATTTCTTTGTGGTTTTCTTCATCCCTGATGGCCAAGTGTTGCTTGTGGTCATTAAATAAGACATTTGCCCACGAGGGTGCAACCAACACTAGTGGTGCTTTGGTGGCCCGGTCCTGCTCCTCCCGTCTGTGTGCGGGTGCCCACGTCTGTATCGGCTGTGCTGAGAGCAGAGCTTTGAAATGCTTCAAGAACTCCAGAAAACTGAAGACAGGCTTGTCACAGAGGAGAAAGTCCTGTAAGAATCTACTTTGTCTTAGGGGAGTACAAGGGAGGGAATGGAGATCCGTCAGAAATCAAGATCAAGTGCCTTTTTCGGGCACCTGCAAGTTCAAAGGGAAGGTAACACTGGGCCACCGAAGACCTGCCTAGGCCGGGGCCGGGCCACCTCAGCACCAGTGTTCGCACAAGCCAGCCCTCCACCCCTGCCCCTGCGTGCTGGACAGCAACCCTGCTCCCCGGCAGACTTGGGCTTTCCATCCAGAATTAGCAGTGTCACAAGAGAACTGGGACTGGGCTCGCGGACACGCAGCAGGATGACAGGACAGTCCCCCTCCTTCCTGCGACCCAGAGGCTGGCTTGTGCTAGCACCTGTTTCACCCCCAGGTGAGAGCTGTCCTTCACGGGAGGAAATGGGGAGCCCCAGCCCCGGCACAGCTTCCCAGGATGCAGAGCTGGAACGTGTCTGAAGCACAGGAGGTGCGAGGAGGGTGAGGGTACAGGCTCCCTCCACCAGGTGAGTGAAGGCCACAGTTCCCAAGGCCTGGTGACACAGCTCCCGTTCAGGGCACTTCTTGTTGGGGAAAACGGAGGCGAAGGCATAGCCAGAGGAAATCCCCCAGAAAGAAAGACAGAGAGGAAGCGCTCACCCACCTTCACAGCTGGCCGAAGGGCAGGCCTGACGCCCCCGTGGGGAGGGGCTGGTGTGCCGACTGCAGTCCACCAGGCGGAACCCACAGACAGAACTCTGACAGAGAGGCTCAGAGAGCGGGCTGAGGAGGAGGAAAGTGCAGGAGGACAGTCGGTGCACAATGTAGGTAGTAGGGCGGTACACTCCATGGTGGCCCTCAGCTCCGGGGCCAAGGTTCCAGCTCACAGGTCCTGTATCAGCCACCGTCATGGGCACGGGAGCCCTCACACACTGCAGGCGGCTCTGGCTGGCCTGACGCCTGGCTTCTGCTACCTCTGTACGATGTCACTGATCTCTTTCACGGAACTGAGGAGTTTGCTGAAGTCCTGAGTGGCCGCCGGGCCACTCCCCGCGGTTGCCGGGCAGATCTGAAGCTCCCGGAGGTTATTCTCCAGTTTGTTGATGGCCTCGCGGAAAGCGAATTTGTTCCTCATTTGCTGGATGGAGTCCACGTAGCTCACGCAGAACGTGTAGAGGTTTTTGCCGGCTTCTAGCACGGCGCTGTGGCTGGCCATCTGCTCCGAGTTCTTGGAGATGGCGAGGCACAGGGCCTCGGTGCTGTCCAGGACCACACCCTTGGTGATGGCGCCACTGGCGATGCGCTCGGGAGGTTGGCGGGTTTTCCGAAGAGACACACGGGTCGATATGAGAGGGATGAAGGCGGTGGAGGACAGCTGGTCCCCTGCCAGGGCGGAGGATGCTGATGGCAAAGTGGAGGGAGTCGGGACTGGGCTGGTCGGGGTCCCCGCTGGCTTGGTGGATGACTGAGGCTTTGGCATGGACAGGAGCACAGGCTTTTTGACGCCCTCCCCCAGCTGGCTGGGTTTGGCAGCGTCACTGTTTACAGCATCCACAACCACAGCCGTGGATTTTGCTTTCCCGCTGGCGCCGGCCTCCCCAGCTGCTTCCTGGCTCAGGCTCGGAGAGGGCCTCCCGGCTTTCCCAACAGAGGCTGGAAGTGGGGGTGGCGGGGCAGGCTTGAGCTTGGACAACTTCCCTTTGTCTCTCCCTGGGGACTCGGAGGAGGGCTTGTGCCTCCTCATTCGAGATTCCTCTGCGGGGGCCTTGCTGGTCCCTCCAGGTGCACCTGGTCCTGCTCTGCTGGTGGCGGGCACTGGCTCAGCTGCGGCAGGTGTCCCCAAGGCACTGGACTTCCCGGCCTCGTCCTTGTGGGGCAAACCAGAGGAAGGAACCACCACCACCTGCCTACGGAGAAGTTTTGGAGTCAGACTGGGAGGGCTGGAGCCCGGGCTGGACTCCGCTGTGTCTTTGAAAACCTCATCAGCCAACTCCTCCATCTTTTTCACCAGCCTTGGTGGGGGCGTCACCGTGCCTCTGGCCACCTGGTCAGACCTGGTCTCACTCGCCCGCTTCCGAGGCAGAGCTGGCTTCTCGCTTTTGTGCCCTCCAAAAGTGGACGAGTCAAACTGTCTTCCCGTGGACTGCAGGTCCCGAGGCAGCGTGACCGACCTCCACTCTGTGTCCTTGGCCCCGTGGGGCACGCAGGAGGCAGAGCAAGACCTCAGGAAGCGCTTGCTGGCGCTGCTGCCACTCTCCTCTTCGCTGGCGGCTAGTCGGCTGCTGGTCAGCGTGCTGGACTTCTTCCACAGGTGGGGAGACCGGAAGCCTGCGCCTCCTGACTCCCGGAAGGCTCCATTGGGGACCCCAGCCCCACTGCTGGGCTTGGGGGACTTGGCTGGCTCGGCTGTGTCCGAGGGTGTGAGAGCAGGCGCCCCGTTGCTGACTTCACGGCCCTCTTCCTCTCCGGCCCCCTTGCGCTCTGGCTGGCCGTCCATCTCCCGGAAGGAGCTGCTGCGTTTGGGAGGGGTTGGGGCCGTTTTCTTCTTCTTCTTGATCAAAGCGCTAAACAAATTGGTCTTTTTGTCTTTGGGGAGAAGGCGTTCATCTTCATTTAGGCAACCATCCTGGGGACCTCGTTCTTTTCGAGGGAGCAGTGGAGACACAGCAGGCTCGTGGTCCAGAGGATCTGAAACACATGGGGAAGGTTCAACAAGTCCAAACTAAAGACTCCTGAGCGGGCAAGACATCTCGAGCTAGCCTCCTACTCTCTAAGAGGTCTGGGCTCTGGGCTCAGCAAGGCCTGGGCAAGTTACTTCTTGTTGCTCATCCTCAGCTTTCTCATCTGTAGAACAGAGGATGTGCCCTGGCTGGCATTCTCAGTGGTTAGAGCATCAGCCTGCGCACCCAAGGGTTGCAGGTTCGATTCTGGTCAAGGGCACATACCTGGGTTGCAGGTTTGAACCCCGGCCCCAGTCGGGGTGCATGCGGGAGGCAACCAATCAATGAGTCTCTCTCACATAGATGTTTCTCTCTCTCCCTCTCCTTCCCTCTTCAGAATCAATAAAAACATTAAAAACAAAAAAACTTGGGAAGCATGGTTCTATAGGTCCTGCTGTGGCAAAACATCCCATATTGCCAGCTTGCCCCGTCCCTTCCCACTTAGTCTGTGATCCATCAGAGCATCCCCTACAAACCAGATGCTGGCCCACCTCCGGCACTCTTGTTCCACTGGTCTGCAGGAGGACCCAGACTTCTAGGGTTGGGGGGCAGGGGGACAACTGCTACATCAGAGCAGCCTGGCTCCAAATAGAGCCTGGCACACAGGAGGCACCAGATCCAGCCCCTGACAACATTGAGAATCCTCCTGAACCGCTCCCATCTCCCTCTCACTTCTCAGAGACCAGACAGGACGCTCGCTCTGGGCCACACTGTGAGTAACACATGAAACGGGCTTCTTCCTCAGGTTTCATAAGCATCCCTGCCTATTTGACTGAACTGACCGCTGAAGCCAATGGCTCCTGATGGTTCACGGGGGGTGGGGGTAGGTGTGCTTCCGGGAGAGATTACTAACATGGGATTTGCCTGCCCTTCTGTGCAGGTCCCACTCACTGCCTCCCACGTGCCACACTGGCCCTGGGCCTCCCGTGGGGAGGGGCAGGGACATACCAGGCTCTCCCGGGCCCTTGGAGTGGGGCGCCTCAGGCAGGTCGGTGACGTCTTTGTGTTCCGTGGCTCTCCTGGAGGTCCTTGTCTTGGTGGGCAGCTCTGGGGCCTGCAGCAGAGTGCCTGCAACCCCTCGCAGGCCCTTCTTCCCCAGCTCCTTTTCCACTTCTAAGAAACACCAAAACCACAACAAACACACACATACACACACACACACACACACACACACACACACACACACCAGCAGCCATCAGTACGGTGTCACTGTTGGTGTGCTGGTTTTCTTTTTAAAATAACAGTGGTCATCTACACACATTTACAGAAAAGAGATACAAATGATAAGGAAACAACACTTATAGTTTTCAGAATTCTGCATGGCTACGAAGGACAGAGCTCCACACTCAACACTTCTGTCCAGCTTTCTGGTCTCAGATAACTTGTTGGCCCGCGCACTTCTCCCTGGAAGTGAACTAAAGGACCAGGGCTGGAGTCCCCTACAACCATCCCTCCTACCCCAACCTTCCACCCAGGCAGGCACCCCCAGGACGGGCACTTTACCATCTGATATGCTGGATTCCTGGAACATTGTTTCAAAGGCTTGGTGGATTTCAGCAAAGGAGGGCCGGTCAGAGGGATTCCACTGCCAACCTGGACAGATGAGACCGAGTCAGACCACCCAGGAGGCCTTGCTAACAATAACAAGTGTGTGGTTAGCAATTCTGAAGGAAAAGTCTAGAATTGAAAGAAGCATTCCACTCCTGCTACCCACCTTTTGGTGTGACAAGTTAAGTGATGAAGGCCATTGTGTCCTATCAGACATTAAGAATTTAAAAAGACTAGATACTAGCAGGAATATGGATTGTAAAACCCCAGAGAAATGTTGACAGCTGGAACTGCATTTACAAATATTTGTCTCCCAACCCCACTCTAGCAAGTGCACAGATTTACTAAGCCAAATAGGTCGCCTTCGACTTTACCCTTACTTCACCATTATCAAAGCCCCAAATCCTCATTAGTAAACAAATGCTAGCCAACGAGATTAAAGGAGGATGAAGGACTGATCAAGGTGAGGATGTAGCCTGGTGGGAGTATAAGTTGGTACAACTTTTTTTTGAAAAACAATTTGGCAAAATCTGTCAAAACTTAAAATGCACATAGCCCTTTGAGCCAACAGTTCAACTTTTAGCAATCCCAGTACAATGCAGGTGTGTGGAGGTACTCACTCCGCCTTGCTGATGGCAAAATCCTAAACAAATGTGTAACTAAATGTTCATGAAAAGAGCAATGAATAAATCACCTAATGGGATGCTAAACAATTAGATAAAATTAAGTGGGGAGGAGAGACATCTCCAAACTATGGACATGGAAAGATTTGTCTGTTACACTGATAAGTGCAAAGAAAGTTGCAGGAATGGTTTTATATATATACTAAAACCAACCAGATAAATGTCCCCTGGAGTATCTACCTACTACTACAGATGTGTGAAGGTAGGCCCAGGAGTTGGTATTTATTAAAAAGAAATCCAAGTATGCATCAATCCCAATTTTGTATTAAAAAATGAACAAAAAACCCTCATACATAAAAGGATAGAGAAAAACTGAAAAGAAAAAAAAGTCTGCAAAAATATGTATCAAATTCGTTCATTAATTGCTTTACATACACACTCCCGCAGTGGAATGCTTTACAAAGCCCACATGCAATCTTTGGAACTGGCAGGGGAAGGCTCACATGCTCGCATGAGTTCGTAGACCTTCTCTGGGCAGCCTTCTGGGCGCTCCATGCGGTAGTCTTTCTCTAGCAGCTCATACACCTGGGACAGGTCAATTCCCGGGTAGGGCGACATGCCGTAGGTAGCAATCTCCCAAAGCAATACTCCAAATGCTAGGGAAAAAAGAATGAGAAAGGTTATTTGAAATGTGCAGAATTTAAGTATTCTGCATTTAAAATTGGTTACCTGTGTAGAAGACAGAAGCTACACTTTCAAAAACACGCCAGGCACTGACATTTTACCAGGCTCTTAATTACTAACAGCCCAGGACAGAATGAAACTTTCAGTTCACTCACCCGCACAGACCAGAACACGCTGAAGGGGAGAAGAGGGCTGTGCTGATGAGCCCCTCCAGGGTCTGGTAGGTAACGTGACCATCTTGCTGGGACATGTGTGGAAGGAATCCAGAGCTAGATGTCAGGAAGCCATGTCTACTCCTAACTCTGTGACCAACTAGTTATGTGTTTAAGGCAGGCCGCCTCCCCTTTTTGGAGTATGAGATATTGCTAAGGTCCCTTCCAACTCTTCACAAGAATCTTACAAAATCTTTGCCCACCAGCATGGCTCAGTGGTTGAGTATTGACCTATGAACCAGGAGGTCAAGGTTCGATTTCCGGTCAGGGCACATGCCCAGGTTATGGGCTCGATACCTAGTGTGGGGCATGCAGGAGGCAGCCGATCAGTGATTCTCTCTCATCATGTTTCTTTCTCTCCCTCTCCCTTCCTCTCTGAAATCAATCAAAATATATTTATTCAAAATCTTTGAAAGTTTTGCAGGCCCTTAGTTCAGCCTTGACATTCCTAATCCCATTAAAGGAAGCAGAACTGACTCCTCCCTAGAGAAATGGGTGGCTCAGGTCTAGGGCAGGGAATGAAGGGGAAACATCACAGGCGCTATCGAAAGCTACAAGGGTCTTGTCAAAGGGACTAGGAGCAATGTGAAGCTCCCACCAGCCAAAGATGAGACAGCCTGAGTATCAACAAGGAAAATAACTGCGAACCCGCAACCCAGTTACTTGCCCTTGACCAGGAATCGAACCCGAGACCTTTGGTGTGCAGGCCAACGCTCTAACCACGGAGGGACAGTGGCCAGGGCAAAAAGTATGACTTTTATGATTTAATGGGAAAGTTGTACACTAACTGGATATTTGATAATATTTGGAAATTACTGTCAATTTTTGGAGGGGGACATTGTAGTTATGGGGATGAAAATGCCATCTTTAAGAGGCTCACAATGAAATACTTATGGACAAAGTAATATGATGCCTGGAATTTGATTCAAAATAAGGGTTGGTGGAGTGCAAGAGGATGCAAGAGCACCATGAGGTGGTGACCAGCAAGCTGGGTGATAGGGCCAACGGCACTCATTAGGCAACTCTGTCTTCTTTAGGGTAGGCTTACAATTTGCCCTAAGAAGTTCTTTAAAAAAGTAAAAATACAATACGGTCATGAGGCTTCAGAGGGTAATAGCCTACTGAAAGCCCAAACCAAACTACAGAGCATTACCTGCAGGGCTGGCTAGGTGCCCCGAAAAACCAAGCAGCGAACTTAGAATGAAGATAAAGGGTAAGTTAACCTAAATTATTTTGGAAGAAAAAGCTCATTTTTACTTCATTTTGGAGAGAGAACAGGGAAAAAACGACTTTTAAATGAAAAAGAAACAAGCAAAAAAGAGAAATAATGGGGGAGGGAGGGGTAAAAGAGCAAGAAAGAGACAGTCAAAAAGCAAGAGAAAAACAAAACAAACACAACAGGAAAGAAGCCACACCCTGGGCGGGCGAGGAGGGAACTGAGGGCCCTTACCCCAGACGTCGGACTTGATGGAGAATTTGTTGTAGGCCAAGCTTTCAGGCGCGGTCCACTTGATCGGGAATTTGGCCCCGGCGTGGGCTGTGTAGGTGTCCCCTGTCATTAA
This sequence comes from Myotis brandtii, assembly GCF_000412655.1. NCBI lineage: Eukaryota > Metazoa > Chordata > Mammalia > Chiroptera > Vespertilionidae > Myotis > Myotis brandtii. The sequence goes on from NW_005371476.1 coordinate 16,619, forward strand.
CCTGCTCAGGCCGAAATCAGCCACCTTCACCAAGTGGTTTTCCCCTACGAGGCAGTTCCGGGCAGCAAGGTCTCTGGGAAAGAGAAGAGTTCATCCATGAGAGGTGCTGGCTTGCCTTCCAGCCTCACAAATCCACCACCGACAATGGAAAAAGGGTGTCTGGCCCCCAGGAAACTTACATTAACTTCCACCAGGGGGCAGTGCCCGGCCCTCAGAACCACCTGGGATCCCAACATGGAGAGAGGCAGCAGGGGGCACTGGAGCGGGCCCCTGGCCCTGTGGCCTGGAGCAAGGTAATTACGCTGGGACTCAGTTACCTCCTTCATAAATGAAAAGGATAATCACAGCGCCTACTTCTTAGGGCTGTTGTGAGTGATAATTCTAGAGAATGTAAGTGTCACCTAAGTGTCTGTCTGGTTGTCACTGCTCTATGCCAGGAACAAAAACAAAGGCCAGTCCTCAGCCGGGAGAAACGTATAGCCGAGTGAGTCTCCGCTTGTCCTCTCCAGACTTGGCAGGACAAAATAAAATAAAGCCCGTAGCATCCTTCACCCAGATTGTGTTTTCTACTTTCCTCTTTCTTCCTGATGCTTATCCAAATGTCTCCTGAAACTTCTCTCCTGTACCATCGGCTTCCTCTTGCCTCCTGATTCTACCAGGGAGGTAGGAGTCTAATCTTTGGTTCAAGGACATTAGCCATGAAATCACAGGCAAACAGGAATGGAGCAACGAGACGAGGCAGCAGCTAAAGCCATGGCTGCACAGGACAGCGTCGTCAGCAGCAATCAGAGGGAAATTAAATACAGAAGAGCTGTGCCTAGCAGGATTTTGGGAAAGGATTTGAAGTTTGCCTGAATGAAGAGGGAATGGACCTTGCTGTGCAAGGCAAACCAGAAGTCAGGAAATCTCAATTTGCAGCCTCAGAGGGTTCACATTCTTGAGTGACAAGCGCATCTGAATCAGGGTCTCGTGGAGCATAGAAAATCCGTCGTACAAGGAAGCGCAGCACTTCACACATGCTCCTCTTGTTCCTCACTGTGAAATCTCCTGTGCAGGTTTCATACTCGTTAATTGGGTAGGAAAGGTCACCACGGTGGCATGGAGAACATCCTGCATAAAAGACTCCGGCAAAGCCCATCAGCTCTGTCCTGCACTGGCTGTCACTTTGCTAGGAAGCCATTTCCACCACCAAAGAATGCGAAGACCAAGATAATTGTGGCACACTTGAAGGTCAAAACACTCCAGGCTTTAAAACAGCAAAGGCGCTTCATTTAGAGCCACAGACACACAATTCTGACAATTGTGGAAACACTGCTGACCCAGATGACAGCAACTTAAGTGGAGAATGAAATGATAATAAAGAGAAGGGAGGGGGAAAACCAACCCCACACAGAAACAAAACCCACGCACTGGCCATTACCGCAAATGTGTGTGAAAGCAATGCCACTGCCTCCAGAAGAGGCCACGAGGACCACGCCGGGCCTGAGGAACAGCGAGCACTCCACTTCAGAGGGAGCTGCGATTCCTCGGAAAGACGCCTTTTATGACTCATTTAATCTTCTAGTTAGCTCAAAATGGTTCCAAAGTGAGGTATTTCTTAGGCCTGGCCTTCCGCACACCCGAAGCCGGCAGTGTCAGGACTCAGTGTTTGCCTTTGTTTCAAGGTCTACTGTGTTGCCAGACAGAAGAGGCTGGGCCAGAAGGCCTCAGAGGCCGGGCTTTTCTAGAAGGATGCCTGACCCCCACTCACTCCCTGGCTCTGTGGGGAGGCTGCGTGGCCAGGCTCCTACCTGTGGATGAAGTTTTTCTTCTCCAGGTACTCCATGGCGGATGAGATCTGAGTGGCCATGTACAGCAGCACCACAGCATTCACCTCCTGGCGGTTACACTCTCTCAGGTAATCCAGCAGGTTCCCATAGGTCATGAACTCAGTGATTATATAGAACGGGGGCTCCCGGGTGCAGACCCCTGCCAACAAGACATTGAGGGCTTCAGGATGCTGCTCTACTCCCCACTGAACGAGTGTCAGCAAGGACTGGCACTGAAGGAAAATGCTTCTGAAGCGGATGCTGACTCTGCTCCAACTTCTAATAGGGCCCAAGCACTTGTGACTTAAGACTGTGCTCCCGTGGGAGGGGCACGCTCATGCTCTTGTCTCCCTCTCAAGTCAATGAACTTACAGGAAGAGGCTATCAGTGAGTTCAGAACCCACATCAAACGGCCTAAATTGTTGTTTACCCTCAATGGTTATGTCTGATGGCTATGTCTACTTACAGAATCACTCAGTGAAGAAACGTTAAAAATTCTTAAGTTTTGCCAGACCAGTGTGACTCAGTGGTAGAGCATCAACCTATGAACCAGGAGGTCACGGTTTGATTCTGGTCAGGGCACATGCCCAGGTTTCAGGCTAAATCCCCAATAGGGGGCATGCAGGACGCAGCTGAGCAATGATTCTCATTATTGATGATTCTATCTCTCTCTCCTTCTCCACTCCTCTCTGAAATCAATACAAACATACTTCAAAAAAAATTCTTAAGTTTCAGAAGCCAATTTGAGATTTGAATGCTTTTAGGTATCAATTTAAAGTAGTAACATTCTCTCTTTCACAAACCCCCCAACACACACAAAGGCCTCCTTTACCAAAGGCTGAATGCTGGCAGGGAACAGATGTCCAAATCAAACTCTCGCCAGCCATTCACCTCTGCTCTAACGGCACCTGCACCACCCCAAGGGTTTATTGCACACACTCACCAAGTAACTGTACCAGATTAGGGTGCTTGATCTCTTTCATTACTGCGGCTTCTTTCAAGAACTCTTCCACCTCCATGGTGTCCTCCTGCAGGAAAAAAAGGTGGTGAAATTATCTCAGCAAGGAACGTGTCTGAGTGGGAAAGTGCGGCGTGAATGGTCAGTACGAGCTGGGGCTTCGATGAACAATCCCCTGGCCAACCAGTTTCAGCCCCACACGCTCGGGACAGGTTCCGCCGCTGTTGCTGATCACCTCAACAGCACCAAGAAGTTCCCGCTTTGGTGCTCAACTCCTGGATTTCCCCCAGGGCAACACATCTGGGCTGGCCTCTGTATGTTGGTGACTTGCTTCTGGTGGCACAGACCATATTTGTTTCTGTCACCCTGTGGAGTTTGTGGGGGTAAGGGAGATGTGTACAGGCAAATGCCACAAACGTGGTACTAGTTCCCTAAGGAACAGTGAGTTTTCAAGGGGTCCTAAAATGCATAATGTAAAAAAAAAAAAAAAAGAATCTGAAATGTGTCTTTGATTTAAGAGAAGAGACCCTGGTGATACAAAAGGTACTGGATTACCAAAGAAGAACGATGTCTCAAAACACGGCAGGAACAAAGCACTGACACTGTTAAAGAATGTGGTGTCATGGGCGCTTAATGAAGCAGCCACCGCTCTGCCAGGTCAATTACTCAGCTTCTAAAACCATCCTCAGGGCTGCAAGTTCGCAGTATCCGAATGCCGAGGGGAGACAAAGACATCAGCAAATGCCCAGAGCAAATGTAAGACACTTCTGCATTTCCTCACATATTCTGAGTCTAGGCCGGCGATTTTCAACCAGTGTGCTGCAAGAATTCTTAAAACATGCAATACCTGACTATTTAGTCAAGGGCACAGACCTCTTTTCCCTTAGATTGTCAAATAAAAAAATGACAACAATCAATACAAAAATAGCTGTCTGGTGTGAATAAATCAAAATTATACCTTTTTTTTGGTCAGACTGGCAGAAAAATATGCTTTTTGGTGTGCTGAATTTAGTTATCTATTTATGTGTGAGATGAAAAGGGTTGAAATCGCTGCTCTGGGCTGCAGTGCGGAGCGCTGCGGCGCCTGGCCCTGTGGTAGACCCTATTGTACCAGAGCCTTGTTGTGGCTTCTGTTGGGTAAACCTCTTTTTGACTTAAAGAACCCACTGTCTACAACACAGGAAGCAGGTGGTGGTAAATGACATGGTCTGTTTGCTGTGAGAACCAGGCTATAAAGGCCAATGACGCCACCCTCCAAGTTTCAACATGGAGTTTGAGTTTTACTGAAGAGAAAGAGTGCATGGGAGATGGGGGGTGACTTCTTGAAAACTAGATTCCTCCTGCCCCTTTGGGAGACCCTGATCTGATGCCGTCCTCACTGAGGGCACCATTCCTGAGGGAAGACTTCCAGAGGACGGGCCGGCCTCTCAGCGCTTCCTTGCTTTTGGTCTACTGTGTTTACAAGTGAAGCATGACCAATGAGTTATGTGTCAGCCCATTATCACTTTGCTTAGTGAGGGCTCTGTGAGACTGAAACTCCGAAACAATTTACTGCTCTTTAAAAATAGCAAGCTGCTCTAAATGTCAATTAAACATGGTTGGTAGTCTCTGCGTCAAGCTATCTGGGGAAAGGGACTCATCCCTGCTGCCACCCCATTAGCTGTTTAATTCTTCCGAGTCCTGTCTACCCCTTAACATGCTCAGCCGACCATGCTGTTCTGGGCGTGAAGTGCCCTGATTTACCAGCTGACAGGCTCATGTCAAAGAGCGAACGCCTGCCAGACCCGGAGACTCAGTGCTGCTCATGTAGGACCAGGGCTTTAAGAATCTTGCTTGGCCAACAATATGTTCAAAAAGTCGCTCTCCCATGAAGTTTTCTAGACACGCAGAGTTTTTTTATTTTACTACGCCATGTAAAAAACCACGCACAGTGAAAATAATTTCAGAAACATCACTTGCTCTTATAGCTACTGGCTCTTCTCTAAAAGAACCATGTTCTAGAATAGATCCTGAGACTTGGGCATGCACAAAAGAACAATGCAACTTTCAAAGGTTGTATTGTTCTCTCCTCTCTGTCAGCCTTTCTCTCTTCATTCACTCAAACACATGCTTGCACCTGTGTGGACAGTATAACTCAATCCGGGCTGCTGTTTCCTTTCAGGACAGTCAGTGTGAACTTGTCTCCCTCTGCTGGTTCACCTGCTTCAACTCATAATGTAAACTGCTAACGGCACACTGCCTGTCGCTATGTTAAGGTAGACCTGTCCCTGATGCTATCCTGCTACATTTACATTCCTTCAATTCCATTTAAAAACTTCCCACCACGTTTCTGAAGAGAATTCTTCCATTTATATAGTAAAATAAAACTTGCTCAGATTAATTAGGGTGAAGGCAACACTTTGAGTAAAAGCTGTGAATTTCAGGCTCATCTGTTAGGGGGGAGGGTCACCCAGCCTCTCTTCACAAGGACTGCTGGCCCGGCCCAGGAGCGGGTGAACTTTTGGCTGGCACGGCCGAGAGGTTAAGAGACGCTGGTGAGTTCTGCCGACCAGGCTCTGCCACTGTGGACCCATGACAAGTGACTTACAGATCACACAGAGGCCAGCACGCGCTGCCGCGTTCTCGTCTACAAGAGGAGAGAACAGCAGTGCCCCGTGCAGTGCCCAGGCCACGGTCAGTGCTCCGCCAGCGGAACTCTTATTACTATAAAGACAGCTGGTCTCCACTCCTGAGAAGGAGACTGAATACACTGCTTGTATCTAAGACAGGCTGGCTCTTTAACACTGTTTTTGTCTTTCTCACAGATACATTCTCCCAGACTCAACATCTCTCAGGTATGTTCTAACCAGCTTCATCTGTGTGCTCACTGGCTCACCTCCAAGAGTGCGTATTCTACGTCATTAAAAATAAGTTTAAAAATGGCTCCACGTCCTGCTGCTGCAGCTTTTAGGGCTCTCACTGCCTCCCTGAGTGAGGACCCCGGCCCTGGACCAGGGCTTCTTTCTGTCTGAGAGATCAGTTTCCACATATTTCTGGCGCGATAGGTGAGCAGGGTTACAACCACAGGGAGGACCATCCTTCACCCGTCAGGTGGACCGGGGTCAACACGTTTAAAACACTGGAAAGCTGGGGCAGACAACTCTACTGAGGAAGGTGGGGCACAAAGCAGATAGGGGACTTGAAGCCCAAGCGAACATCCACAAGAAACCACCTCACAGAGGAGGCCCCAGAGCGCTGGTCCCCACATGCTGCCGCTGCATCCAGGCTCGCTCCGCAGCCAGGAGAGATGCTGCCCAAGGCCCAGTGTGCACGGCAACAGCGGGCGCCGCTGCGCGGCCTCTCCGGGTGCACGGCCCCCCGAGAAGCCAGAGAGCCACCGCGAGGACTGTCCCGTGTTAGTGCTGCCAGGGAGCCCTTCCTCCGCTCGTTCCTGGAGCTCTCCAATAGAACCGATTTCCTGGGGGGAAATGACACACATAAAACCCAACACACTGAGCTGGTGAGGGGACAGGAGGCCCGTGCGTCCTCAACACCGCCGGCAGCGTGCGAAAGGCCGGGCTCCTTGGGAGCACCTGGGAGTAGGTCACAACCGTAAACGCACGTGGCCCTGGATCCAGTGGTTCTACTCGAGCAGACCCAGCAGGCCACTCAGCCACACGTGCAAACAAGCAGCATCTGTGGCACTGCTTGTGACAGTCAAGTCCTGGAAAGAACACAAATGCCCACCGAGATTGGTACATCCTGAAACACAGCCACACAAGTGCGACAACCTGACGTGTATGACAAGGAACAACCGTCAAGTTACGAGAAGTCGACACAGAAGGTGCGGGGCAGTGTCTACGGCATGCCGCCACATGGTTAAAAATCATGCACACGCGGACTATTTCTGGAAAGACACAAAAATCAAGGAGGAGGCTGTGCATATCTTACCTGTTTGAAAAATAGGTAAAGAACTGGGTACAATTTTAAGTCAACATATAACAACATTATGTTCCACTATTTTAATGGTAAATTAGTTAGCTTATGATTCAATCATAACACCCCAACTAGACTAACAGTAGTCTTTTCCAAATTCTATAACTTACACAACTGTTTCATAGGAAAAAACTGACTTACAAACTAACTTGGAACACAACTCATGTGAAACTTGGGGCTTTTGTATCTGACAATTGGTTCTCTTAGGCACATCCTGCCATTGACAAGGGTGAAGTCAAGCCTATGACCTACTGAATATTGTCAAAATTCCAACTAGTAGTTCCCCATCAGTAGGCCTTTGCTGTATTTCCAGTTTCCCACCCATAGGGGTCAACCTAGTGCCTCCTTTTTTTCCCTCCTGCTTTCTTCTGGTCTTCCTTATGCCTGAGGGTATAGGAGCCAAGGCTGCCTGGTGGTTCAATAAGGAGTCATGGTTAAATGTAGGGCCTTGCTCCCCCTGCGGGTTCTGCCCTTTGAGGGGCCAACAATACAACAATACATCCCTGGCAGGACAGGGATGAGGGAAGAGAATGACTTAGGGGCCCACTGGGGTCTGGCACAAAGAGGCACTGAGTGGAGGGTCATCTGGTTTGGAGGACCACCTGGTTTAGAGCTGCAAGGTTTTCCAAGGAGTCTTGAAGAGAAAGGCAGATCATGGCTACAGTCTATGAGGGAAGTGAATGGGGAGAGGGGAAAGGTGATTTTAAGATGCATAAGCGTGGTTTATGTATATATTTTGTGGTATATGGAGAATAAGAACCTGAGTGACAAAATCATTATCATTGGGCTTAGGAGCAGGATGTCTGGGTTTAAAGCCCGGCTCTGCCACTCCGGACTGTGTAACTCCAGCCCAGTTACTTAAACTCCCTCTGCTTCAGTTTTTTCAATCTTTAAATGGTGGAAATAGTACTACCCTTTTCTTAAAGTTGTTGTAACGTTTAACTGAGAAGATATATGCAAGGCACTCGGAACTCTTCCAGGCACATGGTAAGAGCTCAGTAAATGTCAGCCATTACTGTCACTTAGAGTCCACTCAAAGTCCTCAACTTCTACAGTGGAGATAAATGCTCGAAGTATTGACACTAATCTTATCTGAGAAGTGGGGAACATAGAGATGTTTTATGCAGTGTGAGGGGGAGGGAGGGATCATTTATTTAGCAGTCACTTAGTACCATGTTTTGGGTTAACATCCCTCAAGATAATGATGCATTTTCCTTTCCCTAAATGGCTACCACTTGGGGTGACTGCTCACAGAACTCCATGCAACTGGATCCTGTACGTTGGGACCATAAGTTAATAAGGCTCTTGGGGAAAATCATTAAAAGCATATAATAAAGTTTAAAAATAAGGCATTAGAGAAGTACATTCCAGATCATTCTGATTCACTGGCATAAGAAACTACCAGCACCACCGAGTTGCAGGAAGTCCCTACTCTGAACCCCCTTCTTCAGCTGCTCAGAAAACACCACCACAGCATCAGCTGGGCCTCCCTCACATTTCAAGTTGCGCGCGCTCTACCTCTTTTTCAAGTTTTCACGCAAGTCTTGCCTGGACTGAAATCCAGTGTATTTTGTACCTTTAGTCTTCCTTGTTTCATTCTGCAAATCCTGGCAAATGTGTGGGTGACACCCTGGCTTTTAACAGGTCAAGGCCCAGTGTCCCTGGGCCGAGTCCACAACTGAGTGCTAAATGGAGGTGCTGCACACAAGCACACACCCCTTTCTGTGCCCCCTGGTCTGTAAGCGGCAGGGCAATGGCTGTTTAGTTCTTTCTAGGGCTCACCAATGTCGCCATCTCTGTGAAACACAAAGCCTATCGTCCTACTCCTGTGCATTAAGCCCTTCAAGGGGCCCCACTGCCTCCAGGATAGTAGCCCAGCTCCTCAGCCGGGTTCAAGCCCCCTGGCTGTGCCCTCTCTGCCCTCCACCTGTCTCTCCTGACCTTTGCTCCCTTGGCCAGGGCTTGCACCTCCACTATGGCCCCGGCTGCCGATTCCCTCCATGCTTCCTCCCCACCAAGCAGAGCTCACTGGGCAGCCCCTCCATTCACTCCTGTGAAGTGACACAGTGCCACGTTCATGCCTTACGTGGTCTTTGTCACACTCACTACAATTACTGATATGCTTGCTCATTTCTCCTACTAACTAGATTGCCTACTACTAACTAGACCATCCTAACTACCTAGACTAGTCTGAAGTGAAGGCCTCTGTCTAATTCATTTCACAACCCCAGTGTTAAGCGCAGGGTCTGGCAAACAAAAATAACGAACTCATAAATGCTTATTAAATTTTAAAAATCCCATCTGGAAAATACATAGGAGTCCACAAGGTGACCCTAAACCACACCACCACCACCCCCACACCCAAATGTCAGTCTTGGCCCCAGGACAGATCTCAGGGGTCACATTGAATATAGTGTCAGGAAGCTCTTTTGGTTGCTAGGCCTAAAGAATGTGACTTTTTCTCTAAAGCATCGCTTTTTATTAATCAGAAATCGTCATTTCCACCTTCCTGTGCCTCTGAGTGAGGATATCAGGAGGGTGACGGAGTCCCTAAAAGGCGAGCGCTTTGGCCGCACGGTCTCGCTGCGTGCGCCTGACTGCCGTTTGAGAAGCGTACACATAGTTGGGTCCATTTTCTCAGCAGGGGATGTTCCAGTTCTTTTCCTTTCCTGTAGCTGCAAAAAGGGGCTGACTCTCAGTTTCTGCGCACACGTCCACCCACACAGTCGTTCACTTAAAACAAGTGAAAATCATGCAGGTCAACACTAGGGGACACTCTCGCCAAAGGTAAGGCGCGGATCACATAGGGAAGAAGGCTGCAAATTAAAACTTCCTTCCCTGGGCATCCTAAAGATTTCTAAGAACTTCAAAAGGAAAACAAGCCGCCTGGAAAGGCCACACACTATATGCATTAGCTGAGAGGATGAAAGTCACAGATAACAAGAAAGAAGGGGGCGGGGCAGGTGATCCGCGTTAGTAAGAAGCCTTAATGCAGTGGTTCTCAACCTTCTGGCCCTTTAAATACAGTTCCTCATGTTGTGACCCAACCATAAAATTATTTTCGTTGCTACTTCATAACTTTAATTTTGCTACTGTTATGAACCATAATGTAAATATCTGATATGCAGGATGGACTTAGTGACCCCTGTGAAAGGGTCGTCCGACCGCCAAAGGGGTCGCGACCCACAGGTTGAGAACCGCTGCCTTAATGGGTCCTTAATTCCAGAAGTCGGGACACACAATAAAGAGAACTGGAACCTGCTTAGAAACAAATAGCACTTGCTTTTCAAAGCTGCCAACAAAAACCCACAGAAATGTCAAACGCATTTTGGTTAAATCTCCTTTCAAAACTAGGTTTTTATTTCCTTCCTTCCTTCCCTTAACTCTCAATAGGAAGTGATTCAAATGCCACACAAACAGAACGGAAACCCACGGCTTTAAAAGACTCTTGCCATCGAATGAAAAAAACTTCTCCAAATGACTCATCTTTTTACACCAAAAACCGCAGCACTTCTCAGCCCTCACCATATGTAGAAACACACTGAGATTATGAGAGTGACTCAAAGTGCAAAGAAACAGATGACAAGAGACTCCAGAGTCAACTCCTCGGCACCCATGGACCCCTCGGGCCCTGTGTGCAGCCGGCAGCCCCCTGGAAAGGGCCCCTCTGCACACCCGCAGACGACGAGCCGTCTCTCACTGAGCCCCACAGCAGAGGAGGCTCTCGGGCCTCCCAGCCCGCGGCCCCGGCCTACCTTCAAGGTCTTCACGGCCACCGTGAGGCTGTATTTCTTCCACACGCCTTCGTACACCTCCCCGTACTGGCCTCCTCCCAGCTTGTGCTTCATGGTGATGTCCGTGCGCTCCATCTCCCACTTGTCATAGTTGGGGGACACACCGTACACAGTGGGCTTGTTGCGCTTGGGGGCTGGGTAGTGGAGAGTGGTGATGAGCCCGTCTGCCACAGTTGAGTGATGATGAACCAACTCGGCCAAAGTGTTGAAGCGGCTCTCTGAGGACACGTAGAGCTGAGGAAAAGAGCCCACAGAGTAAATACACACTCCACTCCAGTAAACCAGCTTTGTGAGCCTTAATGTATGCACAGCAAACCCGCAGATAACGGGCTCTCCACATAGGACCAAGAGCTACCCAGGCTATCATGTGCATGACAATTCCGGCTAAAGCAGAATGATGCAATAAGACGCCTCTGCATCTTATTGGGCCTCTGCACCTGCTTCCTGAGTGAAATCCTCCACCTACCTAACCCTCACTAGTACATGCCTGGTTCTCTCTTGCCATCCTGAGCCCAGTGTAAATGTCCAAAAATTCTTCCCTGAGCACCCGATCTAAAGTCACCACCCAGCACTATCATATCACCTGTCTTACTCCTCTGCACCACACTCACCACTAACTGATAATTCCGCTTTATCGGCTTGTTGATGGTCTGTCTCCACTGACTAGAATGTCAGCTATATGAGAGCAAAGCCCTAAAATATCCGTTTTTATCCTGTAGCCCCAATGTTGACAACAAGAATGAGCACATAATAGGTACTTGATAATAGTTGTTGATTATAGTAGTGAAGGGTAGAACTTTAAAAGTATTGCTGATTAGAAAATATTTAAAAACTAGAGGTCCGGTGCACAAATTCATGCATGGGTGGGGTCCGGCCAGCCTGCCCTGATGGGGGCCGATCCGGCCAGGGGAGGAAATGGGGGAGGTTGGCCAGCTGGCTCCACCCCGGTTGAACTTCCGAACTCCCGGTTGAGGGGACAATTTGCATATTAGCCTTATTATATAGGAAATTATGCTTATTAAAACTTATCGTTATTACCTATAATTATATAATTATCTAGAACTAAACAGTGATCAGAGATGAAAATTACTGAACAAAGCATAAATGTCCTTCTCATTCCTACTTCCTGGATTTGGGCCAAGTAAGAAGCATCAGAGGCCCAGCCCTGCAAGGCCCAGCCCTGGACCCCCCGTGGGGTGCTGGTCAGCGCTCCTCAGGAAGAGCCAGGCCTTGGAGGGCCGCACGGGCTTTTCCACACAGGAAGTCAGAAGGCTTTCAGACACCAGTGTATGCGAGTCCCTCTCTGAGATGTGCAGCGGTGAGCAGCTGTGCAGGGAGCCCCACCACCAGGAGTTCTCATCTAGACACAACAGAGATGGGGGAGGCAAAGGAAGGAGGCAGAGGGCCATGTGGATGTGACAGCTATCTTTTTTCTTCTCTCTGCTTCAGTGATGTGGTGAGGGAATCAATTCCACATTAAAATCCCCACAGAACATGTGGACTCCAGGCACATAACTGAATCTACTGGCTCGCTGAGGCCAGCCCACCATCCTGAAGAAGGCAGAAAGAATACTCAAAATCATGACTAGGTGTTCGTAAGACTTGCTCAAATTGCAAAGGTGTGGGAGGGAGGAATGAAGACTTGGAACAGTGATGATGCCTGGGGCAGGAGAGAGAAAGAGGAACAGGACCAGTCAGCTGTAGCTGTAACATCTGATTACTTCAAGGAAGGAAAGGGAAGAAAAGGCCTGAGCACACATGGCAAGGCCAAGGCCGTGGCTGTTGGTTACGGTCGGCTCCACTCCTTCCTGATGGTGTGATACCAGACAGTTAACGTGTTTTAAAGGAAGGAAATGACAAATATACAAGCTGATCCCTTCCATTACCCTCAACAGAATATTAAATAAGATTCATCAACAAGGAGATTTTCTCTTTTTGCTGCTTAGAGAGGTAACGTAAACGAATTGTTAAAACTCAGGCAAGCCAATGGCAAACTTTAGCTTACAGGTTTATAATTTACAATCTTTGGGTAGCAACCCTACGAAGATAAAATTCTGAGCAACTCAGGAATTGTCCAGAAAGACTCCACAGGTCTGGGGAGCTTGTCCCTCTGCGAGATGGTGCCTCGAATGGCAGGACCTTGGAGGGTAAGGAGGCGGCCCACCAGAAGGCCCCACTTTTATGCCTGAGAGCACCTCGAAGTGACCTGCTCTAGGGACATGCCGTGCGACATGCTCAGATGCCTGAACAGATGCAGTGCTGCAGTGGGTAGGGGAGCGCAGTCCGCCTGCCGAGCCTGCCCTCAGCTTGCACAGCACCATCAGTGTTAGTCCCGACCCAAGTGCAGGTCAGAGACCCAATGGGACGTGGGGACAGCTCCTAAAGCCCCACCCCTCTCTGGAAAAGTCTGCCAGGCGTGCAAATACTTTACTTCAGGTTGCGATGCTCCACGCCCTCCTCTCTCGGCTTAGCTCGGTGTACAGTGCCCTCCCTACCAAGCAATGGCGAGAAGAGAGAAAGCCATCCGAGAAGGCACTCCCTGGACCCAGAGCACCCCCACCTTGGAAATCACTGGCACAGCACAGGCAGGTCACCTGGGGCCCGGCTCACTACCTCTCTCTCCGCCTCAGCTCGAAAGGAGTGCTCCCCAACCCAAAGATCACGCTCCCTCAACTGCCAGAATGCTAATGGCTCCCCAAGCCCTAGTTCATGTAGAATTTGTTCTCGGTCTCATTTGATTCCCTCACAGGCTCCTCGGTTAGACATTTCAGAGTTATGGGAGCTTTCAATGACTGGACAAACTTCACCCTTTTCAATAATTAAATTTACAGACCCTGTGACTCAGTTCATCTTTCAACATAAAATTTATATACCGACACTTATTAAGTATTAAAATTATTCTTCCTTAAATGCACTGCACAGCCATCTCCTAACAGTCAAGAAGTCTGATGGCTTCCCTCTGACTAGTTCTAGTTTTTTAGCAGCTTTTGCTAGTGACCTGAGTAATCTCCATCAGGAATTCATGGCATGTTCAGAGAAGAAAGTGAAATTAGCATTATGAATGGCATGTCATTATGCTATGCAGCCGGTTACATAAACACTCTGGGTGCTCAGCCAGGGCTAGGCCTCTTCCTGATCACCAGGAACCCGAAAGACAGGGCTTGTCAAAGAAACTCAACGGGAACGGCTCTCCTCCTGACAGCCGTCTCCCAGGCTTATCAGAGCTTAGACTCGTGTACCCTTGAGGCGCCTGACCCTGGAGTCCCACCGTAGGTGTCCTGTTCACAGGCTCTCGGCCAGGAGTGCCCTTCCCCGGAGAGCCTCTCACAGGCCAGCAGCGAGGTGGTACTGAATAACTTAGCAGTGCTCAGCATCGCTCCCAAGCTCCTCCAAAAGGGAAGGCCAGCCAGGTTCAGCAAGCTTCTCACCAGGATGCCGGCACCTGCCGAGCCTCTGTCAGGGGGCATAAATCTTAAAATTCTAGAAATTACATACTGGCCCATCCTGCCACCTCTGCTGAAGCGTAAGCCCAAATTCCACTCCTGTCAACCTGCACCTGCCACTCCAGCAGACTGAGAAAATAAGTGTCAGTGGGCATCTCTTCAAAGAAAAGACTCCATCAAGGGCTGTAAGAAATTGGGGGGCCTGACAGGGGCACCTCACAGAACTAACGTGAAGACACAACCAGAAGCACTAAGAAGGATTTGGAGGGGGTGGCGAATAAAAATCAGTCTTTAATTCCACATTGTTGGCAGAGGATCACAAATTCTGAGGAAGCATGGAAGAATGACATCCCAGGCCCAGGAGAGCTGAAGATGTTTAAGCTGTCAAGACGAAGGAAACAGCAGTGACTCAGTCTGGGGGGGCCCTTCCAAGAGTCCAGCTCTAAGCCCCCCGGCCCTGGGCTGACTGGCTCCGACTGCTGCCGAGAGCTCAGCACACGGAGAGGCAAATCGGAGCCAAGAGGGCGGAGACGGAAGAAACCCTCTGGAGCCTTACAGAAGAATCTTTGAAATTCAGTTGTTTTCTGAAGATCAAGATTAAACTTATTCAGCCCCAGCCTGTCCCTCCTACCAACCTTCCATTTTCTTCTTGGAAATCCAGAAAGGACTGCAGCAACGCTCTGCGCGAGCAGCGTTGTCAGTGCCCAGCCACAGTCTCGAGTCACTGCGATACCTCCCTGTTCTGATGCTGCTCCACGCATCCCAGGAGCAGGACCCCACCCAACACGGCCCCGAGGTGCAGCCCTCAGAGCGGAGCCTCCTCCGCAGATGGTCTGCCAGATGACCCTGGGGGCCAAGACGCCTCCAGGTGCAAACAGCTAAAGGGAGGTCTTTGTCAGGGAGGGAGAAGGGCGAGAGGCCGAGGCCTTTGATGAGCTGCCCAGTGGTGGTAGTGCCTGATCAAATGAGTGTCCTGTGCTGCACCTGCAGTGAAAGGAACCCCTGGCGCACACCAGCTTTTAGACCAGAGGTTCTCAACCTGTGGGTCACGACCCTTTTGGGGGTCGAATGACCCTTTCACAGGGGTCGCCTAAGACCATTGGAAAACACATATATAATTACATATTGTTTTTGTGATTAATCATTATGCTTTAATTACATTCAATTTGTAACAATGAAAATACATCCTGCGTATCAGATATTTACATTACGATTCACAATAGTAGCAAAATTACAGTTATGAAGTAGCAACGAAAATAATTTTATGGTTGGGGGTCACCACAACATGAGGAACTGTATTAAAGAGTCGTGGCATTAGGAAGGTTGAGAACCACTGTTTTAGACAGAGGGTTGTCTTCATCAGCTGACTCTCAGAGTCTGCAAGTCATGCATCCTACACGTAGGCCTTGCTCTCTCCCTTTGAGTTGTCAAACTAGATCATGCCTGCCTGCATCTGCCAGCAAGGGTGCTGATTACACATCCAGGGAGAAGAGACCACTGCCCTGTTCAATACAAACCTCAACTGATGACCATGCAGCATGGCCTGCCTTGGAGAAACAGCACAGATGGGAAGCAATATGTCAGCTGCAAGAAGTCACCTCCTTTAGGTGCACTCTGCTGTTCTAACTCATTAAAAAGGCACCTCTGTGGTCTGAAGGCAAGGTTTCCAAGGGCCTACATCTGCAGAATGGAAGAACCTCGCTCCACATCTGGGATAATTCCCGAAAAACAAGCTGATGAGACTGATCTCTAGTCACACATCAACAGCGACTATGCTGTCTGCCACACAGTCCACAGTGCTGGCACAAAGATGTCTGCCGTGATGAAAAGCATCGGCAACTGGCAGCAGGACTTTGGTCAAAGGACTTTAACACATGCAAAAAGAACAGGTAGAAAAATTAAATACACATATATATGTATACACTACATGCATTTGTATGGATGGTACAAATGAACATGTGAGAATAATCATAAAAATGCTAAAAAGATTAAGAAGAGGGGACTAGCTCTACCAGACATTAAAACATTATATAGCACTACAAAGTAAAAGTCTGGTATTGGCACATGTACAGAAAGACCAATGGAAGAAGAGAGAGAGAGATCAACACGGAGAGAGAGGCAAATCGGAGCCAAGAGGGTGGTGTATTTAATAATTTGTATGTAAATTTGGTGGTGTATTTCAGAAATGTAGGAAAAGATGCATTTAGTAAAAGGCATAGGAATCATTCAAAATGTGACACATGCATATTAAATGTAACAAGATACCAGCTTTACCAATCAGAGAGATGTTTTTACAAGTCTGACAGTGTGCTGCTGAGGAGGGTGAGGAAAAACGTGCTCTCTTATACCCTGCTGGTAAGAAAGCACATTTGTACAATCTCCACAGAAGGTAAGTGGGTGATATCCACACAAGTGTATATGCACATTCCCTTCCACCAGTTCTAGCAACAACTTGCATATGCGCCACTGTACACAAAGTAGTACGTGCAGTGTTTTTCCAAACTGCAAGGCATGACCCACTAGGGAGTCTATGGAATCAATTTAGTAGATTATGACCAGAATTTAAGAAAAAAAGAAACAGAAGCATACAAAATATCAGAGTGCATTACATATATTAGGAGTAAGCAGGGTTTCATGAGTATGTTAACAAATGTGTTGACATTTACTGCTGTGTTGCTGACAATTACCTGAAAGACAAGTTGGGGTGCTTCACTGGGCTGGAAAAAGTTTAGCTACATCAGAAAGCAGGTCTAATTAAGCAAGTTTATTCTATATCTATAAAAGGCTAAGTTGACTCGCGCATGTGCAATACATATAAAGCACTTGCTGGCGCCAATCGCACGTGTGTGTTTCGATCTGTCATTGTCCATCGTGAATTTGGTTGACACTTCTATTATAGAGAAAGGGCGAATAGCGATATTAAAATATTTCTTCTAATTAATTTCCTTTCAATGAGCACAAATCTGTGCACCGGGCCACTAGTATATAGATAAGATTGAAAACAACCTAAACGTCCACCAGCAGGGACTACTTAAATAAATGATGGTCCATCCATGCTAGGCATGGATGAGGCAGCTCTAAATGTGCTGCCATAAACAATCTCCAACACATTATCAGGTGGGAAAAGCAAGAGCAGAACACTGTGCAATATGCATGGTTTGTTTTATTTTTCAAATGTAAACATATATACATCAGGTAACTCTGGAAGAAACTGGTTATAGTGTTTGCCTCTGGGTAGGGTACTAAGTTAGACAAAATTACTTTTCATTGTAATTCATTTTTTTTCAAACCATGTGCATGTATTACATATAATTAAAGAATACATACGCCATCTGGACTCACCCCCACAATTCATCTATCTACACCCTCAACAACTGAGCTGACAGTGGGGTTGCAGCCTAATTCCATTAATTAATCTTGGGCAAGAAATGTCATCCCTCTGACCATCCATTCATCATGCAAAAATGCAGATTACAGCAATATCTGTCCTGAAGACTGACTAAGAGATGAAATGCCCCAGCACACAGTAGGATCCTGCTAAGTGTTCATCCCTCCCTTCCCTTTGTGGACTCTTAAGAACCCTTTGTATGAAGATGACAAAACCATCTAGTATATCAACCTCTTTACAAAACTAGTCTGGGTTTGGAAATCTACGGATATGTGATCCCATTTTTGTAAAAAAACTGTGTCTAGACACAAACATGATTTTATCCATAGACAGAAGGCTATGGACCAGACTTATTTTGGGGAGGTGCTATTAAGGTGGCTTTTGACTTTGTACGAAACCCAACAGATATCCCACTTATCTTATGAAACTGCTAACAACAAAAGTCCAGCAAGAAAATTAGAGAACCACACCAGCCCTTATAATATCATGTGATTGGTCCTCAATAGAGGGTCTTTCATAAGGCTAATAAATTGATACCTGCTGTTTACTTGAAAGCTTCTTCGAACACCTTCTTGGTTGAGTTTTGTTGCAATAACTATCAACCCAGCCATCAGGACCTCTGGGTTCTCCTGGCCAAAGAAGAACCCCCTCACCTGCCCATAGCTCCCCTGGCCGGGCCCCTACCTTGCCATCAGAAGCAGTGTTGATCCTGTAGTGGTACACCCTGCCTTCATATCTCAGCGAGATGGACCTCTGCCCAGGGCTGCTCTCGCTCTCCCGCACCAGGAAGCTGCCGTTGATCCCACTGCTCAGCAGGTATTCAGCAGCGTTGCGGGACACGGGCCCATGATACCAGGAATGTTTCTCCAGACTGTTGACGGGTGTGATGTAGTTGCTTGGGACCCAGGTAGCGGGCAAGAAAATTAGACCATGTTTCTCTTTTATTAGTGTAGATGTGATTGGTCCTCAATAGAGGGTCTTTCATAAGGCTAATAAATTGATACCTGCTGTTTACTTGAAAGCTTCTTCGAACACCTTCTTGGTTGAGTTTTGTTGCAATAACTATCAACCCAGCCATCAGGACCTCTGGGTTCTCCTGGCCAAAGAAGAACCCCCTCACCTGCCCATAGCTCCCCTGGCCGGGCCCCTACCTTGCCATCAGAAGCAGTGTTGATCCTGTAGTGGTACACCCTGCCTTCATATCTCAGCGAGATGGACCTCTGCCCAGGGCTGCTCTCGCTCTCCCGCACCAGGAAGCTGCCGTTGATCCCACTGCTCAGCAGGTATTCAGCAGCGTTGCGGGACACGGGCCCATGATACCAGGAATGTTTCTCCAGACTGTTGACGGGTGTGATGTAGTTGCTTGGGACCCACCCTTGGCCATTTTTGGTTTGGGCTTCACACCATTCCCCATTGTGATTGTAGCCTAAAACCCGGAGCTTTTCACCTTAGAAGAAAAGAAGCAAATCAGACACATCAGCTTCAGAGGCTAATTCGCTCATTCTCACTTAGTCTTGTATGATTACTAAAAATCTCCAAATTTCTAAATACCTACTTCATTTCAACAAGTCCACATAGATGTATGCATTTTAAGTGTATAAGAGTACATTTTATATGAAGCTTCCTGTTTGTATTGAAAGCCGAGATAAACGTACAGCCTCAGTTTTTAGAGATCTATTATGTTTTGTTTGCTCAAGTGCCTTAATACAAGCAGCTTTTTAGGAAAAAAATACCTTTTCTTTAAAAAAAAAAAAAAGTGTTTTGCCCAGTTGGTGTGACTCAGCAGTTGAGCATCGACCAGGAACCAAGAGGTCACTGGTTCAATTCCAGGTCAGGGCACATAAAAGGTTTTCAGGCTCAACTGACAGTAGGGGATGTGCAGGAGGCAGCCAATCAATGATTCTCTCTCATCACTGATGTTTCTATCTCTCTATATCCCGCTTCCTTCCTCTCGGAAATCAATAAAAACTTTTTTAAGTGTTTTTCTGGGTCTGGTATCTTTTTCAGGACAGAAGGGGGAAAGCTCTGTTTTGTGAAGGACGACTGCACAGGAACTCCTCTCAAGAGAAGTGACTTTTTGGACATCTCTGCATTCCAAACTGTGAATGTGCTCTTTCCATCAGCAAAGGGGTGAACAATCAAGCCACAACTTCACCCAATTTCTGGCTCTTGCAACTACCACCTCTGCCCACAGCCCTTTTACCTTTAGTGATACTTAGAGTGTTATCCCCACTGGCCACAAAATCATACAGTGCAACAAAAAGGTTGGGGTCATTTTCACTGGGACCAGCGAGGAGGTTTTCCTTGGAGTTCCAACGAGCTGCTTCGCTCAGACCTTGGGGCTCGAAGTCAGATGCTACTGGCCTTTGGAGGGCTTCTGAAAGAGAAATAGGGAATAGAAGAAATTTTTAAAAATTAGGGGAAAAATTAATTTTATTCTCATGAGCAAAAAATTCTGTTATTTCCAAAATTATACATTCCTAATTTATTTTGTTTAACGCCTGTGCACTTTACATATGAAAAGAAAGGTGGTGTAAAGAATGGACTCTTCTTTTCCCAAATCTTGCGAAAAACACTAAGGATTTGCGTTCCAAGGTGGTGTTCCCAAATAGTGTAAGCCATTTAAATGCACCAATTCAAAATGAACTGGAAATAATCCATCCTCATAAGTCTGCCTCTGCTTATGTTATAATATGGAGGGGAAGTTTCTTGCCTTAAAACATTCTTAAATTTAAAAACATATGCACATCATTTAAAAACCAAATATTACAGAAGGGCTTATAATGAAAAACAAATATTTTCCATCCACTCTCCTTCACACCTGGAGGCAACAGCTCTTTTTTGGGCCATCATTTCCATCTCTCTACACATAAGCTGTATAACCCTGCGCCCCTCCCCCATCTCTCCTGTGCTATCCACTACTGGTTACCTGTGTATTTTCAGTAACAGACTTGCACATTTCTTTTTCTACCGGCTGGAGACCTATCCCTCAACTATCTGCTTCATAGGCTATGTTAACATCCTCGCCCTCCTTCCAGCTTTCCTCACTCTGTGCTCACTCTCCAAAAGGGCCTTCTTTCCTCATTCTTTTACCTTGTGAAAGTTAGCGTGTCTTCTATTCTGTAATAATAAAATCTTCCATGTTTTGTCTATAGGTAGAGTCTAAAGGTGGGAAACCAATAAACATCTTTTAATAATTTACTATTAGTCACTATAGGGTCAAATAATTCATTGTTTTCTCCTGAAGTTTTTTTCTGCCTTTCTTTTTCTTGAACTACACTCAACCGCTCTAGAATTTCTCTGTGATGATGACAAATAAACACAAGGGTTCTTTGAAACCAGCCAATCTACTCCAAGTGGATCTTAACAGTTGAGACTGTAAGAGGGCACAGGCCAGGCTGAGGAAACACCTCCCCCAGCCCCGAGTGCACAAATTTTTGTGCACCAGGCCTCTAGTCTTTTAATAATTTACTATTAGTCACTACAGGGTCAAATAATTCATTGTTTTCTCCTGAAGTTTTTTTCTGCCTTTCTTTTTCTTGAACTACACTCAACCGCTCTAGAATTTCTCTGTGATGATGACAAACAAGCACAAGGGTTCTTTGAAACCAGCAAATCTACTCCAAGTGGATCTTAACAGTTGTAAGGATATTATGAAATGAAATATGAGCACTCATTTCAGGAAACTACAATAAGAAATCAAACTAAAAAAAGGGGGGGAGGGGATTCTAATTTGAAAGAATGAAAGGATCTACCACATACTTAAGCCAAACCCAAATGGTAACAAAACAAACCTGTTTTAACTTTCTCTCTTTATGGAATTAGAGGACACCCAAATATCTTTTCTTGGGCAATAACACCCATCTCGAGAATAGGCCTGCCCTAGCTGGTTTGGCTCGGTGGATAGAGCATCAGCCTGCAGACTTGAATTCAGGGCCCTGGGTTCAATTCCGCTCAAGGTCACATACCTCCGTTGCAGGCTCAATCCTGGCCCCAGTTAGGGAATGTGCAGGAGGCAACCAATCGATGTGTCTCTCTCATATTGATGTTTCTTTCTCTGCCTCTCCCCCTCCCTCCCACACTTTCTAAAAATCAATAGAAAAATATCCCCAAGTGAGGATTAAGAACAACAACAAAAAAGAATAGGCCTGATTCTTCAGCATTCACTTAAAAACAAAACAAAAAAACCCACTGGAGGCAACCAGGACTAAGGGACTAAGCTAAACTTCCAGAAACATGACTGGAGAACTTTCAAAAATGGGCATTCTTTAATAACTCTCTGGAATAAGCCAACAGAACATAGATAATGAAGATCTTTCAATTCTAGCTTTTGTATACTGACTGAAGTAAACCTTCAGGAATCGTTTTTCTAAAAGAATGCATCCCAAATTATGCCATTACTATGCTTGGTAATTTTATCTTATGAATCATAGGGACACAGATAATTTAAAGGAGGGTCTAATAACACTGCCATCCCCTAAAATGTGGAAAAGGCTTAGTGATGTGTTAGGCCCTGCTCTCTGAGTATTTAAACTGGCTCTAAAGCAGCGGTTCTCAACCTGTGGGTCGCGACCCCTTTGGCGGTCAAACGACCCTTTCACAGGGGTCACCTAAGACCATCCTGCATCTTAGATATTTACATTACAATTCATAACAGTAGCAACACTACAGTCATGAAGTAGCAACGAAAATAATTTTATGGTTGGGTCACAACATGAGGAACTGTATTTAAAGGGCCAGAAGGTTGAGAACCACTGCTCCAAAGTGTGTTTAGTGCCGTCGTGATGAGGGATTGATCAATTAACAACAACAACAAAAAGCTCATTAAAGCAGGGAATTATTATTTTTTATTAAAATACTAGAGGCCCGATGCACGAAGATTCGTGCAAGAATGGGCCTTCCTTCCCCTGGCTGCTGGCACCGCCTTCACTCCGGCCCAGAGCTGCCTTTCCACCTTCCCACGCTGCCTAGAAACCCGGAGCAGCTGGGGCAGTGCAGATGCCTGCCCTGGCCGCTCGGCGCCTGTGTATGCAAATTAACCTGCCATCTGTTGGGTTAATTTGCATGCTCACTCCTGATTGGCTGGTGGGCATTGTGAAGGTATGGTCAATTTGCATCTTTCTCTTTTATTAGTGCAGATGTGACCTCCTCCCCCTACTGGAATATGCATTGGTTTGCTTGTCTTGGCTATAGGGCCAAGGACTAACCTTTCGGTGTGGCTATGCACTCAGAGCTGGCTGTTATCTTCTTCTGTAAGTCCTACCTGTAATGCACTCTCATCTCCAGCTCACTTTCCTGCAGGTGGAGGGAGAACTCAGAGCCATTTGCTATGGAATCCAGTACATCCCCTCCAATTATCCACAGGTGCCTTACTCACCTCACCTCTAGCCCAGTAGCAATTTTTAAAAAGTGACCTGCTTTTACTGAGTCTGTATAAAGCATTCATTTTCATAGAAAGAATTATCTTTTCACATTTGGATTTCATTGGTTTCATATTAACCAAGTAATTAAAACAACAAGTATATCTAAAAAAAACCCAAACAAAACAGATTCAGAAAGAAACACAACTGGCTTTGCTGTGGCTGCAACTCCAGGTGGCGGGGCAGTGCTCACAGCAGACATGGGGTGTGGCAGCCCTGTATCTGTGCCATGGAAAGGGTAGTTGAGCCCAAGTCAGTTAAGTGGAAGCAAGTCAAAAGAACGTCTACCATCGTTACATTAAGTAAAACTACTAGGCAAAGGATGATTCTTAACATAAAAGAACTTTTGCATATAAAAAAACAAGACAAATCCCTCCACTATGGAAAAATAGACCAAAACCATGAATAAGCAACCAATGGACTCAGACAGTAGGGGGTGAGGGCATGTGCTGGGGGGTGGGAGTGGCTGGGGAGAGGTCAATGGGGGAAAAGGAGACTTATGTAATACTTTAAACAATAAAGAATTTAAATTAAAAAAAATGAATAAGCAATTCACAGAAAACTTAAATTACCATTAAAATGGAAAGCAGGTTAACCCTCTAGTAATCAAAGAGATGCAAATTCTCCATTAAATTGGCAGGTACATTTTCTTGAGGCTAATAGTGTGAGACTTCAATGAAATGGGCACTCTCATACTATGCTTGTACTTGGTATAGAAACTGCTGTAACATTTTAGAAGGCCAATTGGAAATACGAACCGAGTCTTTTAAAAGTTCCATAACCTTTGCCCTACCTCTAGGAATTTATACTACAAGAGCCACACAATGATCTGTATAGAGTGATTTTTAAATAGCAAAACATAAAGGTACAAAATATTTATCAACACAAGATAAGCTAGTTTGTGGTCCCATCCATAAAACAAAATCCTATATAATAAAAGACTAATATGTCAAGTGTCTGCTTGTCCATTCAACCAATCAAAACATAATATGCTAATGATATGCTAAGGCTGCTCAACTGCTCACTATGACGTGCACTGACCACCAGGGGGCACACGCTCAGACTGGTAGGTTAGCTTGCTGGGGACTGAGCGAGATGGAGCCCTCCTGCGGCCGCGCCCCGCTGCCAGCCCAGCTCCCAATGGGTCCCCATTGGGGGCTGGGCCGGCCAGACCCCACCCATGCACGAATTCATGCACTGGGCCTCTAGTATACTCATAAAGCTGTTCAAAATACTTTTGGAGGAAACAGAGAAAAGTCCAGAAGGAACTACACCAAAATGTGAACAGTATGTTAACTCAGGGTGGTATGTTAACAGTACCATTAAAAGTAGTTTAAAAATGGTTAATTCAGGGTAGGTGAGATTACAAACATTTAGAATTTTCTTTAATTTTTTCCTATATTTTGACATATTTCTCAGAATGAATGTGGATTGTTTTTATCATCGAAAAACAATTACAAAAATAGGAAAAAATTTATAAACAGAAGCCAGCTGATGCTTATATAATTGATAACCTAACATTAAAAAGTACACTGGGGACTGCATTCGCGCTCTCCCCTAAAAAAAAAAAAAAAAAAAGTACACTGGGGGAGGAGGGCATCTTCTCAAGTTGTCCTTAAAAAGTATTTGCTCCTTTCCCTCAGTGTCCCAACCCCGTGGCTGTGAGCATACAACCTTAACCTTGGCAGACCAGGCCCATACAGGAAATTAAACCAAAGTCATGAATACAGTAATGCTTTTCTTTTCAAATGCCATTTGACCTCTTCTATCAAGCATTCTGCAGCATCTGGATTTGATCAAAGAAAGTTACATAATCAGGGGAAGTGGCCTGGAAAACACCTGGAATAGGCAGAAGGCAGATACCAGGGGGTGACCATCGGTTTAAAGTATGGGTTAAAGAGGGACTGTCCCGAACATGGAGACAGATGCTGGGAATTCCATGTGAAGGGATGAGGCCTTTGTCAGGAAGGAAAGGGCCTCCCACTGTTTTTTTGCTTCAACAGGATGTGAGGAAATCCAAAGCAGTCTCTCCATTTTCCTCTCCAGTTCTTGCTCCATTCCACAAATTAATGGCCAAAGCCCAAAGGGAAGTATTGCTCATGCATGCCTCTGGATCGAGACACTGAAGCGTAGCCACAGTCCAACCCCAAAACCTTCCAGTCAATTCCCAATCCAGGCTGATGTCAAAATTGACTCACAATGTACAAATGCCAAATTCCTTGCTTCATTTCATAGTGAACTATGCTCGTCAACCTTAAAAATGATTACAGCTTACAAGGCCAAAGTTGCAGAATGTACTTAAAGCTTCCTTGCTTAATACATGAACTTTCTGTCAGTCTCACTGTCAGGAAGTTAAACCCCGAAAGAAGCCTGTCGCCTTCATTAAAAAAAGATGCCCAAAACAGCACCCCTCCTCCATCCTTCCAATGGATCTTTTGGCTATTGTTAAATCTCAGGAAATAAAAGTTTAGCATCTGCTATTATTCTTGATTTTGGTGTGTGTGGGTGTGTGTGAACATTTTTTGCAGCATCCTTTCTGGGTCATATTTATTTTAAATATATTTATATTTGTATCATCAAAAGTGCCTCACATCCCATTTAGAAGTCTACTGTTATTTCACCATAGTGTTAATGAAAAGGTTTCCATCACCAACAAAACTCAGGAAAAGTAATTAATAGGCCATTTTAAGCACCAAGAATTATGACATCTACAAACCTCTAGAAAGCTAGGGTTCCAACTATGAGAATATCAAACGTTTGGAAATGCCACAAAATTCACTGGGCCTGTGCATGATTAACTTAGTATTCTAAGAAAATGGGTTGGGTCTTTACAGTACAATTTAGATAGTTTAATACAAAAGAATCCTTTCTTAAAGTTGTGAGTCACTGATCAGAAATGTTTACAAAAGATTCCCTGATATGGCATATCTGGTCTAGACTTCCAGGGGCTGTGCTGCTGAACCCGCCGCTGGCAAACAGAAGAGAAGGAAAACGCTCATGAACTCCAGCGCCTGGCAGGGGAGACTTCACCTCCAGGAAAAACCTCCCTGGGAAGCTTTCCACCTTCCTGTTGACGCTTGTGCCCAAGGCCACGGTTCCCTCTGCAATTCCCTAAGCCAGCGGTTCTCAACCTTCCTAATACCGCGACCCTTTAATACAGTTCCTCATGTTGTGGTGACCCCCAATTTCATTGTTACAAATTGAACATAATTAAAGCATAGTGATTAATCACAAAAACAATATGTAATTATATATGTGTTTTCCGATGGTCTTAGGCGACCCCTGTGAAAGGGTCGTTCGACCCCCAGGTTGAGAACCGCTGCCCTAAGCAGTCTTTCCTGTCCACAGAGGGCACTTCACCATTTCAGAGCTGGGAGGGGCGAGAGGGCAGGTGTGTCAGATGTGATAAACATTCCCTTTACTTTTAGTCACATGCCATTATTTACCCATGTTGCTTTATTCCTAGTTCCTTTGTGGGCCCTTCACTATTGTCCTCCAGCTCAAGGAATCTCTGTAATTTAAAAATCTATAAAACAGATCCTTCAAAAAAGAGGGAAGGCTTCGTGTTTTATTTCCTACTCTGTTCCAACTGATGAGATCATGCTCAGACTATTCTCAAGTCAGTTTGAAACAGTCTCATACAACTTTTTATGAGTTTAGAGGAAAAGTATTGTTTCCCACAATTTGAACTTGATGAAAGTAATTTTATCTACAGTCTACATGGCCCTTTATTTTGTCATTTACACCCTCAGCCAGAGCAGTTAAAATTATTTTAAAAACAAGTTTATTAGCTAAATACAGCTTTGGCATTAACTTCACAACCTGAACAAGAATGTCCCAGCTCCCCCAAACACCGTGTCAGCAGCTGGAGAGCAGGGGTATGGCACAGTGATAATGATGCAAGGAATCATGCGTGGCCCTGCTCCGGGGGGAGAAACACGGTTAATAGATATGCACAGGCCTCAAAGCAGAAGTCCAACAAGAGGACAGTGCTGCCCTGTGGATGGATGTATAAGAACACAGACACTGAGGGCCAGGAACTGCGAGGGGCTAAGGAGGAGGTGACCCAGAACAAGACCGTGCCCAGCAAGGGAAGCAGGATTCACAGGGATCCAAGGCCAGCCTGACCCACCAAGGCCACTAAGGGGGTCTTTACTGTGCTGTGCAGTGGACCCTGTGGTGATGCCTAGGGACTCCTCCTCGGAATAAAGTTTGCAAATGCATAAAATAAGTATGAAGAATTGCAAAGGAAAACAACTATATTCAAACAGTCCCCAAACCTTTTTTAAAATGTGTGATAGTGCTTTTTATTAATGCATTTGGTATATGCTTCTTTATTAAGATATTAATGCTTTTTATTAACACATTAAATAACAAGTTCCAGTGGTAACTACTTTCATTTCAAAGTAGTGATGAGTGTAAGTAATAATCAAAACTGTTACATGATGGGAAAATATCTGATTTCTACTGGTGACAAAGTCACAAGTATTGCTAATATTACTGTAGTTTGTCTTGTAAGTTCTTAAAAAATAAAATACTAATTTTCAATTAGAGGTTAGTAAAATAAAGTTTTAATATTTTCCCATCCAAGAACAAGAACCCCTGAATTCTATCCCAGAACCCAAGGGCCTTCCCGGCTGACAGCTCCAGCACTTCAGATTTGGTTCCGTGTAACCCCTGTGATCTGACAGGGAGAGGGGTCAAGAAAGAAGGCTGCTACAAATTAGTGAGAAGTCCAAATTATACTATTTTCTTTTCTAAATAATGCTGTTTTATCACATTATAGGCAAAAAGTTAGTTTCCTAGAGAAATCTCCTTTAAAAAGCAAGAAGTTAAAAAAAAAAATAATAAAGTCACTTAACTTAGCCTAAGGCTTAAATATTTCCCCTGGAATCTTTTTACATTGTAATGTCCCTAGCCAGTCAATTTTAGAAAATAAAATTCTCTGTCCTAACCTATTCACAGTCTACATGTTAACTTTTCTGAAGATAAACAGTCCCTATAATCCCCTCCCCCTCTACCAAAATGGAAAAAAAAAAGGAATTTTGTATCACCTTTTAAGAATCTGTTGCAAAGAAGTCTACAATTACTGGAAATGGAGTACAAAGATCTATGTAAAATGAGAACCACCATCTTCAAAACACTGAACACCTGTCATTGGTGCCCACTTCTCTCCCTCATCCCATCTAGTTCACATCCACATCCTGGCCACTTTTCCTCCTAATCTCTTTGGTCAGTCCTGTCCTCTCCCTACCCCACCACACCCGTGTCTGGTTCCCCTCTGACCCTGCCCATACCAGAAGGGTCCTTCTAAACGGCAAATCTGACCAAATCACTCTCCTGTCAAAATCCCATCCAGATGTCTGGGCGGCGGCCCTGCCTGTCAATCATCAGTCACCATTCACTACAAGTGCACCTATGGCAACCTAAGGACAGGTGCCTTGCAAGGCAGTGGGCAGTTTGCAGATAAAGTGGGAGGCACTGCTCCTAGCATGTAACAGGTCCTCACAACGTGTTGTGGTTGTTCTTGGTGCCACCACTGCAAAAGTCCGAGCTCCTAAAGCAGGCACACGAGGCCCTTTAGGGTCTGGTCAGGGACCATCTTCTCCAATGACCCCTACTTTCCACTCCAGCCTCCCCAAATGCCTTGCAGTTTCCTCCATGCAAACCCTGTTTCTGCCTCATCTGTGTGCACCTTGACAAGGGCTATATACTCTCCCTGGAATTCATCCTCCCGACCTCACTACCTCTATACACCTCTGATTTGTCCTTCCTCCCCCTACCGCCTCACACTCAAGTTTACTTACCCTTCACCTCACTTGGATATTTGGTGTCTGTTTCTATTACCGCCCTAAGGAATCCGTGTCTCTTGCAGTACCATAAGCCCGGGCTCAGGGGTTGGCAGGCCTTGTTCAAACCTCAGCCCACCACATTTGGAAGATGCTCATTTCTGAGCCTCGGCGACTCAAACGCACAACAGGACAACAAGGGTATGGACCTAGTCCCTGGTTGGGCTGTCGGGAGGGCTCAATGTGTATGGATGTCAGGTGTGGTACCTGGCACTAGGGCACTACAGGGCAATTACTCCTCTTCCTGTTACTGTCACCACAAACATCAGCTCCTTTTGGGCAGAGACCAAGCATTTTCAGAGTCTTCAGCACTGGCCTCATGATGCAGGACATACAGCACTGCCCCGCGTTTATTTAAATTACCTCCTACTCAGAACACCTGCATTTGTTGGCCTTTAGCAACAAGGTAAAACATTGCGTGACGACTTACGAGTGCACCTTAACTACCTGTTAACCTCCAACAGCAGAAGAGCAGAAATAATAGATAGTAAAGATGAGAAGCAAATGAACCCTGACCAGGAAAGCCTTCATGAAGATCTAGGAAATGCAGTATTTGTTAATGGAATGTAAAGCGTGGCCAGGATCCTAAATCACACCGTGGTGTGACACGAGTCCACTTGTCGATGCTTCCTAACAGGCGGACAGCATGGTGAGAGGCACTCCACACACGCTGTGTCTGTGGGGAGGAAAGCTGCACTGGCTGGAAAACAGCTGTCTCCGGCCACAGGCCGCCTGCTCTGCCTGCCAGGCCTGAGTCGGTTTGAAAGCACTCACTTCTCACCTCCTGCTCTCCTTTAAGCATCATCCAGGACCCCTGGGTCAGTTCAGACCCCAGTCACTGAAGCAGAGGGTTACCCAATGGCAGGCAACTTCCCCAGAATGTCCCATTAGCCATTATTATTTCTACTGCTAACCTGAGTAGCTGAACGTGAACGGAAAACGATTATTTTGGCTCCTAAAAGCAATGGCTAATTCTATTCATGGCCTGCCTTTAGATTCAATTTTCAGGTATTCAATGAACAATGCTATTAGCCAAATTTGAGGACTGGTAAGAATTAGGTCTCTAAAGAGAAATTAAGAGTAATGAGGTTAAAGTTTATGCAACGAAATGCAATACAATGGGTGATAGTTATTGATCCCTTACTGAGTACCAGCAGTGTGCCACGCACTTGATGTGCACTAAATCTGAGCTACCTTCTTACGCAAACTCCATTATTACTGCACTTGAGGGCAGGAAACAGAAGCAGAGAGAGAAGTTACTCCCCTCACCCTCCCTCCAGTGATCCTACTCAGCTGCCAGCCCTGCCGCTCGCGCATGATCTTGCTTTTTCTTCCTCTCAGGCCACCCTCCCTCTGTCCCAGTCCCCTCTGTCTTCCTTCCCTCTCACCTTGGTTTCCCTGTCCTGTCCCAGCCTACTGTCTTTGTCTCCCAGTCTGTTTGTACCTCCCCCTCTGTCTCTACCTCCCTTTCCTGCTCCTCCCCCCCACCCCAGCTTCCCTCTCTAATTCCCACCTGTTTCTCCTCTGCCTCATCTGTCTGTCTTCCCTATCACCACCACCCAACACAGAGAGGATAACAAATCACCTACAATGTGGGTTAGGAAAGGACTTGAAAAGCAATTGCAGAGAACAACTCTTATTATCTGAGGACAAAGTTAGACTCTCAAGAGTCAGTAACTAGCAAAGCTATTCAATGGCTTTGGAACTGTAACTTCACTAGGAAAGAAAACAAGATGGACCAAAAGTTGGTAATATTACAGCTGGGTGATGAGTACCAGGGAGTTCATTATGTTGTCTGCTTTTGTCATAGGTTTAAAACTTTCCGCTGTAAAAAAAAAGTGAAAAAGAAAGACTAACTTAAGCACTTGTTTTAGAAATTGTTCTTCTGTGTTCTATTACAATCCACCATTACAGAAGAAAGTTATATTCTTCCGATGTCCCATTGAATCTTTAGTTCTTGTTACATATATTTTCCCAGTTTTAAGGTATAATGATATTGTATAAGTTAAAGGTTAATAATTTGATATATGTATATATTGTGAAAGGATTATCATAAGTTAACATCCATTACCACACATAGCTATAACTTTTTTCTTGGAAGGAGAAACTTTATAAAGATCTATTCTTTGCAACTTTCATATATACAATACAGTATTTGTTAACCATAATCATCACATTGTACAATATTGTTAAATATTTTTAAAGCCTAACCATTGACAATTTTTCCTGTGTCTGTTTCGGATCAGTGTTTAATTACACTGGCAAAATTACTTTTGCAACAAACTAGTAAGCAATATGAGATTTTTAGCTTTCACATGTTTGGAGCTATGAACATACTCCCTCTGGAGAGAAGAAATAAGATGCCAACCATGAACCAATAGGATTTTTTCTTCCACAATTAACATTTTCACCATGGGAATAAGATAGAATTAGAGGAAGGGAAGATACTTTTCCTTAAAACCAAGGACAGGAAATATTAATTATATGCATCAAAACAAACTTGAAAAAAATTGTTTTGTTAACAAGAAAAACTATCGGGCCGAACCGGTTTGGCTCAGTGGATAGAGCGTCGGCCTGCGGACTGAAGGGTCCCAGGTTCGATTCTGGTCAAGGGCATGTACCTGGGTTGCGGGCACATCCCCAGTGGGGGATGTGCAGGAGGCAGCTGATAGATGTTTCTCTCTCATCGATGTTTCTAACTCTCTATCCCTCTGTAAAAAATCAATAAAATATAAAAAAAAAAAAGAAAAACTATCGGGAAAAAAAAGAAAGAGAAACTATGGATGGGTTCAACTCAATTCTATCATACTTCAGCCATTAGAAAAATTGGCAACGCCAACATTTTAGACTAAGTATTTGTTTAAAATAACAACATCTAACATATGCTAACATCTTGCTCTGTGCCCCGCTCTGTGCTAAACAATTTAAATGAAATCCCTCATGTGAATCTACCAACTCAACAAGACAGGGACTACTCAGAGCCTGTTTTAGAAATGAGAACACCCAGGCTCAGAAAGCAATGTGCCCAAGATCCCTGGCAACATGGATGGCATCTGGGTCCTCGCTGGCCGGGTCCAGAGCTGTGGGCCTCACCGAAGAATGGGACCTTAGCCTATATATCCAGGCCATAAAACTCTGGCCTTAAGGACATCTCAAAGGAACCTCGTCCTGGTATAAATACATATATTAAGCATTTTATTCGTTTCAAAACTTTCACCGGAATCATCTTGTATGTTCTCAAAACGATCCTCTAAGGTGAGCTGGACAGAGGGTGCTTGTTCTGTCTTAGAGGTAATGGACCAGAAAAGTCGGACAAAAACCGGATCTCCTGACTCCAAATTCAAAAGTGTTTCTAACCAAAGTGAGTGGGCCCTTCTTCCTTCTCTTCTCTGAAGACCTCGGGGCATTGGTACGAGAATTAGTGAGGATGTCAATGAAGTGCTTGGTGCCAAGGCCTGTCCCATCAGAAATGCTCCGCGATTTTAACACAACCCCAAGTGAAACGGACTGGCTGGCGATCCGGCTCCAGAAGGAGCCTCTGATTTTCTTTGTTACTGAACAAGAGCAGTAGTTGATGAGCTCAGGAGCGAGTGTTTAGAAAGAGTACAAGCATCTCTGAAGCAGAAGAACTAAACGTGTATCTGTAGCTGGACCACATAAAGCACTCGCCAGAAAGTGAACTGCTGACAAGAAGCGTAAAAGAGGGCCCTTAAAATAAAATTTGAAAGTTCAACAAGAGTTCACTTCACACACATTCGTTTTTTATTCCACCACACGGAACGTACATGTCCCTGTACAACATCCATGCACAATGTATACAAATACAAACATATGAACAAGTAAAAAGAAACTGGAGGAAAGGTGAATTCAAATGGCTAATGTCCATGTTTTCTTTCACATCTCTAGAGGTGAGGAATAACAGAAAGTTCAGTGTTTGAAGCAGACCGAAGATTATAAAGATAAACATGAGCATGGTAAATCGATGCAGCTATAAAGATACACTTTCACAAAGTTGATGAACAAAATTCAAATGCTATAAATGCTTACATATGCATAAAATGTTTCTAGAACAGCGGTCGCCAACCGGTGGTCCGTGAGGTCTGAAAGGTTGGCGACCACTGTTCTAGGAGGACACACAAGGAACTCCCGAGTGCCTCTGGGTAGGGAAACTGCACAGGAGACAGAATCACTGTTCACTAAATACCCTTTTAGAATTCGTTATCATGTACAGCTATTTTTTAAAATGTTTTTATTGATTTCAGACAGGAATCAATATGGCTAAAGGTAAGCATTCTTATCAGTATCAGGTTTCCAGAAGAGAAAGAAAGAATACCCCCTTTTGAGGCATTAGTGTTTCTGAAGATACCATTTTAACATCCACGGAGAGTTCCAAAGAAGATAAACAGTCATAGTCCATAAAGCAGAGTAGCTAAACTGGGCTTTTTGGGGATAGACAGCATGGGTTCAAATCCCAGCACCACCACTTGCTAGCTCTGTTACCTTAGACAAGTTTCCTAATCTTTCGGTGCCTCAGTTTCCTCATCAATAAAATGGAAATAACCACAAGGCCATCATGAGAAGCAAGCAAATGAAATCACAGAATGTTGAAACAGTGGTTGGCACACAGTAAGCATTTAATAATTGCTTTGACAGCTATGCCCGAATAGCAAAGTAGATGCATGATCAAGTTTTACAGCTGACCCTTCTTTGATAGGATGGAAAACTTGACCATATTTAATTCGCTCCATGACGTGTGATGACTGGGCCCCAGTGGCTGTCAATAAACACTGATTGATTGACTTAGATGTCAGTAAAAACAGAAAGGCTGGATGACTTACCCAGATGTTGGCAATTATTTTTCCCAAGAGACTAATAGCACATCCAGTCCTTAAGAAAGGATCACTGAGGTTTGTTAAATTCTCTAAACTACAAAATAATAATTTCATTTACTTTTCCCAATTAAACATAACAATGACATCAGGTAAACTCAGTAACAATAAAGAATTCCTATAGTGATAGCTTTCCAGATAAAGCCTTAACCTAAAGCAGTCTGTTGTACCAGAATCCCTTTTTTTTTTTAGACTTGAGAGCCAACATTATTTCAAGACATAATAAGTCACTTTAAATTCCCCCTCCCCCGAAAAAAGAATAATTAAACCAGCCAGGTACTACTAAATCTTCCCCCCCACGAAAACAAAACAGTGTCACAGCTCTGCTGTGACCTAAACTTTTCCTCCAGCTCTGCAGTTACAAAAGTCCATTCATCTCCTCAGCCTTAGGCATCCATCTGCAAAATGGAGATGATAATGCCTGACACTAACTCGTTACAGATGTAAATGAGAATGTGTTCAGAATTTTGAGCAACTTGGAAAACAAGCCACGTATTAACTGAAGCTGATTTTGGCTGTTCAGATATGAACTTTTAGGGGACAAATAAACCATCTCTCTCCTAATGCTAGATTCTGTGAGCCCCCTCCAGCTGGGTGGCCTTCTCTCAGGCCCCAAATCCCAGAGAGGGAAGGGACCCGTGGACACCTACTGTGGCAAAAAGGGCAAACAGGTTTTGCCTATATCACTGGGTTTATGGTTTGAGCTACACATATGATTCTAGGCAGGCCCTCAAATCAAAAAGTGAAAAGAAAAATAGTTTAGACAATTAATGAG
Organism: Myotis brandtii; assembly: GCF_000412655.1. Taxonomy (NCBI): domain Eukaryota; kingdom Metazoa; phylum Chordata; class Mammalia; order Chiroptera; family Vespertilionidae; genus Myotis; species Myotis brandtii. The sequence goes on from NW_005371476.1 coordinate 50,918, forward strand.
GCCTCTGTTTATTTCTCCTTCATTTAAAAAAGAAAAACATTACAACTTCCTGGCACTATAGTAGAAATCCTACTTGTTCTAAAATGAGCTTTACATCTCTATTCCTATTTTAAGCCCTCAATGAAATTGATGGAGAAATGCAAGCAGGATTACATCTCTTAAGTACAATCAGCCTTTTCAGCTGAAAGCGAATAGCCTGGGATGACCAGTCCCAAAAGCAGATGAATTTCAGATCCATCTTGAAGCTATCAAATGATAACCACGCATCCTCAATTCACTTTTTCTCAGACGTCACCTTACTAGGACAGAAAATGAAAGAGAAGTAACAGGAAAGGGGGGAGGGGAGGGCTTAGATAAGAAAAAGAAGAGCAGAACGGAAAGAAGGCAAAAGTGAACCGCTCTTGGCTCTCAGCTTTTCTGAAGCAACCTAAGTGGTTACTCCCCCCCTCGCCCCAAATACTCTGGACTCATTCAAAATGCCTTCTTAGCATTTGGTGCGATTTCTCTTTACTCCATGGAAAAGAGAGAGAATGTGTGTCTAAGACTTCCTCGTGGTCTGTTTGGGTTCGGGACGGGGAGCGGAAAGAGCGCTTGAAATTCTGTATCCATAAATGGTAGAGCCGCGCTCTCTTTGTAGTACACGATATCTAATGAAAATCCTATCTTTCACAAACACAGGGCGACCTTTTTGACACATAATTTCCAATTAACGGTGGAAATTCCACAGCGTGGGCCGTTCAGGCCCGCAGAGTTCGCTTTCTCAAACTTTTTCGGGTCGAAGCCCGCAGGTGGGGCCCCCTCGACACCGCCATCCCGACCCGGGCTCCCCAGGGGCCAGAGCCCGGCCCCTTCCCCCTCGGCCGGCACCGCGCAGGGGCTGCGAGAGAAAGAAACAGAAAAGGAGGGACGGAGAGAAGGGGAAAGGGAAAGGGAAAGGGAAAGGGAGGGACGGAGAGGGGGAGCGGAGGGAGCGCGCAGGCGGGAAAGGCCTGGG
>NW_005371476.1:52196-61451 GCF_000412655.1 Myotis brandtii
TCCGCTCAGGACGCGCCTGTTAACAAAGGGCCCCGAGCCCGGCCCGCGAGGCCCGCCCCCGCCTCCTTAACGGCCTTAACCCCCTCCGCGCCGCGCCGGGACCCTCCCTAGGCGTTGGTCAGGCCCAGGCCGACCTAGACCATTACCGCGGTCCAAAACCAATCCCACTTCTAAATCAACAGGATTTCTTATACGCAGAGCGTTTACGCACATGCGATCCTAACACCCCAAGAAAGAAACAGCTGCACCAGCTGCTCTGGGGAGACTGCAGGTGCTCCGCGCCACTTGGGAAACCATGAGAAGTTCCCAACCTGCACTGCTAAGGCCGAGTCCCACCGTGCTCAGTGCTCCGGGCCCTGGCAAACCCGATGTCCCCAGAACGCTGGTGAATAATGCAAATTCCTTTGGAATTACCAACACTGGTCTCATTTCTATTCAGTGAGCTTACTGTGATTAAGGCTAAACTCAATGGGTGGGTAAGGAATGAATAATCAAGAGATCTGGAACCCACATAACAGCTACAGTATGCAACACATTTGTCAAATCATACATTCAGGCGAGGAGACGGTTGGAAAAAGGAAGAGACGTGCGAGTGCACATTCAAACATCATTTCTGATTATCCGTAAGGGGATGTAGTCTCCACAATGCGCACTCTTCAGAGGCAGGGCCTGCAGCCCTTCTTTGCCTCATTTTCTTCAATAGAGAACTTTCTCCTTGTTTGGCAGGTGTCATGGCACCATTGTTTAAAACCCATTTCATTGCTGTGTTGGCTCAAATCTGTGTATAACTCAGGTTAGGACTGACAGTAGACAATCTCATAACATAATAATCACAAGAATGTGTTACTTGGCATAAAACCAGAAATCCAGGTCAACAGGAAACAATACGGTCCCCAATCATACCAAATAATTTAATAAAAATCAGATAAATATCAGTTACAATAGAAAACAAAATTTAACAATAGTATCAAAGCAACAGGCAGAAAAACTAAGTTAGTCCAGTCCTGGCTGGTGTGGTTCAGTTGGTTGGGCGTCATCCTGTGCACCAACAGGTTGCTGGTTTGATTCCAGGTCAGGGCACATGCCCAGGTTGTAGGCTCAATCCCTGGTGGAGATCATGCAGGAAGCAGCTGATCAATGTTACGCTCTCACATATGTTTGTCTCTTTCCCTCTCTCTAAAAATCAATAAAAACTATTCTTTAAAAAAACAAAACACCTAAGTTAGTCCATATCTTAGAGCACATGAATAATAAGCACTAACATGTATTACCCTAGTCAGGTAGCTCAGCTGGTTAGAGCATCGTCCTGATATGCCAAGGTTGCAGGTTCGATCCCAGATCAGAGCACATACAAGAATCAACCAATGAATGCAAAAGTAAGTGGAACAACAAATTGATGTTTCTCTCTCTCCCTTCCTCTCTCTCTCTCTCTCTCTCTCTCTAAAATCAATACACACACACACACACTGAGTGGCCAGATTATTATGACCACCGGACGTTGGTAGGCAAATTAGCAATACACTACATTGTATGGGATACGGAAGCCAAAGGTCTGTTCGAACACCTTTGCTGTCTGCAGTTACCAAGATAAAACGTCTCCAATTCGCACAGGAACACAAGGATTGGACAGTCGAGCATTGGAAAAAAGTCATGTGGTCCGATGAGTCACGTTTCCAGTTGCATCATGCAGATGGCAGAGCGAGAATTTGGCGGAAACAGCATGAAAGCATGCACCCCACATGCATGAGTACAACCCTTCAAGCTGGTGGGAGCAGTGTTATGGTTTGGGGCATGTTTTCCTGGCATGGTTTGGGCCCTTTAATTTGTGTGGAGCGTCTGAATAGCACAACATACCTAAGTATCATTGCTGATCAACTTCATCCTATCATGTTGATGGCGTATCCCAATGGAGATGGCTTCTTCCAACAAGACAATGCGCCATGCCACGGTGCTGGTGTTGTGCAGGAGTGCTTTCAAGAACATGAGGGAGACTTTACCTTGCTTAAGTGGCCCCCACAATCACCAGATCTCAATCCAATTGAGCATTTGTGGGACGAAGTTAAAAGAGCCATCAGGCAGCTGGTTCTACAACCATCAAATCTCACAGAACTGGACAGTGCTATTCATCAGGCATGGTGTCAGATTCCTCGCATCACCTTTCAACATCTCATGGAATCAATGCCAAGAAGAATCGCTATAGTATTGAAGGTAAAAGGTGGCCCAATGAAATACTGATGGGGTGGTCATAATAATCTAGCCACTCAGTATGTATCACACACACACACACACACACACACACACACACACACAACTAACATGTACTGAGATCTCACTAGTGTCGGAGTCTTGTGAAAAGCATGGTCTGTCCACACTACTACACTGCATTTGCACAATGATCCTGTAAGGAAAATAGTATTATTATCCCAATTCTTGAAGCTCAGAGAAGTCAAGCACTTTGCCAAAGGTCCTACATATGGAAACAGGCAGAGCTGGACTCCACACAGGTCTACCAGGATCCAAGGATCAGGCTCCTGACCAGTAAATTAATACACAGCCACATCTGACCAAGAATAGATTACAAGTAGATTAAAGCTTTGAATATCTACACCTTTGGTTAAATAACTAAGGTTGGTATATGTTTCAGAGGAAGCCTTAGTTAAGAGATCCTAGCCCTAGCTGGTTTGGCTCAGTGGATAGAGCATCGGCCTGCGGACTGAAGGGTCCCAGGTTCGATTCGGGTCAAGGGTACATGCCTGGGTTGCAGGCTCGATCACCAGTAGGGGGCATGCAGGAGGCAGCCTAACAATGATTCTCTCTCATCATTGATGTTTCTATCTCTCTCTTCCTTTCTCTCTGAAATCAATAAAAATATATTAAAAGAGAGAGAGAGAGAGAGAGAGAGAGAGAGAGAGAGATATCCTGGCTATGGTGATCAGCCCCAGAGACAAAGCTGGATTCATTTGTTTTACTTTCCGGCCTACAGGGTAATGACCAAAGCATGGGTATCTTCAGGAATGGCTAAGAAGATCTTCATTTAGGTCTGCCATAAAGAACACGTAAAAATTCAAGATTTGACTGGATGTGACTCGTGTATATCACAGGGGTTCTCAGCAAAGGCATCATTAACTTTACAAATTCTCATCAATGTACAAAATGTTTTTACTGTAATAGAGTGAACCTGCGGGTAGTGTTGTAGTGCCAGGTCAGGCCTCATGAGTAGCTAAGAAGGCCCAGTCCCCTGGAGACACAGGGCTACAAGGTAACAAGTACAGTGCCTGTGGATGCTATCTAGAATCTGGGCGACACTGTCTCACTAGAGAGCCTTCAGGAAATGACTGCTGACTTGTTTAGTGTTGTCTTAAACCTTTCAACCTCCAAGTGTAAAGTCAAAAATAAAATTCAAAAGGGTGACACCAGTATAAACAAGCTGAAAAATACAATAATCTGTTTGGTGCCATTCTGGAAAGTTCAAGAGCTTTGGACCAGACTATGATAAAGCCTGTCACTATAGAGCATTTCATATTTAGAAGGCTACATATTCAAATTGGCAAGTAATGCCAAGAATTATATATACATTAGTGGGTATTTTTGCAATTCTAACTATATCCTTGAATACTATCAGTTAATATAGACCCAGATATTTGTTTGCATGTTCTGTGCTTTATATTGGGATGTAAGTTTATTTTAAAAAGCTAATGACTATTACTAATATTCTGCTCTTGAGTCTAAAATGACTTTATCCTCCTAAAATGAGTAATGCTTGCCCTAACCGGTTTGGCTCAGTGGATAAGAGCGTTGGCCTGCAGACTGAAGGGTCCCGGGTTCAATTTCGGTCAAGGGCATGTACCTTGGTTGCAGGCACATCTCCAGTAGAGGGTGTGCAGGAGGCAGCTGATCCATGTTTCTCACCGATGGTTCTAACTCTCTATCCCTCTCCCTTCCTCTCTGTAAAAAATCAATAAAATATATTTTTTAAAAATGAGTAATGCTGACTTACAAACTGTGTCCAAAACTGAATTAGCAGCAACGAATATTGAAACTATCACCAAACTGTACACTACCATATCAAACCTGTACTATCCTTTCCAGATCCAGTGTTGATCCTTATGAAACTCACTTGCAAGATACAAAAGGCATTCTGTTACAAGCAGAGCCTCAATCTTCTTACTATGCTGAAGAAAGGCCCATGGATTCCCTCTAAGCCAGTGGTTCTCAACCTCCCTAATGCCGCGACCCTTTAATACAGTTCCTCATGTTGTGGTGACCCCCAATATCATTGTTACAAATTGAACATAATTAAAGCATAGTGATTAATCACAAAAACAATATGTAATTATATATGTGTTTTCCGATGGTCTTAGGTGACCCCTGTGAAAGGGTCGTTCGACCCCCAAAGGGGTCGCGACCCACAGGTTGAGAACCGCTTCTCTAAGCAATCTTAAGCCTCAAAGGTATTAACTTAAAAAAAAGAAAAAGAAAAACAGCAACAAAAAAGAAATAAAAAAGACTGTGACCTACTTAACCTGTTTGTCATGCTGCATTCCGTTTGGGGAAGGACAGACATTTACTGTGCACTTAATATGTCCAGGCACAAGCCTCACAACAATCCTTTGAATACTGTATAATGTCATTTCATTTCACAGGTAAGGAAACTGGGAGAGGAGGGGAAGAGAGAGGAAATATTCTTGTCCAAACATACAAAGCTAGGAAGTAGTAAGGTCCAAAGTCTTTGAATTTTCCAAAATGGCACATAATTTGCAATTTAAGTGAAAAGTGGACAATATGTGTAAAGCCAGAGGATGAAAGAGAAATTGGAAGAATATGTCTTAAAAGAAAATAGCTCTGAAAATAGAATAAGAATATTTTAAATCGTATTAAGAATAGAAGAACGAAAAAATAAAGGTCCTTAATTGGATTAAAGTATGTAATAGAGCTGTGTTTCCAAAAGTATGGTGCAGGGACAACTTATTTAGAATCACCTGTGGTACTTGCTGAACAAGCAGACTTACCAGTGGTCTCCATTCTAGACCTCCAGAATCAGAATGTGGGACGCACTGCATGAGCTGTGTGGGTACTGAAGTTTGAAAAGCCACCGTTTTAGAAGAGGAAAGATTTGCTTTTTATTTTCACTGGGAATAGACAAATATCAATGGATATTTCTACAATTTATTCATTTGAAAGCAATTTCTGAATTTAAGAAAGGTACAACTCTAGAAAAAGTTACCAAAAGGGGACTCTTTTCTGAAGAGTATTTTAGGATTAAAAAAAATTGAATTTTTTAAAAGTTTGGAATTCAGTCCTAGTTTTAAGGGGTGGGGAGGAGACAGGGGGTCCAGGGAAGAAGGAAGAAGACAGGTCGCCAAGGAGGAGGCAGGATGGGGTAGGCGTGGAAGGCAGGTAGGTGAATCTGATGTGGGGCCTGGTGTGGGACCCTTAGGACCAGATAATCCCAGATCTGACTGATCCTTTTACTGTTTCCAGCCCAGCCAATAATTTTAGTGGGAAAGGGCAAAAAACTTGAAGTATGTGCATGCTATTTCACATGACATGCCAACAAACCCACTTCCTTTGATTCTGCAAACACTGTCCAGTGAGAGCCTGCGAGGTTCCCTAGCTTTCTGGGTCCCCTCTGTGTCCAACGGAAAGAGAACGCCGCTTAGAAAAGCACATCAAGCCCTGACCAGTTTGACTCAGTGGATAGAGCGTCGGCCTGTGGACTGAAGGGTCCCAGGTTCGATTCCAGTCAAGGGCATGTACCTTGGTTGCGGGCACATCCCCTGTTGGGGGGTGTGCAGGAGGCAGCTGATCGATGTTTCTCTCTCATCGATGTTTCTGACTCTCTATCCTTCTCCCTTCCTCTCTGTAAAAAATCAATAAAATATATTTTTTTTAAAAAAGCACATCAATCACACCCACGTTTGCCACTAGTGTATAAGGACACATTCATCTCTACGTCTCACACATTTTCAGTGAGATGGCACCATTTACCAGCCACATGTCACAAGGCCTGATGTCTAGACTGGGCATTCACTGTGGTGGTGTGGGCAAGTGACTTTACCGCTCAGCTCAATTTTCTCATCTGTGAAATTGGGGTGGGGTGGTAATACGAGTAGCTATGTCACAGGGTTATGAAGGTTAGAAATAATGTATGGGAAGTGCTCAATAAACAGGAGCTATTTGTTATTTCCAAATGAGGGCTCTTACTATGTCAGGTAATGGATTGTGTTCCTGCCTAAGTCTTACTGGGACTAAGTTAAGAGCTAAAATTAACAAATGTGATATGTGAAAATGGTTCAGAAAGTACAGTCTGAGGGAGTGAAAGCAGTCTGGAGGTTTTCCAAGGGAAAAGGAAATCAGTTCATTTTATTAAGGGAAAGAAATATTAGCTACGGGGTAGGAGTAACAACTAAAACCGAAATGCCACAGTCTTACTTTTTAATCCTAAAGCCAAGGTTTTGCAAGCATGCTTTATGGCAAATCACAAACTCCACACCCCACATCCTTATTGGGGGCTATTTCAGGCCCAGGACGGGATGTGCAGACTGCACGTAGGACTGTCTTTCAAATAACACTGATTGTTCGTTAGTGCCCTTGTTATTCCCAGGGCTACGATTCTTACTGACCTATCTTTGAGTAAATCCACTTTCTAGAAAATATCATTATATTTTTATAATTAACAAGTTAACATGACTATTAAACAATTTTCCTCCAGGAGGAAACTAATATTATTGATTTTTTTAACTTTTTATATTTTTTAATTTTTATTTTTTTAATCGAAGTAATATATACACATGGATAAAAGGCAAATAGTGCTAAAAGTCTTATAATAAAAACAGCAGCCCCTGTTTCTTATTGTCCATGTTTTTGTCTTTATATTCTGCTTTCTAAGATAGGCTATTTTCCAAGTCTTCTGTTGTTGAATTTAAAATTTTGGCTATAATGTTTTCAGTATTAAAGAGTTCATTCTTATTCTGATTGTTATTGTTTCTAACAACATACTCTTGTTTGATGTTTGCAACCTCTCTCTCTCTGAGGACTAGCAAAGAAAGGTTCTGAATTCTTCTGTTTCCTACACTGTCTTTATTTCCACCAAGTTGTTTTTCCTGTGACATTGTTTTACCCTTTATCTATCACGTTAGAGACTTTTCTCTAATGTTTAGAGAAATGTGGCTCTCCATTTATTATGTACAAGTGAGGAACTAAACAGTAAGCATGAAATGGGCATGACAACTGGTGGACTTTAATGATGGGAGGTGGTGAGCTATCCACTAAAAGAATCCCCAAATGGGCTTTTCTCTAGAGCCATTCAATTTGGTTTTCTACCCCCGAAAAGAATCTTTACATCTCCTATTGGTTAGGGACCTGGCTAGCAGTAAATGGGAGAGGGCTGAGAATCGCACTATTCAGTGTGCAGCCTTTAAAAAAAAAAATCTGCTCTTGCCCACCTCACTGTTTTCAGCCCAATAGCTTACCTGCACCCCTGCTGGGGGTGAATGCCCTGGTCCAGAGACTTTAGAGGGCAATTTCTCAATATAAAATCTCTAGTCTCACGGAGGTGGGAAGGGAGGTGATCTGGCTGTACAGGGCTGGGGAGGGGTGTGGAAAATCTGAACATCCCTTTTACAGACTTTTAATTGATCCCTTTGATTTCAATTACAGGCCTCACCACCCCCTGCTTTCTATGGTACTAATGCCTCTAATTTCTGATTTTTCCCCTTAGGTTCTTATAAGCAAACAGGCTCACTTCTAACCAATGTCTCTCTCAGAAGAAGTTGGACTTCATCTTCCTCAATTCTGCTAAGTCTAGCACCATACTTTTGACTGCCATTTTCTAAAAATGTATCCACCTCTCTTATATCCATTTATCCTTTTGAATTCTTTTCGTCCTTATGTATTTTCACTTTTAAAAAATCTTTTTACTGTAATTTTAGTGCAGCTTGGGAAGGAATAGTGATAAAGACAGGTCTGCAATCTTTAATAATTTTAAATAAAAATCTACTTTGCCCATTTACGGATGAGATAGCTGAAGCACAGGCAGGCTAAATAACGTGCACAAGGTCTCAGAGCAAGTTAATGGCAGTGTCAGGAATGGAACCCAGATTTCCAAACTCCCTTGTTAGATATTTTTCCATTATATGACACCCACTAGTTACCCATACTTAAGACCAGTTTTAGGATATGCGAGTGAAAAACATTTTTTTTTAATCTTCACCTGATGATACTGGGGGGGAGGGGGGGGAAGAGGGAGAGGGAGAGAGAAAAACAAACAAACATCAATGTGAGAGGGAAACATGGATTAGTTGCCTCATGAATGCGCGACCAGGAATCAAACCTGAAACCTAGGCATGTGCCCTGACCAGGAATCAAACCCACAACCCTTTGGTGCACAGGCAATACCCTAACCATTGAGACACACCAGTCAGGGCAAGAGAGTGAAAAACTATTTAAAATTTGTTGTAAACTATAGGTCTCAAATCTTAACACTGTTATGAAGAAACAACCAAACCTCAAATTCTTAAATCCAGTCACACAGCTTAGTTAAGCTATAAACATATATTATGGAACAAAAATAGTTTGGGATATTCTTATTAAATTCTAAGTACTTGAATTCAACTTAAAGACATTTTGCATGTTTTCATGAATTGTTTTTGTCCCTTTACTTTGGTTAACTTTTGAAAAAAATGCCACAGAATTTTATTTTAAATCACAAAAATCTTATTTTGTTTGCTTTTAATCTGAATATTAAATAAAGATTAAGATATCTACAAAAGAAACAAAAATAGCAAGTTGCAATAATCCTAAAGGCCTCTTACTATCTTTATAAGAGGGTAACCTTGAGTACACTTTAATATAAACGATTAAAATATAAACGATTAATAAAGGCACTGGTTATTTATAAGCAATACACTCATTTTCAAACACTGGCACTGTTTTGGGTGTTTACGGCTTTGTTAACTTTGAACTGGGAAACCAATGGTTAATTTTTTTCCTCTCTTTCTCTAAGACTAAAAGAATCTGCGAGAGCAGCAGACCAGGCCTAGGAGATCACATTACTCTGGGGGTGGGGGAAGAAGGCAGCTGGAGGGGAGTGTAGAGAGAAGGCCCAGAAGGGAAAGAAAACAAGTTGTCTGAACCTCCCCACAGGGGGAGACCAGCCGGGATCAAGAGGTTCTGGGGGAGCCCGTGTTTACCCACCATACCTCTGGGGCAGCTGAAATGGGCTGCACAAGAACAGATTCCCCCCACCACCACCCC
>NW_005371476.1:61485-74885 GCF_000412655.1 Myotis brandtii
TTAAGAGACTCTCAGCAGACTAGAGCTGGGAACCTAGAAATTAATGCTTGTTTCTTCAAAACATTTAGTACCAATTTCTGTTGTCAAGGTTTTAAACACACAAAGAACAAGTGGATCCAGACAGTTTCTTGCCTACACTTATTAGAAATCCCTGCTGTCCTTAGAGAAGCAATGACAACTCTAAATGCTCTTTTTCGCTCTACAGCGACAGATCTGGCATATTAATCCAGAAGTACATTTTAACCAGAGAAGAATGGCTACAGTTAACTGCTCAGTGAGGGGCTGTGGTGACATCAGGAGGAAACAGCCGCTTGAAAAGAAAACTACAAAACAAAGAGTTCTGCTTTCAAAGTCGACCTGGCAGAAGCTGTCCTCTTATTTGCCACCCTTCCTACCAGCTGGTATATAAAAATCTATATTCAGTATAGCAACTCCAAAATCAGATTTAATCACTAAGTTATTTTCAAATTCCCTGAGCAATAATAATTTATATTTATGACTACTTCACCATGAAGAACATTCTAGTGTGATTCTAAAGACAATAGTAAAAGTAACTCTCCAATAAGGCTTAGGCCAACAACTGCCTATCAACTAGTCTTTCTTTAATGAAAAATGAATGAGGATTCCACACAGACTAGTTACAGGAGCCCCCCACATCTGTTCTCTTCTCTTACCCTCAACCTTAAGTTTTAGGCCTTAACCCGTAAGTTTCAGATGGACACATTGCCTCAAAATAAAGAACACATTTTCCAGACTCTCTTACATCAGGGCATGACCACATGACTAAGTTTAACCAATAGTATGTGAGTAGAAATGATACTTGAACTTCGGTGTCAACTTCTTAAAAGGAATGGGCTCCCTCACTATGGAAAACAGTATGGAAGGTCCTCAAAAAATTACAAATGGAAATGCCTTATGACTCAGCAATTCCACTTCCGGATATGTATCCAAAGAAACCGAAAACACCAATTCAAAAGAATACATGCAGCCCTATGTTCATTGCAGTGTTATTTACAGTAGTCAAGATATAGCAACCCAAGTGCCTATCAAGAGACGAGTGGATAAAAAAAAAAAAGCTGTGGTACATACATACAATGGAATATTACTCATCCATAAAAAAAGAATGAAATCTTACCAATTACGACCGCATGGATGGACCTAGAGGGTATTATGCTAAGTGAAATAAGTCAGAGAGAGAAAGGCAAATACTACATGATTTCACTTATATGTAAAGTCTAAAGAACAAAATAAGCAAACAAACAAAACTGAAACAGACTCACAGACACAAAGGAGGAGGAGGGAGTTGAGGGGCCGTGTGAAAAGGTAGAATTAAGAACTACAAGTTGGTAGGTACAGAATAGTCACGGGGATGCAAAGTACAGCACAGGAAATATAGTCAATAATACTGTAATAACTACGCATGGTGCTAGGATGGGTATTGGAAATACCAGGGAGAACACTTGTAAAGAATATGACTGTATTAACCACTATGCTATACACCTGAAACTAATATAAGACAATATTGAATGTAAACTCTAATTTAAAACTAAAATTTTAAATTAAAAAGAAAAGGAATGGGATCCCTCTCCTCTTTTCTACTTCCCACTGCCTGCAAGGGGTCAGGACAACTGGAATGGCCTTTTGGATCCTGAAGCAGAATTGCATCTTAAAGAATAACAGGATATAAGGTGTTTCACCCTGTGGAGTCCCCCACACATCCAGGTTGGCTAATGCCAGCCTGTTATAGGAAAGAGAAATAAACATCTAGCTTGTTTACATCACTGGCGATCAGCATCTGTATTATCACCATTTAGTCTGAATGGTAATAATATTAAAAGACCAGTTCTAACTCGCAAAAAATATAAGAATTCTCCAAATCAACTGTTTCTATTGTTTATCTATGAAAAACTGTTAATTGCAGAACAAGCATATGAAACAGTTCTATAAGCTTTAGAAAATGACAAAATGGTTTAAATAACCCATGTGAAACACATAGCCCAGTGTCCAACTCACAACATGCAAGTAATACAAATTAATTATTCTTGCTATTGCCCCTTCCCCTTTCCACAGTCTACGGTGCTGATATGAGGAAAATTAAAAACCCATGTGTTCTATCATATTCCTGGTAAAGAACTTATATCCAGAATAGAGAGAACTCTTACCACTCAATAATAAGACAGTACACAAACCAACTTAAAATTTTTGAATTGACATGTCACCAAATAAGAAATATGAATGGCTAACAAGCACATAAAAAATTGTTCAGCATATTAGTTATTCAAGAAATAGAAACTAAACCACAGTGAGATGCCACTTCACAGCCACGTGAATAACTACAATTAAAAAAGACAGATAAAACCATGTGTTGGTGAGAATGTGGAGAGCTTACTACCAGACCCAGCAGTTCCACTCCTAGGAATCTACCCTAAAGAAATGAAAACATGTACAAGCACCATCTATATATATAAAAGGCTAATATGCAAATTGACTGAACAGCAGAACGACCAGTCGTTATGATGTGCACTAACCACCAGGGGGCAGATGTTCCACGCAGGAGCCGCCCTTTGGTGGTCAGTGCACTCCCACAGGGGGAGCATCGCTCAGCCAGAAGTCAGGCTCACGGCTGGCGAGCATAGCGGCTGTGGCGGGAGCCTCTCCCACCTCCACAGCAGCGCTAAGGATGTCCAACTGCCAGCTTAGGCCCGTTCCCCACAGGGAGCGGGCCTAAGCCATCAGTTGGACATCCCCCGGACTATGAGAGGGCCCAGGCCAGGCTGAGGGACTCCCGCCCTAGTGCACGAATTTCACGCACCGGGCCTCTAGTTATTCATAAGGACCAAAAATTGGAAACAATCCAAATGTCCATCAATTGGCGAATGGATAAACAAAATGTATTTCCAAAGAATGGAATAATATTCAACAATAAAAAGGAACACAGTACTGACATGTGCAACAATTTAGATAAACCTCAAAAACATGCTGTGAAGTGAAAGAAGCCAGTTACAAAAGAGCACATATTATATGATTCCACTCATATGAAATGTGCAGAAAAGGCAAATCTATAAAGATGGACAGTAGATGAGTGGCTACCTGGGGTTGGGGGTGGGATTGACTGCAAAGGGGATCTTCATTAGATGACAGAAATGTCCTAGAACTGATTGTGGTGACCTGCTAAAGAAATGAAAATCAGCCCTGGTTGGGTGGCCCAGTCAGTTGGAACATCATCCCGTACACCAAAAAGCTGTGGGTTCAATTCCAGGTCAGGGCACACACCTAGGTTGTGGATTCGATCCCCAGTCAGGGCATGTACAAGAGGGAACCAACCGATGTTTCTCTCTCACATTGATGTCTCTCTCCCTCTCTCTCTCCCTCTCCTCTCTCTAAAATTAATAAAAATATTAAAAAGAAAAAGAAAATGAAATGAAAATCAAAGAAGGGAAAAAAGGAGAGAAAAAGAGAGGGATAAAAGGAAAAGGCACCAGCTCTTATCTCTGATGCAGTGTTTAAATTTGAGAATAGGTCCATGGCTCCTGCCAACAGAGATTTGCACCTGGAATCACAAATGCGCTAGTCCTGGGAGTAGAAGAGTATCCTGTGTTATTTTATTGCCAAAATATGCCGATGTGGAAAATGCCTGAAATAACCGTCAAACACAAAAAAATAAAGGTCTTGGCAACAAAGACTTAAATGTTATCAAGCATGCTATTGAAGGCTGTGTATTCACCACCCAATACTTAACAAATATGGAATTAAAGATGTAAAGCACTCAGAACAGTGCCTGACATAGTTAAGAGTAATGTACGTGGCTTGCTATTATCATCATACTGCACTCCATGTGAAAAGTGTTCACTGATTCATTTATTCATTCACTCATTAACTTTCTACTAAACATCTACTATGTGTCAGGTTATATGATGTGCACAAAGAGTTGATAAAGCACAAGATGGGCATGGTCTCCATGCTAAGAGAGCTTACAGTCAGGAAGGGAGAGACAGTAAACAAAGTATCACTTTAATTAGTGTATGATTTATAAACTAAGTTCTCCAAAGACAAAAATAAATCCTATGACAATATGATGAACTTTTTGTTAAAAAGTTCTTAACGAGTTGCATATATGCTTTATAAATTCCTATTTTTAAAAGGTTCTCTCATTAAAATTTTTTAAATAAAAATACAAATTTGTTTTAGAAAAGTCAGAGTAGAGACTACTAATACCTTATTTTGTATTTTCATCCAGTTTTTTTTTCTGAATTTAATTTTAATATTGTGGCATCATACCTAAAATTAAAATGTACTAGTATATTCCATTTGAAAATATACTAATTATGTAATTAGCTCAGTCCTGGCTTTTTGTTAAAAATTTTTCATGTTAAAAAAATTTTTTTTCATGTTTACAAAGTGAAAAGTACTCATTCCCTAATTTATCTGTTTTGTCCGTGGAGATTTCAGCACGAGTCCCTTAAAGGGGGGTATACCTAAACAACAAAGGAATTTGGTCAATTTTGCAAAATAAAGGTACCAAATAAAATCAGTAAAGTACTGAATAAGAATCAACCTATTATATCTGGATTCAACACTATTCATAAATGCAACAACTTAAACAGAATTTTTAAATCTGTTGTGCTCATGCACTCATGATATCGTTGGGAACACATTTTTAAAAATAAAGGCAAAGGAACAGCTACAAGGAACAGACTATTCTGAAACCATTTCCAGGAACAGGGTTTGTTTAAACAAAACGTATTAAGTGAAACCAGCTGCATTAAGGGTTGATGCCATCTGAGGTGGAATTCTAAAACCACCCACTTTATAATAAGAAATTCTCAGTGGCCAACTAGCTATAGAATAGCGCAGCAATGAGCAGTGCACCAGTGAACAGGAGGCCTGCAGTGCAAACAGGTGCTCGGAAGAAACCCTTGTGCCTCACAAACCACTCTTCAAACAAAGTGTTTAAGAAATGTGAAGGGAGTTACTCTTTTTCTTTTTAATTGACTTTTTAAATATATTTTTATTGATTTCAGAGAGGAAGGGAGAGGGAGAGATAGAAA
Organism: Myotis brandtii; assembly: GCF_000412655.1. Taxonomy (NCBI): domain Eukaryota; kingdom Metazoa; phylum Chordata; class Mammalia; order Chiroptera; family Vespertilionidae; genus Myotis; species Myotis brandtii. The sequence continues at coordinate 66,534 of NW_005371476.1, forward strand.
CATCAATGATAAGAGAGAATCATTATCTGGCTGCCTCCTGCACATCCCCTACTGGGGATCAAGTTCTCAACCCGAGCATGTGCCCTTGACTGGAATCGAACCCGGGACCCTTCAGTCTGCAGGCCGACCCTCTTATCCACTGAGCCAAACCGGCTAGGGCTTTTTATTGATTTTTTTTTGAGAGAAAGGAAGAGGAAGAGAGAAAGAGAAACATCAATGTGAGAGTGTAACATCAATCTTCTGCCTCCTGCACGCCCATACCAAGGATGGAGCGCGCAACCTGGGCATGTGCCCTGACTGGGAATTGAACCAGCAAGTTTTTGGTGCACTGGACGACACCCAACCAATTGAGCCACAGCAGCCAGGGTGGGAGTTCCCCTTTTGAGGGCACCAGGAAAAAGGGACCTGAAGTCAGGAATAATCAGCATATTCTGCCAGAGGGCCAGCTGGTGATGCTTTCATACTAACTAATGGTCTAACACTTCACTAATTAAAATATGCTCCAGAGAACTCTAAAACCTACACTTTTTTCCCTTTCTGAAAACTAAAAACATCTCAAGAAAAAACAGAGCCTGCCTTAGCTGGTTTGGGTTAGTGGATAGAGCATCAGCCGGTGGACTGAAGGGTCCCGGGTTTGATTCCCATCAAGGGTACATGCCCGGGTTGCAGGCTAGATCCCCAGTAGGGGGCATGCAGGAGGCAGCCGATCAATGACTCTCTCTCATCATTGATGTTCCTCTCTCTCTCTCTCTCTCTCTCTCTCTCTCCTTCTCTCTTCCTCTGAAATCAATAAAAATATTTAAAAAAAATAGAGCCCTAATCGTAACTAAGTTGTCATTATTTAAAATCATTTTCCTTGACTTACAAGAAAAGCCTGCTTGCTTCTTTGAAAACTTCCTAGTGGCAACATATCCGGGACCCTTGGTGAAGTCATGTGACCTAGTCAGGAACAATCACCCATTTTGAAAATGTTTCCCAATGATCACCAGCACTGCCAGTAGGACTGTAATCAAAACAATACAATTGAGAAACTCAGCCATTAATCATTTTATTTTGGAAACCAATTAGGGGATGATGAAAGAAGAAAAAACAGTGATTCATTTATTTTGATGAAATCTGGCCTTCAAAAGATAGAACAGGCCAGGAAATACACATATTTTTATATTCTAAGGTATCTTAAACTTAGCCTCAAAAAAAAAAAATTTTTCCAAGCTCACTAAATGAACAAAATAAATCAGCTAGTTTAAGAACTTGACATGAAAAAAAAAGAACTTGACTATGACATATTCTAACTTTTGGAGTTAAGCTTGCAGGTAAAAAAAAAAAAAATGACTGGTGGGCAGTCACAAACTTTGCAGTTTGAAGCACCTAAATCAGCAAGATAGCAATGCACCATGATCCCATGTCCCCTGCAGGATAATGATGGCTTAGTTTTGAAACTTCACTCATTAGCTGGGTTTACCTGCCTCTTTTAAGAGCAGGCAAAGCCCAGTACTAAAATTCAACTCAAAGGATGCATTTCACAATACAGCTTCTATGAACTCAATTTGTTTCTCAGAAGAAAGAGTCCAAAAGTTCTAAATTGCAATGAGAGGATAATATCAACAATGTCCTGAAGGGTACAAAGGACATTCCATTTACAGAAATTCCAATTAGTCTGGATACTAGTTAATAATTAGAGCTTTACAATACTTACCGAGAGCATTTCCATCCAGGAAGTAGGCCTTGGTGTTCACTTCTGAGGTAAGCCCTACATTTTCACCAGAAAATGTCATTGCTTGCCCTAGCTGGTTTGGCTCAGTGGATAGGGCATCGGCCTGCGGACTAAAGGGTCCCAGGTTTGATTCTGGCCAAGGGCCACCTGCCCGGGTTGTGAGCTCGATCCCCAGTAGGGGGCGTGCAAGAGGCAGCCAATCAATGATTCTCTCTCATCATTGATGTTTCTATCTCTCTCTCCCTCTCCCTTCTCTAAAATCAATAAAACTAAATATTTTTTAAAGTGAAAAATTCTCAAAAAAGAAAACATCATTGCTTAAACTGAGTCTTGACAGCCTTTGGAAATTTGCAAGTCAAGGTATATCTTTCTGGTCCCCAGTTTTATTACCAGAACAAATCTGTGTGAACTGGCAAAGTAAAGGATACAATCTCTAAAGCAGGTGTGCTGATTGCCCAGCTACCTGGCTCACATGGGGCAGGCAACCACAAGCTCTACCTCATCTTGTCAGTTCTCTGGAGTTTACATTAAAGAGGCCAAAAAGATACACCATCATTTTATTTTTATTTTTAATGATTTCAGAGAAGAAGGGAGAGGGGGAGAGAGATAGAAACATCAATAATGAGAATCATTGATCGGCTGCCTCCTGCACGCCCCCTACTGGGGATCGAGCCCGCAACCCAGGCATGTGCCCTTGACTGGAATCGAACCTGGGACCCTTCAGTCCGCAGGCTGATGCCCTATCCACTGAGCCAAACCAGCTAGAACTACACCATCATTTTAATATTTTCAACTTCGCAGGAGTCTTTAGCTCTATGACGAACTTCATAGCCATCTAGTTCATCCTAAATTCTTTGAATGGTTCCTGTTTAAAATGTTACTGAGACCTGGGAAATTTTGAATATGGATCCCATGTTATATAATGTTATTGGGCTAATGTTCATTTTCTTATCCACGCTAATAGTGCTGTGGTGGTGTAAGAGAATGTCTCTGTTCTTGGCTGTTGTGAGCCTACAGCCAATTTCTAGGAGGTTTGGCAGAAGGAAAGTATTTGTATGTAAAGCGAGAGATGGAGAGTGTAGAAGTGTTAAAAGTTGATGAATCTAGATGAGGGATATACTGGTGATTCTTTGCACTGTTTTTTCAACTTTTTATACGTTTAAAATTTTTCACTAAAAAATAAAGAAAAGAAAATAATAATGAATGCTCTTGACAAGAGCAATCTCTCTTCCTCAATATCCTCAGGGAATGAAATTCCACGACTTCTCATGAAGCCAACACAGCTGTGCAGCATCTTTAAGGACAGTCACGACCACCGCTGCCACAGCTGAGAGTTACGAAGACTCTGGACAGGCACTTCGCTAAGAGCTTTAGTTCAGTATCTCCTCAAATCCTCTCAGAAATCCCCGGAGGTGGGTGTGTGTGCTGCACCATTGGTATTCACAGGAGTCAGAGCCAAAGCTTGAGGTAGGGGACAGCCAGGATTTAAACTTGGGTAGACAAACTCTGGAGCCCACAGTCTTTACATGACCAGTCTTGAAACTTGGGTCCGGACTCATTCTTGGTCATGACATCCAGAACCCGGGACCTTTCAGTCCGCAGGCCGACGCTCTATCCACTGAGCCAAACCGGTTTTGGCGAGCCCACAGTCTTTACATGACCAGTCTTGAAACTTGGGTCCGGACTCATTCTTGGTCATGACATCCACTAGTAAGTCACTGCAAGTATTTTCCAAAAATGAATTAAAATAGAAAACATCACTATGCTCCATAATAAGGGTATGTGTTAATTCATAGGCTTTTTTCAGACTTTCTTTACACACACACACACACACACACACACGGGTCACAGTAGAGTATATACTCATGCATGTCACACATGTTAAAGCCATTCTGAATTATTCTATATTGCCTCCTCCTCTTTCATTTCCTGCCCAGAAGCCTCACTATTTAGTAGGACACTACAGAAAAAAAAAAAAAAAGCAATAAGCAATACAGATTTAGATGGTTAAGGGGAAAATTCCACTGGGAATTCTCTAATCTCAAAATAATATACTTTTGGTACACACTAACAGATAATAATGCAGCTGGTAAATCTGCTAATATAAAAGACATTTTCAAGTAAGAATCTGGATATCCCCTTGCTGTTTGTTTTAGTGAGATGTTACCTGTAATTCTATTAAAAGATATCAATTTAAAAATCAGGCTGAAATAGTATATATGGTCAATGGTTAAAATTAAATGAAAAGATTCTTCTCTGATTCTTCTTCTCCACTAAAAATCCCATGCATGTAAATATGACTGAAGGTCAAGAAAGACCAAGAAAAGCCATGGTGACATTTCTTGAGAAGTCCAAAAGCAGCTGGGGGTGGCAACATGGATGGCAAGTGCGTGCTGGAGAATTATTTTAATAAGTGCCCCCAAACCAAGCACCTAACTGTATGTCCTATTTTAAAAGGTTAAATAGGAAAAGTGAAGGAAAACAATCATTCCACATGCGTTTAAGGTCCACCATTAAGGAGGGTTTTCTGTGAATTAATCTTCATATTACCAAATGAAATCATAGGAAGAAAGTACTATGTCTTTAAAACCGCAGCTATTTTTCATTCCAAGTTTCTGTTTGAGGCCATTACTGCTCCCCGGGGACTGCGTTGACTCATTGCATCTTCAGAATGACGCAAGTGAGCTTCTCTGCACAACTTCAAAACAGACTGTGACTATATCCAGGCAAAGGCTGCCTTCGAAGCCGAAAGATCAGTCAGGTACCCATTCACAGAATCGCTAGGACCGGGGAGGTAACGCGAATGTTCTCCTCACCTTTGATTTCATCATGGTCTGCTCACTTTTTCCAACTGGTAATATAGGTTGACCATCTTTTCACAATCTTTTCTTAACTTGCTCATCTCTTTAGGACTTCATATCCACCTTCTCTGCCCACTCAGAGTCCAACTTACCTTCTGGACTTACTTGGTCGTGTAAGTAAGTAAGAAATCTAGTTCCAATTTCTCCAGTGCTGAATATCCCACACATCTGGAGTTCCCTCCTCTAATCTTTTTATTGTAAAAAGGGAAACCTCCCCATGTTCTCCTACCCCATTTTCAGAAATAATTCTGTATTTCTCCCAGTCCTAATAAAGATAACATCCAATGGCTCACCTAAATCCGTCCCCCTGTGCACCCACCAAAGATGGTGAGCATGAGTGGATAACTGATGGATGGGCAAAGGCGGACCATCCACCCAGTCATTCAAAGTGAACAGCATCAGCCCATGGCATGTGCCAGGCTCAATGCAGGCACTGCAGACAGAGCAGACTGACCAAGACGGACAGCTCTTCCCTGCATGGAGCCCAGTCTAGTGGAGGAGGGAGGCTTTAAATACCTACCACACTAACAGACTTTACTGTAACTATAAAAGGTGCCAGCAGGGATGAATACAGACCAAGGATGAATGCTGACCAAGACTGGAAAGGTCTCTGTGAGAGTGACATGTAAGATGAGACATGGAGGATGAGGCCCTGTCAACCAAGGAGAGGAAAGCATGAGATATGGGAAGTGGAGGGAGTTATTCACTTAAAAATGGCAGGTGAGGTCTAAAGCAAGAAGTATTGATAGGGAGTGAGCAAAATTCCAAAACGGAAGCTACAAGGTTTCCCCCAGACCACCACCAACATGATAAAAGCAAACAAGGCTATACAGACCTGCATGACCTGAAACCAGGTAACTTCAGTGTTACCTGATCCATTCCATTTCCAAAAGGCCCCACAGCTTCCCTCCTACCAGGTAAAAGGGACAACCAAAAACCAGAGGATGAGCCAACATAAACTGTGTTTGCTTTCTTAAAAGTAGCTTACATTTGCTGCTGATCATTCGCAGTGTTCCTCTGAGAACACAGACATTATAAAAGGCACCCGAGGTGCCAGGAGGCAGAGTGGGCTCTATTAATACAAAAAGCGGAGCTGCTGGAAAAGATTAAAAAAAACCTCTACCCATCAAGCTAAATGTCAGTTTGCTAGTAGTATCTCTCAAGATCAAGTGCAACTTCACCTTATTTCTATTTTATCTTTACCAAGCGAGACATTAGCCACCTAAAGGCATCAAGAGTATGACACTGTCTTAAACCCAAAGTGCCCTGGCCAGGTGGCTCAGGATTGGAGCGTTGTCCCACGCACCAAAAGGCTGCAGGTTCCATTCCCGGTCAGGATACACACCTAAGTTTGTTAAGATGAAGTTTGTTTTAGGTTCATCTCAGGTCAGAGCATGTATGGAAGACAACTGACCCATGTCTGTCTGTCTGTCTCTCTCTCAAAAAAAAAAAAATCAATAAAACATATCTTTAGGTGAGGAATTAAAAAACACAAAGTAACTCCCCACATAATATTACTTACATGGTATATATATATATATATATATTGTTTTTCTTGAAGTGGCCATGTTTGCCTAGTTGAGGCAGTTCATTGTCAAATGCACCGCCCCATACCCACTTCTCTATATAAATGTATAAGCTGCCCCTCCCCAAGCATAAAAGGTTAAACAGTATAAGGGCCTTACTGTTGGGGACTAAAGTCTTTAATATGTCTCGAGACTTTACAGACTTTGTTTGAGAGGTGAAATTTACTGCACTAAGCTATAAGTCAGCAAGCTCTAACAAAGTAAAACTGGTGGAGGACAGCAAAGAGCAAAGAAGGATGGAATTTTTATAGTAAACAACTTTGCCATTATGAATAATGGCTGTTACTAAAATTAAAATGGCTGCTGCTTTTCCAGTATCTCTCTCTTTCTCCCTCTGTTGCTCTTTGTTACCATAACTACCATTTGAATCATCTTAACAAACTGCATACATATCTCCAGTGCTGTTACTGCCACTCCATCGCTCCAGATCGGCTTTCATTCATCTGGTAGCTACTTAGGCCAAAGGCCGTTCTCACATGACACAGGGGGGCTGTTTCTCAAACAAATAATTAGAAATCAAGTCTTAGATTTGTTTTTTAAAAGTCATAGTTCTCATCAATATATGATAATACTAAAATCTTGCTTAATCATAATTCTCAATTAACTAGAAAGGTGTTTTTTTCCTATTTCTCGCAAACCTTTTTTTTTTTTTTTGAGAAAATGACAAATTTTCAAAATGCAAGAAACTTTTTAAAAATTCTAAATAAGCTCTAGGTAATACTTAGGAGTTGATATATACTTGGCTTAATGGCCTGTTTTCTTAGTCTGCAGTAATCCACCATCATCAGAGGTATTAAAATAATGACTGGGTTTCTGGAACAAGGGGTAGACGGAGCACATGTGCTATCCCCTCTCCTTCCTGCGACCCCTTTCAATTACAATAAAGGAATAAAAAGTCTAAACCCAGGACAATGAAGAAAAGAGAAAGGGGGTTGTCATCAGGTAAGAAATTTCAACAAACGTCTGGAATCTGGAAGTGGAGGGGCAGCACTGCCTGGGGAAATTGCACTGAGGAGAGTCGTGAAAGAGCAGTGATAGAGGGAGCCCATCTGCCAGGAATGGAGGGTGCGAGTGAGCCACGGGGTGGAAACTGAGGAGTATAAATTTGTACATGAAATGGTAGATAGCCAAACACACACCTGACCCATCTCTCCACACCCAGACATTTACCACAGTGAGGGGCCTTTCCTACAGAAATACAGGAAAGTCTGGGAAAAACAAATGCAGCATGTTGCTGCCCCAATGTTAAAGCCTTGGAGAGGGTTTCTTGATTCCCCTACTCATTAATCCAGAAATGTAGCAATCTATAATCCCACCCACATACACAGAACTCCCAATCAGCCTTCCTATTCCCACTTTCTTAAATATGAATGGACAACCAGGATCACCAGACTTTGGAGGAAAGCCTAGAGCATCACAAAAAATGACCAAGACAAACAGATTAACCCTGAAGGAAACAGATAATTCAGGAAACTAGATACAATTAAAAGAGAGAGAGAGAGAGAGAGAGAGAGAGAGAGAGAGAGAGAACCTACCCACAACTTTTCTCTAATTCATAGCCTCAGAGACACTCATAAAGATTATCTATCTCAGAAATCAAGAATGTGGTTTGATATGAAAAATATATTTTAAATAAGAGGTTCAGTAGTTAAAATATGACTGCCAAATAAAAATTAATAAAAAATGAATGAAAAATAGTTAAGAAAAGCCTTCAGAACCTGTCTCTCCTTCCTGCACCTACTACTCCTTTCAACAGTCATATTTTGGGTAGGGTGAAAATCGGCCTCATTAACTCTGGCTCTTCATATGCCCAAATGTTCTTTCTCATTTCCCCCCACCAAATACTACTCCTATATTTCTCCCTGACCAATCACCATTGTAAGGAGCAATCTCTCCTCTCAACCACTGTAATTCGTCTCGCCTATCTACACTAATAAAAGAGAAACATGGTAATTAGCGTACGACCGCTACCCTTCCCATTGGCTAATCAGCATATCCTTATGCAAATTAACTGTCAGCCAAGATGGCGGCCGGCAGCCAGGCAGCTGGAAGCGAACATGAGGCTTGCTTGCTCCAGTGACTGCAGACTCCAACGTTCCCCACCTGACTTGCCGGCCTCTGAGCTGCAACTCTAAGAAACTTTGTAACAAATATAGAAGCTAAACAAAACCCCAGAAACCAGCTTTCAGCC
>NW_005371476.1:75954-105380 GCF_000412655.1 Myotis brandtii
CCCCCCCCCCCCCCCCCAGTGCACAAATTTTTGTGCCCCGGGCCTCTAGTATTATTAATGTGAACCAAATAATGCCTAACACTTGAATGTTTGGGTGTTTCATCCGCTTGATTCGATTCCTGAAATGCATATCATGTTTGACTCTTCAATAGCTCTAGCACAATGCCTTGTCTGAATAAACAATAAAAATCTGTAAATGAATCAATGAACATATACAGGAGTAAAAATTATTAAGGGAAATTAGTAAGATGAGAGATATTTCCTCTCCCTCCAAAGGTGCACAAGGGTCACCCAGCCTGATAATAATTTAGTTATTCTGATAAAATAACCTAAATCCAGCCAGTCACAGCAGTAACTGCTTGGAGGTATCCATTTCAAATCAGTAAGGCAGGTATGCTTTGCATCAAGAGAACCACAAAATGTTAAAATTGTACTTCCTATAGTAATTATCAGGCAACATATGTTTAAAACATTTGTGAAGAAGTATCTATGATGTTCTCTTTACAGGTGTATTTTTCCCTGTTAAGCATACAAGCTTCTGAATGACAATATCTAGACCAGGGGTCCTCAAACTTTTTAAACAGGGGCCCAGTTCACTGTCCCTCAGACTGTTGGAGGGCCGGACTATAGTTTAAAAAAAAAACTATGAACAAATTCCTATGCACACTGCACATATCTTATTTTGAAGTAAAAAAAACAAAACGGGAACAAATACAATATTTGTATTTGCATGTGGCCCGCGGGCCGTAGTTTGAGGACCCCTAATCTAGACCATTTTAAAAATAAAGCATAAGTTAATATACAATGAATATGTCATAGTGCTTAAGAAAAAACAAATATTCCTATATTCTGACATCTGCATAACTTATTGAGCCAATAGAATGAAAGGACTCGATTTCCTTATTTGTCCAAACCTCGAAGCACAATTGTACAGAATATAAATTGGCACTCCAGCTGCCTCTACTCAATTCCATGTCTGAAACTCAATGTGGACCTATCATCTTTTGTTCCTTTTTTTAAGAGTGCCACCTTGTGGTGAATGTTTTTAGTACACTTTCAACATAGATACCAATAGCATGTGTTATATACAGCATCACCCCTTCTTGGTGGTTTTGCTTTCTGTAGTTTCAGTTACCTGTGGTCAACCACAGTCTGAAAATATTAAATGGAAAATTCCAGAAATAAACAATTAATAAGTTTTAAACTGTACACCATTCTGAGTAGCGTGATGAAATCTCAAGCCCTCCCGCTTCATCCTGCCCTGAGATGTGAATCATCCCTTTGTCCAGCATCTCGATGCTCTATACACTGCTTGCCCATCAGTCACTTAGTAGCCATCTAGGTTATCAGACCAACTGTTGAGGAATTGCAGTGCCCATGTTCAAGTCACTCATATTTTACTTAATAATGACCCTAAAGTACAGGAGTAAAGATGGTGGCGACCCAGATATGCCAATGAGAAGTTATAAAGTGCTTGTGTTAAGTGAAAAGGTAAAAGTTCTCAACTTAAGCGTATTGCACAGGCCCTAACCGGTCTGGCTCACTGGATAGAGCATCGGCCTGCGGACTCAAGGGTCCCAGGTTCGATTCCGGTCAAGGGCATGTACCTGGGTTGCGGGCACATACCGAGTGGGGAGTGTGCAGGAGGCAGCTGATCAATGTTTCTCCCTTATCGATGTTTCTAACTCTCTATCCCACTCCCTTCCTCTCTGCAAAAAAATCAATATATTTAAAATAATAATAATAATAATAATAATAATAATAAAGAGTATTGCACAGAATGGTGGCCACAATTAATTTTGTCGTTCCTTGTTAATGAATACTTAATTGCTCTATGTTAGGTTTTTCACAGAGGTGCTCATTTAATTCTCCCAATGACCTATGGAGTGGGTCTATTATAGATAAATCCCCAAGGCTTGGAAAGACTCACTAATTTGTTCCTTCAGCAAACACTGCACTGCCAGGAACACAATACCCCCAAGGTCAGAAAATCATGGCCATCTTACATCTCACTACCTTTCTCCACTGGCTATAACAAGCAACAATCCCCTTGACCAGTGCAAGTTGACACTGACTTGAGGAGGGCTGTGGGGGCTGCAGAGGAGCTCTCAGCCCTGACAGCAGGCAGGCTGGTCTCAGGTAAAAGCTTCCTATTTCTGCTACTTGGTGCTGCCTCTCCTCCATTCCCACCAGGCTGAGGTCACACGGGAGCATCCCCACTGGCTCTAGTGTAGGAAGGCTTCGCTCATGCCAGTGAGTCTTCCATAAGCTCCATATCGCTCCTAAAGGCCAGGTCACACCAAGCCTCCCATGAAGTTGTAGACTTAGCAAAGCATGAATTAATTTATATGTTCACAAATGTGGCAACCAAGCAAATCCTGCCACCAGTCTTTCCATCAAGAAGGAAACAGAAAAAGAGGAGGCTAACTCTCAGATGGGACTGGGCAGTTGTACACATGAATTAAATGTACAGGGAGGGTTCTCCCATTTAAAAAGATGCTCCTTAGGAGAGCAGCAGCCACTCAGCTCCAGCAGACAGCTGGCATGTGAAAATCAGGGTTTTGGAGGTACAACCTCCTAGTTTAAAATGTTATTATGGAAATTAAAAATAGATATCGCAAAGTAGAGAGAGCAGTTTAAGAACCCCAAGAACCCCCATGTGCCACCCCACCTGGTCTACTCAGAGCTGATTGGCTTTCCCTACATTCCCACTCACTCCTCCTGCCCAGATTATTCTGAAGGAAATATCTGATACTAGAGGCCAGATGCATGAAATTCGTGCACAGGTAGGGTCCCTAGGCCTGGCCGGCGATCAGGGCCTTCTGGCTGCTGGCCGGGGCCTTCCTTCATTTTGCGCCACCCCCTGGTGGTCAGCGCACGTCATAGCGAGCAATCGAACTCCTGGTCTCCCAGTCAGACTCCGGAGGGGACACTTTGCATACTAGCCTTTTATATATATATAGAGATTACAGCATTTCATTTGGAAATATTTCAATATGACTCTAAAAGATAAAAACTATTTTCTTTTTTAATTGGTTTTCTAGAGGGAGAGAAGAAGGGAAAGAGAGAGAAACATCAATTTGCTGCCCATGTTTATGCATGCATGCATTGGCTGCTTCTTGTATATGCCCTGACCAGAGACCAAACCCTCAACCTTGGTGTATCAGGATGATGCTCTAATTAACTGAGCTACCCAGGCAGGGCTATAAGACTAACTTTTAAGCATAATGACTCTTTTGGTTATCACATCTAGAAAATTAACAATAAATCTTAAATATCATCCAATATTCAGTCAGTTCAAAGTTCCCCAATCAGCTCACAAATGAACTTCCCCAATTTTTCTAGTTTGTGTGGAATCAGATCTTAATAAGTTCCACACATTGCAATTATGTCTCCTTTAATTTACAAATTCCACTTAATTTTTTTTCTTTCAATTTACCCATTAATGAAGCCAAGCTATTTGTTCTACAGAGTTCCCCTCAGCCTAAATTTTAATGACTGAGTAATTTGTTAGGAGCTACATTTTAATGTTTCCCTCTGTCTGAAACTTTCTTTGCTCAAATACAGATGACCATTTCTGTTTAAAAGAGATGCCTGTGTGTGTGTGTGTGTGTGTGTGTGCGCGCGCGCCTGCACTCTCAGTTTTGGAAGTTATGCTGCGGCTGGTTTGAGAAATCAAATGTGTTTCTTCCTCATACAACCTGCAGCTCTTCCAGAACTAAAATGTAATATTCCCATTGGGGGGGTCAGACTCCCCAGGACATTCCGAGGCCAGGTGAGCCTTTAGAACAGGGGTGGGGAACCTTTTGCTGCCAAGGGCCATTTGAATATTTTTAACATCATTCGGTGGGCCATACAAATTTATCAACTTAAAACTCAGCCTGCTATATTTGATTAAACATGTAATTAACTCACCCCTGATGCCTTGGCAGGGCCAGACCAAATGATTTCACAGGCCTTATACAGCCTGTGGGCATGATGTTCCCCACCCTGCTTTAGAAGAAGAGGATCACTCAGGGGCCCTTGGGTTCCAGGAGGAGAGCAAACAACTATATCCATAAATACATGCGGTGATTGCAGATGGCATGTGCTGTGGAGAAATTACAAGGGGAAGGAGATACAGAAGTGGTGCTGGCGTGGGTACTCTGGACTGGATGTCAGGGAAGGACTTTCCTAAAAGGTGCCACGGGAGCTGGGGCCTGCATGATGTGAATGAGCCAGGCACAGAAGATGTGGTATGAGAGTACCCCACAGAGGCAGGGCAGAGCCTGGGGCAGGCACTAACAGGGAAAAGCACCCCAGTAAACAAAGGGAGTGATGGGAAGTGAAGTCCGAGAGGAAAACCAGGCTCAGACCATGCGGGGCCACAGGCTGTGGAGAGAAGTTGGGAATTCTATTCTAACTGAGATGGGTACCGGCTGGAAGGAACCTGGGCAGTGAAAAGGTTGATGTCGACGCCTGAGGAAAGGTTTCTCATGGCAGCCGGAGAGCAGACACAGACAGGAACAAGACCAGGCTGGGAGGCTGGGAGGCTGGGAAGTCTCTCAGGACAGAGACGGCCATGCACAGGCAGAGGATAGGGCCAGGCGGTTGATTTACTCTGGGATTTATTCTGGAGCATTTGCTGCTAGATCAGACGTGGGGAGTGAGGGGAAGGGAGGAATCCAGGAGAACACCTAGAGGAGGTGGCAGGGCATCTGAGAAGATGGTGCCATGGTCACAGGCTAAGCCATCAAGAAAAGGACAGGACTGGAATGTGAAGACTAGGTTTAGCAAGATCCCATTAACTCGGGGGAAAAAGCCCTTGAAAGCACCTGTGCTTCTCCATCTTGCTAACCATAGGGGACATTCTCCTCTGTGCCCTGGTGAGCAACATCTAACACAGCCACCAGGGTTAGCCACCTACTCGACACTCCGATTTCCTGTCAGAAGGGCCACATTCACTGCGCTTTTCCCATTCTTTTCTCAGGGTCCTACTCAGAAGTCTGTCTACCATCACCCTTTCTCGCCCTGAGCCCACAGTCAGGCCTCTGTCCTGCCTGGCTAGACCCACTTTCCATGTTGTGGTCGCGTGGGTTGCTCTGGTTATTCAGCATGACGGGGAGCAAGCTGGCGGAGGCGCTGGGGGAGGCCAAGTGTGCTTGGTATGTGTCTGTGGAATGCCACGGCCACATTCCTCAGAGCGACCAACGCAAGCCATGGCCCCAGGGCCCTCCCCGTCGGAAGCTCTGGGCAGCAGTCTCTCCACCACCCTGGGAACCGTGTCGTGGGCGACGACCTGCACCCACTTGGTCTCCATTCTGCCAAATACAATCTGATGAATTCACCCATGGCTGGGCTGCACCTTCTCTCTCCTCAGGGAACCCTCGGAAGGAGAGCAGGACAGTCCTTGCGGCAGCTTCCTCACCAAGCCTTTCTCCACCACAGCACCGCTACCACCGACTGACGCGCTTGGTCCGTGCCAGGACTGGGAAAACCTGTTGACTCTTATGCCCCAACAGATTTGTGTAACTTGCAGAAATGTCAGCATTTGTTGAAATAGTAAACCTGTGGCATAAAGAAGAAAGCAAAGGGGGCTTATGGGGGCCTAACAGACAGATTAGAAACACGGGGTCTGGGGGGTTGAATTTCGTCTCTAGGCCACCAAATAACTGGATTTCCTCCCTTCTAAAAGCTACATAAAGACTGATCTGTTATTGTCAGAGCACAAGTAACTGATCTAATTAGATACTCCTTCCAGAGGGGCAGTTAGAAATATGTTCAAAAGCTTTTAACAGGACCTATTCTTTTGATGTAGAAATCCCACGTGTAGGAATTTATCCTAAGGAAATAATAAGAACGTACAAAAATGGATCACAAAGATGATTCTGGGGAGAAAAACGTCCAACCACTTAGTGTCCAGCAATAGAGGGCCAGGGGACTGAACCATGGCACATCCGCATCTGTCACATGGACTCAGTGTCCACCTGCTACATTTCTGCATGGCGCTCCCTCCTCCTGTAAGACTCCACAGGAGTGGGTGAGCAGCACCCAGGTGTCCCCCAGCAGGTGCCGATAGCACTATCATAACTGCATCGAAGCCTCCCCTTGCACCTCTGACCCCTTGAGAAGCTGATAAAGGCTTTGAACTTCCTCACCAAAAAAACCCCCATAAAATAAAAACCATGAGAAGCCCCTTTTGCTTTCTTCTTTATGCCACAGGTTTACTGTTTTAACAAATGCTGAAATTTTTGCAAGTTACACAAATCTGCTGGGGCATGAGAGCCGACCGGTTTTCCCAATCCTGGCACTGACCAAACGAATCCATCGCTGGTAGTGGTGTCGTGGTGGAAAAAACGTTCGGAACGGCCTAGAAAGTCTGAAGAGAAGCATATCAGTCACATTTAACAATAAAAAATCACCCTGCAAAGTAACGTTCGTCAGAACAAGCATCTGATCCTGCTAAATGAAAGGAAGACACATGTGAAACAAGAGAAGCACGGCCCCCTGCAGGAAGAGGAAGTCTGCCACCCATGAGAAGGCAGGAACAGAGCGTGGTCTGGACCAGAAGACCCAGGTCTGTGCTCCCCCGTGGGAAAGAAGTAAAACAACTTGAAGAAGAGTTCTGGGAAACCTGTGGCACACGAACCTCACTTCACAGGATGAATGCACTCCAGAGACCTCGGCTCTTATTTTCCTGTGGTTTCTGGGTAAGCCCAGCTGTATTCCCCTACGGGCACAGTGATGACCGCTTCCTGGCCCCTGGCCCCCTCACTGCTTCCCTCGCTGCCACTCCCTGCTCCAGCCAGCTGCCTGCCCACTCAGGACCTTCGCGTTCACTGCCCCTTTGCCTGGAATGTTCTTAACTTCTCCACAGCCTGCTTGTAGGTCCAGTCTTCTCAGCATCAATGTCCCCTCCCTGGAGAAGCCTTTCCCGCTGTCTTCCTGCCCCCTTCCTGATAGGTTCATTTTCCCCTTGTGCTGGGGGAGGAGGTGGTATGATTGTAATGACAACACAATCCCAACTAAGATATTTGAGTGCTTACTATGTATGAGAACTGTTTTGCATTCACTTTATATGTATTATCTCATTTAATCCTCATTATAAACCAAGGATGTGTTACCACTTTGATGCTGCAGCCAGCACAGTAGCCAGTATCCAAAACGGCCCCCAGGGATTTCCACCTGACTGTGTGGTCCCCTCCCTCACTGACCTGCATAACTACTAGGATACTGCAGACATGACGGTGTCCTTAGGATTTCTGCTGCCAGGTCACAAGACACTGAATGTAGCCTCTGCCTTGTGGTGGTCTCTTAGATTCTTGTTCTGGGGACACTCAAAAGCAACCGGTGGAGATGTCTGTGTGGCAAGGAACCAAGGCCTCCTGCCAACAGCCAGCACCGCCTTGCCAGCCCGGTGACTGAGCCACCCTTCGGTGGATCCTCCACCCCAGTCAAGCTGTCAGATGACTGCAGCCCCAGTCCACATCTAGACTGCAACCTCAGTGGAGACCACAAGCCAGAACCCCCCGGCTAAGCCACTTCTGAATTCCTGGCCCACAGACACTGTGAGGTAATACATATTCGCTGTTTTAAGCAACTACATTTTGAGGCCATTTGTCATGCAGAAATAGATAACTAACACCGGTGGAAAACAGACTGAGAATGTAAGTAACGAGCTTACCGAAGTTTTTGAATCCTGTCTGCCAGTCTGACCCTAGAGTCTGAGTTCTTGACTATTACAGCATGCAACCTCCGCCACAGAAGGATGAATGCCTCAACAGACCTCACAAAGGCAAGAATCATCGTCTGGTTTAACGCTGTAACCTCCCCAAACACCCGTACAATACACCTGCCATATTGCAGACATTTTGTCAAAAGAATGAATAAATGAAGCAAATGTAAGAAAAAGAATTTCAAAAATGTTAAGAGTGAATGGTGAGATTATAAGTGACATGTTCTATTCTATACTTTGCTAAATTTTTAAAATTTTCTACAAAGTATATGTATAATGGGGTTTGCCTTACGTGAATTCAATTTGAACTGGAGCCTGAATAAAAAGAGTCAATTATCCAAATGTCCCAGGGCAGAGGAACTAGAAAGCAGTGCAAAGGCCCTGTGGTTAAAACAGATTTGTCATATTTAAGGAATAAAAAGCTAGGCCAACGTGGCTGTGAGGGGCTGCTGGGGACATAGGCCAGACCTCAGTTAGGCATCTGGCTTTTAGTTAAAGTGAAATAAGAAGCTACTGCAGGGTTTTAAGCAGAGGAGCAATATGATCTCATTTGCATTCCTGAAAGATTATTCAGGTTTCTGTATGAAAAAGAAGTTGTAAAGCAGAAAGACTGAAAGCAGGACTATCAGTGAGGAGGGTACTGCATAAATCCAGAGGAAGTGATGGATTCGATGAGACGATTCCTATAAAGTGCCTGGCACACTATGCACCCAACAACTGCGAATTGTTTTCTTTGTAAATACTCAAGTTTGAAAATCATCATAAACATACACAATCACTATGAACTATAAAATGCACACAACACAAAATTAAAAATTACCATCGACATTCAGCGACATGGAAAAATGTGTACAATCTATTGTGAGGTGAGCTTTTTAAAGCAAATGAACAGAAACTGCTTATCTAATATGAACCCTTCTGTGTAAGTGGGGTGTGGCTATAAGCAGAGAAATAAATCTGAAAGGTTGCCACAAAATAAACAGTAGTTATCTCTAAGTAGTGGGATGGTGGTGATTTATACTACTTTCTTCAGTATCCCTTTCTATACTTCCGAATTTTCTTTTTGAATAATGAGCATTTAGCTCCTTTACAGAGATAAATATAAAATTTCATTTGTGGAAAAAAATTAACTTTTACATTACTAAAAAAAAAAAATTAAAGAAATGGCTGGATAGTCCACTAAATGAAGACTTAAACTATTTCAGAGGAAACAATATTAACAGTGAGTCTCCTGATCATACTGTAGCAGCGTTTGTGAGGTGATGCGGAAGAAAGGCCCTCATGCTTGGTAACGGTAAATGGATTCTCACTGCATAATGTCTAACAATGAATTTTAAAAGAGGGGGGGGTTAAAACGGGATATTTCGGCAATTCTTGATCTTGTTCTCCTAGTCCTAATAATGCTTCAAAAGAGAGACCTTTCCTTCACAAAGAAAAGAGAAAAGGCTGTGAGAGGCTTCAGGGCAGGGAAGGACTGGCAGGTTGGAGAAAGGACAGATGCCACCCTCCCATCCAATGATCTGTAAAAGATCATGAATGGTCATAAAAGGGGAGGGAAATAAATTTAGCTCCCCCAAATTTTGTGAGAAATTTTCTTCCTTAAAAAGTACAGAAGCAGTATAATAAGGACTTATTACCCTAACGTTTAAGCAGAAGAGTCATTTCCTAGTATTTTAAGGTCTTTTTACAAGGATCAGTTATACAGCCACTTAGAGAAGACCAGAGTATTTCCTGCTTCCCAGAGTCCCTGATATTTGTAAGACTTGGAAGGATCTATATGTTAAGAGAACAGAAAGAAATGCAGGAACATAGACCTCTTGTTACAGGACAGGGGTTTTTATTACAAACCCCAGAGGAACAGGAATCGTAATTGATAACAACAGTCCAGTTCTTATAAGTCCCCACAGTAAAGGGCTGACTTTAAGGAGGGACAAGACCAAACACTGCTACTGTCCATCCTTGGTGCAGCGAAATGACATCCTGTGGGCAAAGAAATAACAAACTTAACCCCAATCACTCAATGACCAAGCGTAAGGTGACACCAGGTTAAATCTTTGAAACTAAACACAGCGTGGCCTAGGGGTGAGCATTCTGAGGTTGACAGGAGCTTGGGCGCCAATCCTGTCCACCACTGAGACAAGCCAGTTTGTATGAGAAGTGTGGCTAGGAATGCAGGCCCTGTGGGGCTATATGGGAGGCTTAAGCAAAGAGATTGATTGCAAACCCCTAGGAGAATCCCAGATACACAACATCCACTCAACAATTACAGTAAATGGCTGATATCCTGGGAAACAGGAGAGCCTGCAAGGTGTGCAGCTGCCCCCAGGCCTCCTCAGCCCTGGAGAACCTTTGCAAAGTGTCTTATCAGTCTTCCTCCACTCTGATGAACAAGATAATGCCCTTGCTAAGTCAACCTCCCAAATCCAATGAAATAGGTATGATTTTGGCTGAGATAACTACTAGATCTCTATAGTTAGAAAAGCTACTACTAGATCTCTATAGTTAGAAAAGCTACTACTAGATCTCTATAGTTAGAAAAGCTACTAGATCTCTATAGATCTCTATAGTTAGTAAAGCTACTACTACATCTCTATAGTTAAGATCTCTACTATTATAGTTAGAAAAGCTACTACTACATCTCTATAGCTGGAAAAGCTACTACTACATCTCTACTAGTATAGTTAGAAAAGCTAGTTAAAGACTGAGTCAGAACCCCATCCCAGGTCTCTCTTTCGTAGCTGCTCTGTCAATCGAGCACCCAGCACAGCATCCCACTCAGAAGCACTCAATATAAGTCAGCAAAACATCTAAGCAATATTGCAACAGCCCTTCAAGGAAGGCACTATTAGTCCCATTTTACAGTTGAAGGAACTGAGGTAAAACTCCTGAGGGAAAGAGACAGTGCTTGGGGGTGGGACAGGTGGGTTGCCTTGGTGGGGCCATAGCTTCTTAGCTTTCTCAGAACCCTAATCAAGCTCCTGCAGTTTTTTGCATGAAGTTTAGCTTCTCAACAGGAAAGCGGGCCCTGTGCACTTCCCACCATCTGGCGTTCTCCTCCAGGACCGAGCCCTTCCCAGATGGGCTGGTCCCAGAGCCTGTGTTAGAACAGCTTGTTCTCACTGTGTTCTGAGAGTGTACACGTGAGCCAGCCTCAGTTTCTTCATCTATAAAGCATGCTCCTCAAAGGGCTCCAGACTGCCTTCTCGCAGGGTCAGACGAGAATTCTGCAGAATAAAATGATCTGAGTCCCCCTTTGCACCCAGTGTTCAGAGCTGCCTTCATCCCCGGCAGGCAGCACCAGGGAAGCCCAGCTCTGCCCAGGCTGAGGGCCTGAAGGACTCCAAACGCCCAATTCCACAACCATGTGCACAAGGCAAGAAGCAGCTTTGTTTTCACTCCCTGTTAAAACACTCCCAGACACACACACCTCAAAACCTTCTCACAATCATGTCAAAGTGGATTCAAATCCGTTACCACATAGCAGAGCCGCAGGCAGCCACTGCTGACGCTGCAAAGGCCAGCAGCAGACTGGCACCGTGTACAAAAGTTTCTTTTCGTTTCTTTTAGACATCCGAAGATAACTCTAACTTGGCAAGTAGCAACAACAGAAACAGCAACTTTCCTCTCAACTCCCACAGCCCTTACTTCTTTTCTTTTTTGGCAAAACACTATCGGGTTGCCTTAGACACTGTCAAGATGATCCCAAAGGCGAAGAGAAAATGCTAGAGTAAAATGTATTTCTATGGCTTAGAAAAGAAAAGCACCCATTTATAGCATTGCTGAAAAACAGCTGATCAAGGCATCAACGTTATTGTGTTGGAAGATGTAAAATGTTTTAAAAGTCGGGAAGAATTAAGTGACCTACTGAACTCATTTGAAATCTAAAGATTGTGGCAATAGCATGTAAGAAACCTGAGGCAAATGTCTATCGTTCATGTGACCAATAATTCATTAAAATACCCACCCAAATGCAGAAAGCCCGGGAAGCAGTTCTCTCCAGGAGAACTGAATGGGAAAAAGCCTCAGTGCTAACTCAGTTTGTCAAAAGTCACAGCGCAAGGAAGTGAGAAACCACGAAGCCTCCCAAATCCAGCTGCTTTTCTAAGCCAGTGTAACTTGGGAAGCGGCCACGGCAGGAAACGAATGTGTATGTGTTGACCTTTGCATTGATAGACCTGTTCTTCTTTGTAAGAAAAGTGGTTGCCCCTTTTCTCACAGAGACGTGCTTCTGTGAAATACTGATTTACATAGCGGGACAACTGCAATCCTTACAAGTCGTTTGTTTAATGAATGAGAAGTGTAATCACTTTTCTGAGTTTTGACAAAAACTTATCCATGATACTGAAGAGCGCTCTTCCTGCACAATGAAGCTCCTGACAGGCACAGTTCCTGGCAAGTGTCCTTGTCCTCAGTCACTACCTTCAGAGCTAGAGCACACCTCGAAGACGGAGGTCACAGACCAGGAGGGCTCTGGGAGACCAGAGAGAGCAGCATTCAAGCAGAGGCCCCTGGAGCGGGGTCTGCACACACTGCCATTACCCCACAATCCCCACAAACCCCGGGAAAGGAGCGTTAGGCCTGCGGCAAGGTCTCGAGAAAACAGGGCTTTGGTTATGCGAAACGGGAACTGATCAAAAGGGCCTCCTAATTGACACATTATTACAGCGAACACATCACACACCTTAGGTGTGAACAGGAAAGCTACATGAAGAGGTGTGTCCTGCTGAACCCACAGGAAATAAGCCCTACCAGGCAGGTATTCTGATCATTACAGTGGATTCTCTCTAGAGACCTAGACTTCCAAGTCATGGTGAGAACCATGAATGACATGCAAATAAGTGATAAGTGAGGGACACAAAAATACAAACCACTGGGGGGGAAAGGGTGAATGGAGACTGACAACCCAATCCCATTACTAAAGCAAGTCCAGAACCAAAAGCTTCACCTTCTGCTTAAGGAACAACTACAAAGAATCGCCCTATTTCTGTGAATGTCACTCCCACTTCCAGGCATCAGACTGAAGTTCATGGAACCATCTTTACCTCCTCCCCGTCTCTGCCCAGTCTAGTCACTCCCATATCCAAGATGGCTCTTGGTGTCATCTCCCTTTCTTCAAGTTCTCCTCACCTCCTATTTAAACATCTTCCCTTCTACTCCCAATCTAAACTCAAACTACAGATTAATTTTGCTAAATCATAGCTCTGATCCTTAATGAGTTCCTTCAACAAATATTTACTGAACATCTACTATGTGCCAAGAACTGTTCTAAGTGCTGGGGATACTTTCAAAGTGCAATCATCCTACTGGGAACTATCTTAACTCCCAATGCCCACCAAACAGCTTCAAAATCTTGGGCTTGGTACTCCAGGTCATCTCTAAATAGGCCAAACATGCCTTTCTTGCCATAATCCATGTACTCCCCTGAATATCCCAGCCCAAGTATTCCTAAAGTACCCTCTCTCCCAGGTAATAATCCCCCTGAACCACTCCCTCGTGCATTCAATAAAGGCACTTAGAAAAGGAAGAGTCCTGAGAGCGTTAGAAGAGACCCCCAGAGTTTGATCCCATCTTTCTATCTTGCCTCCTCTTGAATATCCTCAATGACAGATTAATCACTGCCTTCCCAGACACCCGTCCTGCTGCTTCACTGCTCTCATTGTCTGCAAGCTCTTTTCACACGGAGCCCCAATAGGCCTTATTTTGTGACTTCCATCCACTAGTCCTAATTCTGCCGCCCAAAGTAGTGCACAGTGAGACCACTTCCCTTTTACATATGATAGTTCTTTAACTATTTTCAGATGGCTAATACATCTTCCTTTAGTCTCCTCTTCAAGCTAAAACATCACCCAGTTTTTTAACCATTCACTATTAATTCATTCATTAATATTACTGAACATGTACTATGTGACAGGCACAACACAACCTCTAAAGACATTTCAGAGGAAGTAACAGAGAGACAAGTATTTAAAAAATGTAATAAATACTACAGTGGTAAGCACAAGACACAGTGGGAATAGAGGAAGTGACATCCTCTTAAGTTTAATAAGGTTATCACACATAGGAGTTACCAGGGGGTATTCTTAACAGAGGCAGCAGCACAACAAAATTTTCATGTTGCCACCTTCTTCTAAAGAATGAATGAATGAAACTACTAGTTAGTTACTGGTTATTCTGAGCTAGCCAATATAGTAGGCATTAAATATTCATGCATTCTATACTTCACCCTCATAACAACCCTAGGAGATAAGCACCAATATCCCCATTTTAAAGATGAGAAAACTAAGGCTTAGAGAAGTGAAATAACATGTCCAAGATCTCATACCAAGTAAGTAGCAGAGATAGGATTCAAACCCAGGTCTGCCAGATTTCAGAATCTGAGTGCCTAATCACTAAACTATCTGGGCAATGGTGTTTGCCCTCTGTTCGATCATTGTCCCTTTGAGAATCTAATGGAAGCATTGGCTCCTTTCAAAGGAAACTGTTCTCATGCACATTCACAAAGGGTACATAAAACTCCAGGAGTCAAAGACTCCCTAAATTCTATGATACATCTTACTGTCAGGGTAAGAACCTGTGATGAAAAGGTGGATGATGCTTAGTATCCATTCCATCCTCCTCCTGGCATCCTTTCTAGTATATTGCAGGGCTGGAAAGTGAAAAACACCTCACCGCTTTCTTTGCAGCTAGGGTTTGGACATGATTTAGGTTTCACCAACTGGATACAATCACATGAGATTTGGAAAGCAGATGAGAAGCAGAGCACACTTCTGCTGCTGCCAGAGGCAAGTCCTGCTGTGGCAGCCATTGGCTTTCTGGGGTAGAATTAGGGGTCCTGTGTCAGGCATTAGCTTCATGGGTATCAAGTGGCAGCAGGGAGGACATCTATTTTGCTCTGGAGCCAGGAACATAATGTTCTTGACTGTGGCAATGGTTCTAGAGCTGGCAACTTCCCAATGACCAAGGGGCTACAGCTTCTTTGGTGGCCCAGGTCTGTGGAGTGGCCTTGGGAATCATTCATGAAGTTTGACCTAGCACCCTCTCCCTCCCAATAACTCTGTTACTATATAATACTCTATAATAAATCCCTTCCCATTAAAATTAGCTGTACAGCAGGAAATCTTCGTTCTAGATTTTTGTTGTTGTTGTTAATCCTCATCCTGGGATACTTTTTACATTGATTTTAGAGAGAGTAGAGGGGGGTGGGTAAGAGGAAGGGAGGGAGGAAGAGAAACATCGAAATGAGAGAGAGACATCAATTGGTTGCTTCCTGCATGTGCCCTGACCTGGGGCCGGGGATCGAACTTACAACCCAGGGATGTGCTCAGATAATTATTAATCTCGTTGGCATTCATGTAATTAACCCTCATAACTCTACAAGAATTCAAGTAATAAATGATACTATGTTAGACTTAATCAAGGACCAAAAAAGAATTCTGCATAATTTATTACTATAAATCACTGCTTCAAGACAAAATAAATGGTTAGTGCTTAAAATCTAATCTAAAAGATGGCTAAATGTCCCTAAAAGTGACCTACAGCAACATTTACCAGTGCGAACTGCAGCCTGATAGCAGACAAAAAGATACATCCGTATCATCCGTATCATACATCCGTATGATGCCCCCCACCCTGTGACAAAAAGTGAACTCCTATTCACTTGGTCATGGTGGTGGGGCTTGTTAAAGATTTTTCATTTAAGCCGAAACCGGTTTGGCTCAGTGGATAGAGCGTCAGCCTGCGGACTCAAGGGTCCCGGGTTCGATTCCGGTCAAGGGCGTGTACCTGGGTTGCGGGCACATCCCCAGTAGGAGATGTGCGGGAGGCGGCTGATCGATGTTTCTCTCTCGTCGATGTTTCTAGCTCTCTATCTCTCTCCCTTCCTCTCTGTAAAAAATCAATAAAATATATTTTTAAAAAAAAAAAAAAAAAAAAAAAAGATTTTTCATTTAAAAAGATCATTTAAAAGAGAATCAGCATGACATGGATTTTTTATTACTCATTATAAAGTTCTATAACCGTCACCTCTTAAATTAGAATCAAGCATATCATTAACTCAAGCAAAACTTTATGAAGAAATTAAAGGAGATAAAATGGAATAAAAGAGATTTATAATGTGTACTACACTGTATAACAATGCTGTTAGAAATATTCTACTGTAAAAGAGTAATGTTCTTTTTTAGCTATGATTCAGTTCATTCTTTTCTTCCTCATACTAATGAAGGTAATAAAAAAGGAAACTTAAAAGGCATAATGTTTTCATGTGACAGGATGGTCAAAATCATCAGCCAGCAGGGAAATGCAAATTAAAATCACAATGTGGTGCCCACCAGACCAGTTAAAATAAAAAATACTGATAATATTAAGTTCTGGCAAGGATACCATTAATTCTGGCATGCAAGGGTGCTGGTAGGGATGTAAATGACAGTCACTCTACAGAATTGCTGGGCAGCTTCTTATAAAATTAAATGTACACTTATCATCTGACCCAGTAATAACATGCCTAGGTCTTTACCCAAGTGTGGTAAGCTGAAAAGGCCCTCCAAAAGACATATTCACCCCACTCTCTGGAACTGGTGATGCTACCTTATATGGCAAAAAGGGGTCTTTGCAGGTGTGCTTAAGTTAAGGATCTTGAGATAAAAAGATTATCCTGGTAGGCCCTATATATAATCACAAGTGTCCTTATAAGAGGGAGGGAGATTTGACTACAAAACAAAAGAAGAGTAACAATGGAAGTGAGAGGTTGGAGGGATTAGAACAGTGGTTTCCAACCTTTTTTTGTCCATGCCCCACCCTAAGCATCTCTAAAATCCTGATGCCCCCCACCCTGTGACAAAAAGTGAACTCCTATTCACTTGGAGGAAGCCTAAAAGGCCATTAACTTGGTCTAAGCAAGCTTCCAAAGAACATGGCATCCATGAAAGAGAAAAAAAAAAGAATGAAAGGACAGTTGAAGCACTGAGGAAGGAATCACTAAGAAATTTATTGTTAAAATAATAAGGGAGAGGGATAGAGATTAGAAACATCGATGAGAGAGAAACATCGATCAGCTGCCTCCTGCACACCTCCTACTGGGAATGTGCCCGCAGCCAAGGTACATGCCTTTGACCAGAATAGAACCTGGGACCTTTCAGTCCACAGGCCGATGCTCTATCCACTGAGCCAAACCAGTTAGGGCCACAATACATATTTATATACTGTATATGAGGCCCCTAGAACCATAAAAAATGCAAAAAAAAATTCAGTTAACTCATTCTCGAATTATCCCCCCTTAAAAATCAAATCCCCCCTATGGAGCGGGTGCCCACATTGGGAACCACTGGATTAGAGGAAGGGGTCACAGGCCAAGGAATGCTGGTGGCCTCTGGAGGGAGCGAGGTCCTGCTGACACCATGACTTCCCCCAGTGATACTAATTTCAGGCTCCTGGCTTTTAGTGCAGTGAAAAATAAATTTCTATTGTTTTAAGCGATCCACTTTGTGGTAATTTCTTACAGCAGCCATAGAAAACTAATATGCTAAGTGAATTGAAAATTTATGTTCACACAAAATGATACACAAAGGTTTACAACAACTCTATTCATAATCATCAATAACTGGAAACAATCCAATGTCCTTCAATAGATAAATGAATAATCCTGGCTGGGTATCTCAGCTGGTTAGAGCCTTGTCCTGATGCACCAAGGTTACGGGTTCAATACTTAACCAATGAATGCATAAAAAGGTGGAACAGTAAATCAGTCTCTCTCTCTCTCTCACCCTTCTGCTCTCTAAACACAATTAAAAAGGTAATAATTTCAAAAAATAATAACACGGCTAAATGACGTAAGAAGGAAGACCAAAAGCAAGAGCTGGAAAACCAATCACCAAATAACTAGCACGGCATAAGATTTACTTTAAATTCCTTTAACTGACAGATTCCCAGAAAGTCATGAGGAGAATTATCCATCACACAACATAAAGGAAAAGTAATGCAAATAGTCTGGTGGAAAGTAAATAGTCTTAGGCTTTTGTCCATACAGTGAATCCTTCCTTCTGACCAGGGAAAATTGAAAGTTTGCTTTACTGTGTAATTCTAGGTTGGACTGATGGCGACACACACATAAATCTCAGAACTTACCTCTAGCAAACTAACCTCAATGTATTAGAGACCAAACTGTGCATCACATATCCACACAGGTTCATAAAGGAAACCTATGCAGACTCTAACAAAAGAGCCTAAACAATGAAGTGTGCAGTAGATTTAAAGATTAGATAACTTCCCCCTAAAGACACAGTAAATTAGAGGAGGAAAGAAAGAGGAGTCTGGTCAGAGGCTGCTGCCTCTCTCAGCACCAACAGCCTGAAGGCCCAGACAAGGAAACCCTCAGGGACGTCATCAGAAGTGCTGAGTTCATGCCCCAGGGATGGAAAGATCTCTACAGCTCACGTCCTCCAACCACCCTATAGAAAGTAGTTTAAAAAAAAAAAAGTGTTGACAGTTCAAGCAGAGTTTCTCTGGAATTTTTTTGAATAGTTGCATTCCAGTGTCATCATATGTTCAGATATAACCCACGGGTTTTATGGATAATCCTTAATTATCAACACTGTACAACCTTATGGCAGGTAAACTGCTCATCTCAATGGTATTGCTACTAGAATTTATTTCTTCATTGTCCTCTGGTTTAATTCTTTTCAGTCTGCTTATTACTGACAGGTATATTATTCTAGAATTGTAAACAATAATAGCAGCAATAATTATTTTTTGTTAAGGGGGCTAACCAAGTGGCAGGCACCGTTAAACACATTTTATTCATTATTTAATTCCCTCATCAATTGTACAATCAAAGGAAGCACTATGATTGCCATTTTGCAAATCAGGAACCAGAGACGCAGAGGTTAAAAAGACTTGCTGTACTCCCCATACCTAGCAAAGTGTGTGTAGAGGATGTGTTCAACCAGTATCTACTAAGTTAATGCTGGTCACACTGCTAGGAAGTGGTAAGCTGGGATCTGAATTCATATAAAACCATGATTCACCCCTGTCTCCTGTTTGACTAGGAGATAGACACAGGGGAGGAAATTGTCAAGGGACAAAAGAACTCCTCTAGAGTCTGGGAAGATTTGGTTTACCATACACTGTCACACTGTCAAGCCTTACTTGTCCAGGTCCTCTTTATTTATTTGATCTTCAATTTGCTGGGAGTACGTTCTACTCTTTTAAAAATAGAATTTTAGCCACAAACAAGTAGAAATTTAAAAATCAATTCTGGAGTTCCATGAGATCAAAAATGGCAAATTTCAACAGTGATAAACATTTTTCCACATGCATTTCAAAGAATAAGCGCTCAGGTCTGTTATCAAAGAATCCAGGCTGAAATCTAGAATTTTAGAATTAGAAACCAAAATGTGGAAGTCATTTTCCCCTCGCTCTGGGAGTGAAATGGAAAATTTCCTATCAGAAGCCATATAAGTCAGAAGGAAGGGAGGGAGAACAGGAGGTATGAAGAGCTGTGCTATTGTTTGTTTGATATTTTTTTCCTTCTACAGAAAATTGCAAATCTAACAGCAGGGTGCTCTATTAGGCAGGCAGCATAAAACTGCCAAGGCACCACATAATGAGAAGGTTCCAAGGAAGGGACAGTATCCTTCTCACCACCTTACCTTGTCCTTGCCCACTTTGTCTCCATAAAAGCAAAAACATTCAACTCCCAAACTTCAAACACAACTTTCCCATATGTGCGCGTGCGCGCGCGTGGGTATGTGTGTGTGTGTGTGTGTGTGTGTAATTTGCTTGCTCAAAATTTTTTTAGGAATAAGGATACAGCCGAAACCGGTTTGGCTCAGTGGATAGAGCGTCGGCCTGCGGACCGAGGGGTCCCAGGTTCGATTCCGGTCAAGGGCATGTACCTGGGTTGCGGGCACATCCCCAGTAGGGGGTGTGCAGGAGGCAGCTGATCGATGTTTCTCTCTCATCGATGTTTCTAACTCTCTATCTCTTTCCCTTCCTCTCTGTAAAAAATCAATAAAATATATTTAAAAAAAAAAAAGGAATAAGGATACAAAAACAGAGACTGTTTCTGTACATAATGGGAACTACCAGAGGGTTTCAAACGACAGACTGCATTGTAGAGCAAAGGCTCTGGCGTTCTTTCATAACCTTTAAAATAGAGCCTAGCACAGAGAAAGCACTCCAACAGCAGCTATACTAGGCAAGGAACATATGACAACTAGAGGCCCGATGCATGAAATTCATGCAAGAGTAGGCCTTCCTTCCCCCAGCTGCCAGCATCGGCTTCCCTCTGGCACCCGGGAGCCAGGCTTCCCTCCGGCACCTGGGACCTGGGCTGCCCTTGCAGCCCTGGCTTCGTCCGGAAGGACGTCTGATCTAATTAGCATATTACGCTTTTATTATTATAGATACCTGGTGTATGTCTAAGATGCGTTATTTATATGTAACTCATCACCTGTGCGTCAACAGTGTACTTCAGAAGAGATGGAAGTCCTTCTTGTTGAAATGGGCCTCAACTTCCAGGCAGTAAAAAGTTTTCAATACTGTCATCAGGGCTTCTCAGAAGTACATTAGGAACGTGCACTGGGTAATAACTGAAAAGCCACGTGTGCGTCCCATCTGACTCACTGCTGAGTGTACCTCCTCCAAATGACACCCAGCACAGCTGCAGCACGTAAGTGGTAAAAAGCATCAACTCTCCGCACAAATGGTCATCCTTTGAGTTCAGCCAAACCAGGGACAACCAGACAACATGCATGACACTGAAACCCTGGTGGGCCTAGGAATGAGCCTTGCACCACAGCAAATGCCCAGGTTCCTCCCTTTTGACAATTGGTCTGTGAAAGGCACAAGAGTTCCCCGCTAGACAAGGTCTGAGCAGATGTACCACAGCCCCCACAGCACTGGTGCTATGCAGTGGCAAGTAGCTGTGGAATAACCAACCCACCTTATCCCTTTTCTTAAGCAATCATCCTTTCACTACATTTTTCTTATCTTGCTCGTTTTTCTCTGCACTGGTTTGTAAAGGCCTGAGGACAGGTGTGGTCTTGCCTCTCCGGTACAACCCATAGGTCTCAGGGTGACTGGTATTCCTGCTCTCCTCCCTCCACCGCATTTTCCTTACTTTGCGTGTCACTTTCAGTAGGAGAGGATTAATTTTCATTTGAACAGGAATTAAAGAAGCACTGATCATGCTGATTGAACTTCAAATTACTTTCTAAATCAAATCTTCCTTGATTGAATAATTTACAGAAATGTATGTTGTTTTCATAAAGACAATGTAGCTATTTTATTATTTTTTAATATATTTTTATTGATTTCAGAGAGGAAGGGAGAGGGAGAAAGAGATAGAAACATCAATGATGAGAATCATTGATCAGCTGCCTCTTGCACATCCCCTAATGGTGATCTAGTCTGCAACTGGGCATGTGTAAGAATTGAACCGTGACCTCCTGGTTCATAGGCTGACGCTCAACCACTGAGCCACACCGGCCAGGCAATAATGTAGCTAATTTTTTTAGATCTTTATTGTTGAAAGTATTATATTCCACCCCCTTTTTCCCCATTGGCCCCTTCTAGCCTGCCCCTACCCCCTGTCCCAGGCCTTCACCACCCTATTGTCTGTGTCCATGCATTATACCCATATTTTAATTAAACTAAAAAAAAAAACAAGGCCCTGAACATTTTTCTGGAAACACTATGCATTTAGTTTGACTGACAAGGGCATAATCATGAATTAGACAATGCCAAGGAGGATGTTCATTAAATGTCACAAATCATAGCCTAGCCAAAGTAACATGAAGCTACACAGTGGGCTTATTGCTAACAAATCACATAAACAATATACTTTTCTTGTATTTAAAGAGCCCTGTTTTAACTGCCAGACTTTTGAAAGGCTCATATATCACCAAAAAAAGAATATATCACATTTCTCTAAGAAAAAAATTTTTCTTTAGATTGTATCCACTAAACAATAGATTTTGTTTTGAATGGGAGGGGGAAGTAATCACTATGCTATATAATAAAAGGCTAATATGCAAATTGTTCCCTCAGGAGTTGGACCAACCAGGAGTTTGACTGCTCTCTATGACGTGTGCTGACCACCAGGGGGCGGCGCGGAACGAAGGAAGGCCCCAGCTGGCAGCCAGAAGGCCTTGATCAGCCCTGATCACTGCCCAGGCCTACGGACCCTACCCATGCACAAATTTTGTGCACCAGGCCTCTAGTTACTCATAATATCATGTTATAACTTTTTAAATTACTTTTAATTGATTTTTAGAGAGAGAGGGAGAGAAAAAACAAACATTGATTTGTTGTTCCACTTATTTATGCATTCACTGATTAATTCTTGTATGTGTCCTGACTGGGGATCAAACCCACAACCTGGGTGTATCAGGATGATGCTCTAACCAACTGAGCTACCCGGCCAGGGCATGTTTTAACATTTTTATGTTAAGATAAAAATGCATTCATCTTTGTCCTCACAAATCACCTCATCCCAGCAACTACCTCAATTATGCTTCTCAAACAAAATAAACTCTCCAGATGTACTAATAATGATAAATTCTTAATTTTCATTTTTCCTTGTTAAAAATACCTACAATTGTTGTTGTATTAAATAATTTAATATATTAAAAGTGATTGGACCCTGGCTGGTATGGCTCAGTCAGTTGGGCATTATCCCACACACAAAACAGTTGCCAGTTAGATTCCTGGTCAGGGCACATGCCCGGGTTCCAGGCTTGATCTGCAGTAGGGGGCATGCAGGAAGCAGCCGATCGATATTTCATTATCACATTAATGTGTTTTTTTCTCTCTCTAAAAGTCAATTTTAAAATCTGGACTAGTGCCTGAATATAGAAAGCACTAACAAATGTTACCTGTTATTATTACTAGCCTAGATAAGGAAAGGCAATTGAAAGAGAAACACTATCATGACATTTCTTTCCCCTTAGGCAATGTTCTGACTATCTTAGGTAGGAGGTTCTTTGCATTGGGACTTATTTTTTTGTTTTCTTCCTAATCCACCATCATTCCTCAAGAATGGACAGGTTCTGAGGTCAAAGCTATTTGAACAGTAGCCACAGCAGGCTTCAAGGAAGACTCGAACTGAGCTGAGTTTTTCACCTCTCTGCTCCCTGGGCAGCAAGAACCAGCACTGGCATTCAGTAGACTTTACAGCTCTGCCTCTGGCTGCCTAGCAATGCAGTCTGCAACAATAAAAGCTCCCTAAGCCACAGGTCCTGTGTTCTCTAAACATGGCCTGGGGCTTAGCACATTAACTTGAGGTGCCAAGTGCAGGAACAAGCCAAAATCTAGGAGAAGCAGGAGGGCTGGTACTGGCCAATCCAGTCCATCACCTAGAAGAGGCAGCAGCAATGACTAGGACACACTATCTCAGGACTGTCCTTCAAGGCAATATAAAGACCTTATTATCTCTAACAACTGATGTTATCACAAGGTCACCCAACAATATACCTTGGGGATATGATTGTTCACTGTGGTAGGAAGAAGTAAGGTTATCTTCATAAAACAGGATTTTGCCAATTTTACAAAAAAAAAAATGTGTGAAAGTGGTATGAAACTAAAGAGCAAAACAGATATAAAGAATTGGTAATATCATTTGTCAATGGAAGCTGCCATTTTTCTTTCAAAAAATGGGAGATAGAAAAAACTGATTAGGTTAAAATGTATTACTTTTTCGATAAAAACTGGTGGTGCAAGTAATAGTCAATTCAAATCAAAATGGCTTAAATAATAAGGGAAATGTATCATGTCACCTAATTCAAAGTCCAGAGGGGAGGTGGCTGCAGCAGCCCCAGCATTTCAGCTCCAGCCTGAGGCCAGCTGCCCTCATGGCTTCCGCTGACCTCCAGAAGCAAAGAACCCCAAGCCCAACACAAGAAAAAAGGCCTATGCCTTAGCCGGTGTGGCTCAGTGGATAGAGCATCGGCCTGGGAACTGAAAGGTCCCAGGTTCGATTCCGGTCAAGGGCACATGCCCAGGTTGTGGGCTTGATCCCCAGTAGGGGGCTTGCAGGAGGCAGTCGATCAATGATTCTCTCTCATCATGGATGTATCTCTCGCTCCCTCTCCCTTTCTCTCTGAAATCAATAAAAATATTTTAAAAAAGAAAAGAAAAGAAAAAAGGCCTAGATTTCCGTCAGACTGAAGCAGTCTAGGATGCCTATGACTGGCTTACGCCGGTGATGCTCAATCCAGGCTGCCTGTTAGAATAACCGGGAAAGTTAAAAAAAAAAAAAAAAGAGAGAGACACTTGCAGACCTTATGGTCAGAGTGCTCTCCCTTTGCAACAATCCCTCCCCTCCTTGCGATCTTCCTTTTGAATGAAGTCACTCCTTATTAAACAACAAAACAAAACACTGAGGCACAGGCATCTCCCCAGACCAGTTAAGTCGATCCCTGGGAGTAGGACCTGAAGTACAGCCAGGGCTGAAAACGACCTACTCAGGACACCTCGAGAGGCTGGGGTGGGGTCGTTCCTTGTGAGACACAGGGGTGAAGGGCCATTACCCTGCACAAGTGCCTATTTAAGTATCTGGCACACAAAGAACCCGGTGAGATGGTTCATAAAAAGATAAATATGTGTTCCTTCAAAATATTAAAAATGCTCAACCTCATTCATAAGAGAGCTACTAATCAGAAACATACTAAGATGTTATTTCTTATCAGATTGGTAAAAGTCCCAAAGTTTGACAACACACTCGCTTGGCTAGGCTCTTGTGCATTACCAGCAATGGGAGTGTAACCTAGTACAAGACGGAAGGGAACTTGGAGTAATATCTACCAACCAGTACCCATATCAATATCTACTACTATTAGTCTACAAAGTCACATCTACCTACTAATAAAAATTACAAATGCATTAACCCTCTAGCCCAGCATTCCCACTTTTAGCAAGCTCTCCCACACCTAAACTTGCACAAGTTAAAATGACAGATATAAGGTTATTCTTGCAGCACTGTAACAGCTCAAAAATGTCCAGAAAGAGGGGACTAGTTGAAAAATTAATGACACTTGCAATATAGTGGGGTACAATGCAGCCATAAGAAAAACTAAAATACCCATATTCCCATATGGAGAGATCCTGAGGATATACTGAGTGAAAGACAAAAAAAGTAAAGTACAGAACAGTATATATCCTATGCTATCTTTTATATAATAAATGCATAATTGCTTATATTTGCAAAAAAAAAAAAAACAACCACACACACACAAGAAAAAAAACCCCCACACTGGAATGCTAAAAAAACAAACCATCTCCAAACACCCCAACACCAACAAGTAAGAATATTCAATAGACTATCAAAAACATGATGAGTTCCAGGGCAGCATGGCTCAGTGGTTGAGTGTCAACCTATGAAACAGGAGGTCACAGTTCGATTCCCAGTCATAGGGCATGCAGGAGGCAGCCAATCAATGATTCTCTCTCATCACTGATGTTTCTATCTCTCTCTCCTTTTCCCTTCCTCTCTCTGAAATCAATAAAAACATATATATATATATATAGTGCAGACTGATCTTCAAATTCCCTTTTGCCACTACATGGACATCTTTCAGTATTAGTACTTTACAGTATGTCGATACACATCCTTATGTGCACTCTTTATAAACTCTCTATAGCAGCAGTTCTCAAACTTTTTTAAGATAGAAACATCAATGATGAGAGAGAATCACGGGTCGGCTGCCTATTGCATGCTCCCTACTGGGGATCGAGCCCGCAACCCTGGCATATGCCCTTGACCGGAACTGAACCTGGGAACGTTCAGTCAGCAGGCCGATGCTCTATCCACTGAGCCAAACCAGCTAGGGCAAACTTTTTTTTTCTCAAGGCCTCTGATACTCTGGAAAATTATTGAGGACCCTGAAGAGTTTTTGTTTATATAGCTTATATAGCTTATTCATATAGCTCATCATTATTTACCATACTAGAAGTTTAAACTGAAAATTTTTAATTATTCATTTAAAAATAAATGTTTTTGTTATAACTGGAAAATAACTGTTTCAACCTATTTTTAGATAACTGTAGATATTCTTTGAAACTACACCAAAACTTGGTAACTGGTAGTTTCCTAAGGTTAGCTGTAATGGAGAATCTAAAACTGTATCAATGAACTTTTTTATTCTGTTACATAAAAATTCATTGGTTCATCTTGCACCTTGAATGAATCTTTTACCTGTATGTAATTTTATAATATCACATGTTGATCATTTAGAAAAGAGTGATTCACTGAATTATGTAGATCTTCCAAATAACACATTTCATTATAAGACTAGAGGCCCAGTGCACGAATTTGTACACCAGTGAGGTCCCTCAGCCTGGCCTGCGGGATTGAGCCAAAACCGGCTCTCCGACATCCCCCGAGGGGTCCCAGATTATGAGAGGGCGCAGGCCAGGCCAAGGGACCCCACCAGTGCACAATCAGGGCCCAGGGAGGGACGATCGGGGCCCAGGGAGGGACCGCGGGAGGGCTCCAGGGCATGTCTGGCCCATCTCGCTCAGTCCTGATCGGCTGGACCCCAGCAGCAAGCTAACCTACCAGTCGGAGCACCTGCCCCCTGGTGGCCAGTGCATGTCATAGCAACTGGTCGACCAGTCGACTGCCCCCTGGTGGTCAGTTCACATCATAGAGACTGGTTGACCAGTCGACTGCCTGCCCCCTGGTGGTCAGTGCACATCATAGCAAGCGGTTGAGCGGTCTTAGCATATCATTAGCATATTACGCTTTGATTTGGTTGAACAGCCAACTGGTCAACCAGACACTTAGCATATTAGGTTTTTATTATATAGGAGGATATCAAAATAGCACATTTATAAATATTACCACCAATCTCTACAAAATAAGATTATTTCCATGGGGGTGGGGGGACATATGTAATACTCTTTGTAATACTTTAAGCAATAAAACAAAATTAAAATTTAAAAAAAGTAAAAAAAAAAAAGATTATTTCCACAATCTATTTTTTGCTGGAAAGCTAAAATTTTATCTTTGGCAACAGATACTACCAGTTGTTTTCTTTGAAAGATTCCTTTATATGTTAACTGAATAACCATCATCTGTCAGTCGTAGTTTTTCATCATAGTTTCAAGTAAAAGTGATAGTCCATGATATAAGCACTAGTTCAGCTTCCAACTCAAACAACTGCCCCAGTGCTCTGCCTAGAGATAATCAATACACAACAGAAAAGTGCTATGCATTCTTCCCATTTCATCCCATAGGATATTAAACACATACACACAAGGGTCAAAAGTTAATAACATTAATAGTTTTTGCTACTTCACCAAGGACATTCTTAAGTGAAAGCCCTTTTTTTTAAACTATGGGTGCATAGCATGCATACATGGCTACCAGTATACTAGTAGTTAGGTGCCACAGCCTTGATTCATGCATTACTTTTGCACCATTCATGCAAAGAGTACAAATAACATCTTGGTATTGCATTAATATGCAAACAGTTTTAACCCTGGACCCCCAAAGGGGTATATCAGGAACATCTAGGGGACTACACTGTTCTATACCAGGATAGCTTCCCAAGAGTGAGATTTTACTGGGTCACTGCTATGTACATTTTAAATTCTAAGTTTGGTCAAAGCTCTCCTGAAATCTGAACCAATTTTCCTATTTCACTAGCAATTTAAAATGTAAATAATTCACTTTACAAATGCTGAATTTGGGAAGCACCAGAACATAACATATTACCATATTTGCCTATCTAAAAC
Source organism: Myotis brandtii (assembly GCF_000412655.1). Classification (NCBI taxonomy): domain Eukaryota; kingdom Metazoa; phylum Chordata; class Mammalia; order Chiroptera; family Vespertilionidae; genus Myotis; species Myotis brandtii. The sequence continues at coordinate 103,400 of NW_005371476.1, forward strand.
CAATGCTAAAATATAACCAAATGTTTTAAGGCAAAGTAAAATCCAAGTACCCAGAACATTTAGATGAGGTGGATATTTTTCTGTAAGAAAGTCAAACCTTAACTGTCAAATGCAAGTTCACTGAACAGAGACCTTTGTTTATTGTAGTCATCCATTGTTAAGAGGTATTTATGGTTGAATTTTAAAGTTTATGTCGCTTGCACACATCTTTGCTTATAGGATTGGTGGGCTCAACCAATATCTATAATAATAAAAGCATAATATGCTAATTAGACCGGACATCCTTCCAGATGTCCTTCCGGACGAAGCTGGGGCTGTGAGGGAAGCCTGGGTCCCAGGTGCCTGCCGGGGGCCGGAGGGAAGCCCAGGTCCCAGGTGCCGGGGGAAGGAAGGCCTACTCTTGCACAAATTTCATGCATTATATTAAAATTAGTTTTAATATAAAGTACCCAGTCTGAAAAATGTCAGGCTGCAAGTGTACAAAGAGGACCCTAATTTATTGGTTCGTGGTCCACTCCTTACAAACATCTTCTAAGCTGACCCTTACTGAAAACTTCACGCAGAATTACTAGAAGTGAACAGTGTAACATGTACTGTCAGAACTCAAATGCCAACTATGTCCATAAAAATGTCAAAGACAACTTTTTTGCCCCAAATGTCATCTGAAACAGGGAGAGTGGAGGAGGAACTTTCACTGCATCCATGGGAAAGGATTACTCCTGGTATAAAGTAAAACAAGGAGAAGCTGGGTATCCATTCACATGGAATGCTGCTTCCCTGCCTGATTTTCCCACAGCAGCTCCCAAGTGAGTACTCGTGCCTGAAAAGGGCAAGGATATGGGTGCCAACGGGGACCTGCGATTCTGACGCTTTGGGGGAGGACTGACAAAAGCTCTCTGTGGATACAGTAGCACAGGCTCTGTGCACCTGCGGGACCAGCCCAGCCTCAGGTTGGAGCAGAATCGTGGACGGCGGATCCTGGGAAAGCGCTGAAGTCCAACCTCCTCAGGAAACTGGGAGTGAAATGGCTTGTCCAAGGTCAACCGACAGCCGGTGAGAGTCAGACAAGAAATAAGCAACTCAAAAAAAATAAATAAATACTGAATAATGACGAACCGTCACCACGCAACTTTTTCTTCTGCAGAGAAACCAGGATAGCTACAGTAACAAGTTTTCAGCAGCACAGGAAGGAACCGACACCGGCGCGGTGGCTCCCGACCCTCATGCATGCCTCCCCCGAGCTGAACACCCAGGGGAAACGGGCCCAGAGCGCGGGGCAAGCACTCACCATGCTCCACAAACACATTGCAGGGGGGGCCCCCGTGCCTGGAGGACTCCTTCTTCCCTGCGACCTTGATGAAGTGCAGGGCAGGCAGGCTCGGCCTCCGCTGGTCCCCAAGCACTTTTCCAGGCTGCTGCCCCATAAAGCCAGGACGGGGCCCCTTTCCGGAGGAGGGTCCACCACCTTTCAGACGGGCCCGCGAGCTGAGGACAACGGCCCACGTCCACGTGGGACTTCACAGCCACCGCCTGTCCGCGGGCCGGGAACTGAGGTCAGTCACGGGGGGTACCCCTTCCCTCACCCCGCGAGGGAGCCGGCCGCCTGCAGGCTGACACGTGTCAGCAGGGGGTCCGACTATCTTCGCGGTTGGTCAATCCGAAGTCATGGCAATGCCCCCCAAGAAAGTTTCCTGATCGTTCAGTGCCTTTTTACTGGCCGAATAGCCGACGTCTTTCCAGGAGAAACACCTAAACCAGGAAGATTCGCAGGAGACGCGGGAAAAGGGTCGGTGACCCCCGAGTCGTTGCGATGGTGCCCACACATCAAAGAAATGTCCACCGTCTGTGGAGGCGTCCCCGGAACTTTCCCCGTGGAAGTCACCCACCCGCTCGTTTCTTCTTCATCTTCCGACCAATTTCCTGCCCAACCAGCTGCCGCGGCGGCTTGTCGACCCTGCTCCCCGGAAAAGGGCCCGCACGG
>NW_005371476.1:106293-109606 GCF_000412655.1 Myotis brandtii
GTTTTCGCGGCGCCGCCGCACCTTCCGGCTCTGCTCTCCTTGCCCGCCAGAGCCCGCCCCGGCCCAACCTTTGAAATAGGATTTTTCCGAGGGCAAGGTGAGTAGTAAGGAAACACCCGCCTCCCCTGTCCCACCATTGGTCCCCGAGAATCCGGGTCATGTCTCCCTCCTGTGTCCTATTGGCCGATAAGGGCAATAAAGCTAGAGCTCCCAGCCAACCGTTTTCGGCGCAGCCCGCAGGGCATGTCGGGAGTTGTGGTCCGTAGCTTTCCCCCCAGTCCGCGCGCACCCGCAACTTCTTGCCCTCTGCCCAGGCTCCTGAGTTTCGGTCCCACCCTCCTGGGAGCGGGTGGACTCTAGCCGGTCTCGCTTGGGGCTGGCCAACGTCTCCCCTGCGAGGGTTGAAAGACCCGCGAGGAGCCAAAGCAAGGAGAAAACTACGGTTTGGATTTTCCCAGAACCGGAGTTGAATTACTTCCTTGAGGCTCTTTAAGGGAGAAAATTTGGCTCGCTCCTGGAAACCAAGGTTTTTGGTGCCCACTCCCCGACCCTAAATTTCCACCTTTTCCCCAAGAAGCAAAAAATATGAGAACTAGAGAAAAATAAATGTCTGGAAAGCATCCGACATATTGCTAGAGAATTCATTGTTTCTTTGGGGCATCAGGAGGCTAAGCCAGGCGCAATCATAGATGCTTGAGCGGAACCTTGACGATAAAACCTCATTTCACAGGTGTACATGTATTCACATGAAAACATCCACTGTGTAAAGTCAAGAAATTGTGCGGACTGTTGGCTACCAGGCCTACAGAGCTGACCAATGACCCAGACACAAACCCACACCTGTCAGAACCCATGCTCTGCAACTAAAAAGCACCCTGGTTCCCTACCCTTTACTCTCCATGTCTCCCAAGGTGCACCTGACCAGGATATACCCATTTCTAATAGGATCCACTCACCACAGCGCCTACTCTACACCAGGCACTGCTATGCTTTTCATACACAGTATTATCTCATTTAATCCTCACTTTTGCCCGATGAGGCATGAACTAGTCCCCGTTATACAGCTGGGAAGAGCTTCAGAAACGTGACTTACTCAAGGTCACTTGCTTAGTATGTGACAAAGTCACGATTTGAGTCCAGTTGATGTTGCTCCAAAACCCATGGTTTTCCACTGTGCCACTCAGTATCAAATAATTGTTGGTCAAATTAGACACTGATTTTTTTAATAAGTTGCTCCTAATATTAGGGGGAAACCACAGCCAAATTATAGGTCTTATACATTATCTTGTTATATATTTTGGAAATATTTCTGTTGGACTGGGAAGTGATGTTTTTACATAGGCTTCAAGAAACAGTCACCTGGAGGAAGTGAATGTGAAGCACATGAAAGAAAATTTGTGCAGATTCAGAGCTGGAATTTATATTCAGATGTTACTTGGTTTATCTTGGCTCTGTCACAAAACAATCTGGCTGACAAACTTGGTCCTGGCTTGTAGATCACTCTTAAAACTTCAAGACCTGTATTCCTTTATTTACCCATTATCTCATCCTGAGTAGTACCACCCTAATTTTTCTTTTTGGAGACTTGCTTTCTTTTTATTTCTATTCATGTTTTCACAATTTCCCGCTCATCTTCATTCTTTTTTTTTAATGTATTTTATTGATTTTTTACAGAGAGGAAGGGAGAGGGATAGAGAGTTAGAAACATCGATCAGCTGCCTCCTGCACACCTCCTACTGGGGATGTGCCCGCAACCAAGGTACATGCCCTTGACCGGAATTGAACCTGGGACCTTTCAGTCCGCAGGCTGACGCTCTATCCACTGAGCCAAACCGGCTAGGGCTCATCTTCATTCTTCATTCTCTAGTTTAAAATTGGACAATCAGATAACTCTTTTCAATACACATTTCTTGGACTAACAATTCATTCAGGACACACATTTATTGAGCCCCTGTGTATCAAGCACTGTTCTAGGGGCTAGGATACAATACAGGGGGGTAGAGGGGAGATGACAACTCATCCCTGTTCTCCAAGAGCACACTTGGAGGGAATGACAGGAAATAAGCAAAATGAGTAACAATCCAAAGTATGTCTTAATGCTGGAATAAAATTTCTAGACCCATTTCTTTCACAATCAGTCCAGCCCATTCTCTGGATTGCTCTGATACCTCTCTAGAGCTTAAAGCTATTCCTCATTCAGTTGTTAATGGGCTTAATCCAGTCTTATAACTCCCTGAATCGCTTTCTTCACTTTTAAGTGGAGTCATAACTGCCAACTTTACAAGGTTATCAGGAGGATCAAATGAGATCTTGGTTTTCCACAAAGATTGAAATTATGCTTTATTAAAGTCAGTATAGAGGTCAGCTGTACTTAACCTAAACACTTATCCCAAATCTCCATTTCCTACTTTAACCATTTTCTAATTTTAGGTGAGCCCCAAGCCCAGGCTATATTTTTAGAGATTGACTATACATTCCTTTCACTCCGTGTATAACACTGTAGAATATTTTTGAGGACTTAAAACTAGAATCCAGAGCCCAGGAAATCCTGACAGTAGATCCACCAAGTTGCTAAAGAGCTTCAGTACCATTATAATTCATCTATCCAGTGGTCGGCAAACTGTGGTTCGCGAGTCACATGCGGCTCTCTGGCCCCTTGAGTGTGGCTCTTCCACAAAATACCACGTGCGGGCGCACATGTACAGTGCGATTGAACTTCGTGGCCCATGCGCAGAAGTCGGTATTTTGTGGAAGAGCCACACTCAAGGGGCCAGAGAGCCGCATGTGATTCGCGAGCACAGTTTGCCGACCACTGATCTATCCTATTCCATTCAGTTTATTCCATTTCTTCCGCCCGCCGGAATAGTACATTTAACAAGGGCGCCCTCTAGTGGGTCACAGAAAATAACTACTAAAGGCGCTTTTAGCCTTCTGTTATTTCTACTCTGCAGATACTGAATGAACAGCATAGGTTGGCAGCTTGAGAGATCATTGAGAAGGATAACTTCAACAAACTTACATATGGCCCTGGTTCAAACCAAACCAAACCAAACCAGGGACTCAGGTTCCCATCTTTTCTTATTCCCTTCTCTCAAGAGGCATATGGCCTGGCCTGTGTTCTCAAAAATTCTATAGGCTGTTGCAAATCTCAAAGTTGCAACAGCCTATAGAATATTCAGTTGTCTGCAAACTCCCCAAAACAACTGATACACTTGGAACAGAAAAAGAGTAAGATTTTTTTAAAAGCTATTGAGTATTATAAACGAGAAATATACCCTTTATGCCTGGCTGATGTGGCTCTGTGATTGAGTGT
>NW_005371476.1:109707-123532 GCF_000412655.1 Myotis brandtii
GGTACATGCCCTTGACCGGAATCGAACCTGGGCCCTTTCAGTCCGCAGGCCGATGCTCTATCCACTGAGCCAAACCGGTTAGGGAAGAATAAGATTTTTTTAAAAGCTATTGAGTATTATAAACGAGAAATATACCCTTTATGCCTGGCTGATGTGGCTCTGTGATTGAGTGTCGCCCTATGAACCAGGAAGTCACTGTTCAATTCCCCTTCAGGGCACTTGCCCGGATTGTGGGCTCAATCCCCAGTAGGGGGTGTGCAGGAGGCAGCCTATCAATGAGTCAGTCTCTCTCATTATTGATGTTTCTATCTCTCTCCCCTACCCCTTCCTCTCTGAAAATAAAAATATATTGAAAAAATATATATATGTGTGTGTGTGTATATATATACCTCTTAATTCAAAAACAGCCAAACTGTATTTCAAAATTTTCAGAGTGTTCCATGTTACTCCCATTGAAACTATCCTAGGTTTAAATTTTACTAGGTGAGCCAGGTAGAGTGGTTAGGGCCTCTGGCAGAATTTATATCTGCTACGCCCTCCAACTGTACTCAGTTCTCAAGTATCACAAAGAACACAACAGAAACAGTGCCTTTAAACCATTTTTTTGACATCAGACAAACCAATGCACAGTAATTCTGGCATTTCTTAGTAACTCAGCATCTTGCCCTGGCCAGTGTGGCTCATTGGTGATCTCCGAAGCTGGGAGATCACCTCTCGATCAGTAAGGGAGACAGGCTGCTGGGGGATGCCGTACACCAACAGGTGGCAGGTTCCATGCCCAGTCAGGGCACATACCCAGGTAGGGGCAAATGTGGGAGGCAACAGATCGACATTTCTCTCTCACATCAGTATTCTCTCCCCCTTCCTCTCTAAAAATCAATTTTTTAAAAAAAAAAGTTGATGCATTGCTACTTTAATTATAGGAGGAACATCCAAAATATTCATTCTATTACCGATAATTCAACTTCTTACAAATCACCCTCAATGGCAGGACAGAATAAGGCAGGCTGGTGTGGATGCACTTGAATCTATCAATAGAAGGAACATACGAAGGGAAGATTCCAACCCAGCAAAAGGCTGCTTGGTTAAGTTTATTCTTCTGACTGCTGGGTTAACTTTACCAGCTATATTCAGTGTTGTACTTGTGCTGCAGAGGAAGTGGGAATGGAAGCCAAAACAGACAATTTAGGGTCAAGGAGCCACTTTTGTTGTTGTTGCTGCTTTATTGATTTTAGAGAGGGAGAGATAGAAACACTGATGAGGGAGGGAGACATCAATCGGCTGCCTCCTGCACGACCCTACTGAGGACCAAATCTGCAACCTGGACATGTGCCCTGACCAGGAATCAAACCAGGGACCTCTTGTTCATGGGTCAATGCTCAACCACTGAGCCATACAGCCAAGCTATAAAGGCAATTTCTTGAGGCATTGTGCTTTGTGAAGTGATGGTTAAGTAGAAAAGGAAAGTTTCTTCGTATTATTCCAGATGGGAGTCCACTTGGAACACTGCGTACTTTTAAAGACGCAAAGCCACCCAAGTGCTGGGATGTGCAGGCAGCCCAAGGGGCCAGCAGCGCAGTTCACCTCTCCCAGGTTTGGCCTTCGAACAGAAGAAAGCAGGTCTGTGGCTGGAGGCAGCCCAATGTAGGTCCATGATGAGTTTCGGAGCCACACACGGAACTACAACTCAGATTCTTCACTTTCAAGAGCTGCTCTGTCAGGCACAGTCCTGTCCTTCAGACACTTCTGCCTAGCCCTCCTGTTCCAAAAGTCTCTGACGCGTTTCCATCACAATTTCTTCCATTATTTCTGGCTTTAAGATGTCTTTAATCTGAAAAAGAAAGGAAAAAGTATTTATTCAGAAAAGAAACCAACCACAGCAGACCATCAAATCAGGCCAAATGCAGAAAGCAAGCATGGTTAACATAAGCCTTCTATCTATCTTTCTATGTTTCATTTACCAGAGGCACAGTATTACAGGCTATGATCTGCTAGAAAACTCTCTGGGATACAGCTGACAAGAATAAGATAGGTTTCCAGCACTCACTAGAGAGAGAGCTGAAATCGGAATGGGCAAGATGAAGTCCAGAGGGCTGCTGTCATACCTTCATGTCCCAAACCCTTATACTGACACTAGACACTGAGACTATTACCAGTATCTTGGGGAAAGAGCTCCCAGACGCTCATTAAGGCTGTCCACCGATCGGTTCATACTGCTGGACACGGTAAAGGCATCTGGAGGATGTGCTTGCCATCACCGAGTAAACACTAGAGCCAATGGATAAATATGCAACACCTGCTCCCAGGCCAGTGAGGAAAAGGGAAGCCCTGGGAGGAGTACCTGATGTGGAAGGGATGCCTCATAGCAATACAGGATGCTGGTATCATACAGCATCATCCTCTGAGTTACCAGCGAGACGATACAGTTCCGAAGCCGGGAGATCACCTCTCGATCGGTAAGGGAGACAGGCTGCCGGCGGATGCAAAGGGAAGGGGAGGGAAATAGAAACAGGACCAAAATAAGTGAACGGTCACAGCAAACCACAGAAATCGTTTATAACTCAGTTATCACTCTGAGACTCCAAACCAATCGAATGACTAACTCCAAGCAGGATTCACAAAAATGGCTCCTTGCCCTGCCCAGTGTGGCTCAGTTGGTTGGCATATCATCCCATACACCGAAAGGTCGCTGGTTCTATTCCTGCTAAGGGCGAGTACAGGAAGAACCAATCGATGTTTCTCTCTCTCTTTCTCCCTCCTCCGTCCCCCTCCCCTCCCTAAAACCATTTTTAAAGCATATCCTCAGGCAAGGATTTTAAAAAAGGATGGCTTCTCCAGTGCCTCTTCATTCAGCGACTACCCTACCACTGTGCCATCTGTTGCGGACCTCATCTCTTCAGAAAGAGGGCAATACAATGTTCACGAAACACTTCAAACTAACAGACTACAGCAATAATATAGTTAAACACAGCAAGCCCCACCCCCGGCAGCAGCAGAAGGGAGACCGTGCACCACTCCATCCCGACGGCTACAGTGGTGTTCACGCACCTCCAGGTTTGCAACGAAGCCTCCTGCATCCTCTTCTTTGTGCTCAGGTGTAGGGTAGATCCAGATGAAGCCATTGTTACCCAGAATCACTGAGGCACCACAAGGCAAGTCATGGAAGTGAGTCTTCTGCCGCTTCACCAGGGAGGGGGAAACCTGGACCAAAACACCCTGACCTAGCTAGAGAAATACATCACAAATTAGGTCACTGTGGGATCATCAGTGAGGCGAAGGAAAAGCAAATTACAGAATGCATGTCCTAGTTATAGTGGAATCAGAGTCCTTCTTGTTAGTAGCTTGTTGCTGGTCACCCATCTGCACACACACAGTAATTATTCAGAGAGAACACTTCTAGGTGCATAGGTTGCTGACATATCCCAAGAGAAGGTGACTTTCAATATCCTTCTCTACCATTGTCCTTTGCAATCATCACCACCACACTCGTATCCCAAGAGAAAGTGACTTTCAATATCCTCTACCATTGTCCTTTGCAATCATCACCACCACACTCTAAGCCAGGGCTGGTGCGCTAACTGTTAGAGAAGCTGCAGCCAATGAGGACCTGGCTCGAGTCTCTTGTAGGCAAGGAGCACTGTTCTGCTGCACCTTGACCCCAACCACCTATCTTGCCCACAGATGTGTGACACTGGGCTAGGGGACCGACCAAGGGCGCACATCCACCCCTGGTTCTGACAGGACAGCCCAAATCCCACACCCGGCTGAGGGAGGGTCCGCAGTACCCAGGCCCAAAAGGTCAGCGCACGCAGGGCAACCGACATGGTTGGCTATATCACTCCATTAAGGGAAGGAAATGAAAAGGTTCATTCTGATAAAGCCAAGACACTAACAAGTCATAATTTGTTTTGGGAAGTAAGCTGTCATTTTAAAAAATAGCCTCAACAATGTAACCTCATAGAAGCAAAGCAGTAAAACTTCATTTAGAGGCTCAAGTGAACAATCGTTCCTAGCGATAATAGCCATTTTATTGATCAGACATTTGTCTGAGTTGGACTGTCCTGTTTCATCAGTCCGAGACTTCCCTTTGTTCCACGGCTGCCTCTCAGCCCTGGCCCAATGCAGAGCTGCAGCAGCCACTGGGAGGGAGGAGGGAGCAGACAGCAGGGCCTCAGGGTCCTGGGTCATAGGGGCTTCTGCCAGAACAATCTCGTCAGTAAAAAAAGGGTAAGAGTTGTCATCCACCACAACGCTACCGGCCCATGGCTGTGAGGCAATCATTAGTGGGACGCCAGCCTGGGGCCCTAACTTCTGGGGTTCTTTACGTCAGAATCCCAGAGCGCGCCGAGGATTCAGAAACGGACCTGAAGTCTCGGTCGGCAAACAGGAACAGCAAGGGCCCAACTTACCTTTCCGTATTTCAGGCTCCTCGTGTGCAGGGAAACAGCTCCGTCAGAGAACACTGCCTGCACCTCAGCCTGGCCAGGGTGATGAAGGAACACACGTTCTTCATGCCATGTGCATCCCGTGTCCATGGTCCCCCCCTCCATCCTTTCCTCCCACCCAACAGTCCCGCTTGGCAGTCTTTGGCCGGGAGGACATCGCTGTGACCCAACCTCTCCCTCTTACTTGTCATGAGTATCTTGCTATGAACAACCTTTCCTACTCCCTGGGATAAAAGCTAATGTCATTAAGAAAACTTGAGTCTAGCTTAAAGCAGAGGCCACCATTAGCTACAAGACCCAAAGAAGTGACTTAGCCGCCCAGATGTGAACAAGAGCTGGAGAGTCAGCCTGTGTGAAGTACTGGAGCAGGGCTGCCGCAGAGCCCTTGACACTCCATCTGGGACTCGGATGTGTTTCCTGTGGGAGACACAGTTTAAGCCCCACTTCCCAGCCCCACATAAGCATAGAGGCTGCAGTGCACGGTGCAGGATACACTGATGAGGTCCCCTTCCTGCAAGAAACCTCTCATGGCCAGCTCATCCTCTGCAGATCTTCTCCTCTGAAACACACACAGGCAGGACGTTACTAAGTCAGCTCCTACAGAAGGGCCTCTCTGCTTCCTTTTCCTCACTCGCTTCGAGATCTCGGAAAGCAGTCACAGCACCCAAACACCCGTGTAGGTCACCCGTGCCCCTCAAGGAGACGAGAGCGACAACCACTTACAACCTTCCCACGGCTCTTCTCCTTCTCCCTCCTCTGAAAGTATTCAAGCTCCGGACATGATATTCAGAACCCTCCGGATACAGCCCAGCCTCCTTTCCCAATGACCTGCCCGGGCAGCCCTGCCCGCTCCGGCAGGACCCGACCGCCTCCAGCCTGTGTCTTTGCTCACACATTCCCCTTCCTCTCAGATATCCTGAGTTCATCCTTGAAATTCTATCCATCCTTCAAGGACCAACTCCAGTGCCCACCTTTCCTACGAGTTTCCTTCACTGACATTAATCCTCTTTCTGTACAATCCCACACTCGTTTGTGCTTCGACTGCCAGGTATTTGGATGTTACCGCACATCCCTGGTAGTCTGTAAGCTTTCAGGAACTCAATCATGCCTCCTTTGTCCTGCACTCTCCACAGAACCCAGCACAGGGAGGAGGGAAAGGGAAACCATGGCATTTTACAAAAGGCTGCAGTTGCCTGGAGTAACCCAATGCCACCCAATTCCTGGAATCGAATCTAAATGCAAAACACACTTTTCAAGGAACACTTCTGTGCAAAGCTGATGTTCCCAGAAGGAAAACAATTAGCACTGAGCCTGAGAGCTTCTTTTTCCAACTCTCTTTTGGGGTTCCTCCCCATGGACACTCCGGATCTTACTACACCCCAACTGCTGCCTATGTGGGGAGGCCTGGACCAAGTGAAAAGCCTGCGTGTACATGGGGCAGCAAACTTCACAGCAGACCAACAGGAGTAAACGGGGCCACCTCGAGGTAAAGCAGAGTCCTCTGGTGGAGCAAAAGACCAGCGCTCCCGGCAGCAAAGTACACAGGCCCAGCTGTGGCCCCTCACCAGCTCTCCTCCTGGAAGGTTCATGGATGACAGAAGCAAGACTGAATCCAGCCTGGAGTTCGTCTCCACCTTCCACCTCTTCTGTTGAACCTAGAAACAGAAAGAAATTCCACACCTGGACACATACTCCAGGGACAAGACCTCACAACATGAGCGACCAATAATCCCCCAAATACCAAGCCAACTGTTTACATCTCAGGTCACAAGCAAGAGCCAAATGCAGTGACTGCTTTGTTCACGTAACTGCACACAGAATGCCTATCCCGCTCATTAAGTCACCAGCTTGCTTTTACTATGTAAAGACCAAGATGACAGCGACTTTACCTCTGTGATCCTCCCCACTACGATGTCACCCACTTCACCATTGTATCTGAAAGATAAAACAAATGGTGATCCATCAGTGGACTTTAGTACAAAACCAAGCACTACTTGAGATTTCAGTTAAACAGGATGAGGGCCTTGAGTCGGTACCACATTTAGTGACTTCAAACAACTATGCTGTTGGGACTTATTCTCAGGCACTGATCACTTTCAACATTCCTAGAGTACACAGTCTTTGTTAACTATTCTCAAGCAAACATTTACTACAAGCAGTTCATGAAGCCTGAACATCTATATTGTCAACTACACGGCAATGATAATGGGATATTTTATCATGGAATACCTCTGGTGGGCTACAGAACACAGGCGGGTTCTGCATCAGCCAAAGGAGGAGAGAGGAGAGTGAGACCGCACACCCCTCAAACGCGTCTACCCACTGTCTCCCCCACCCACTGGCAGCTCGTCCCGGCCCCTTTGCTAGCTCTTCACCCCAATCCCAGTGACATGCTGAAGGCTCCGTCCCTGGGCCTCTTCTCTTTCCAGCCCACACTCACCTCTCTGTGAGCTCATCCAACCTAAAGGCACGGGACTGTACCATTCCCCTGAATTCCAGACTCCAGGCAACTGCTGGCTCCCCAGCACCTCTAATAGGCATGACTAATAGGCATTTTCAAATGTAACAGACCTAAAACAAAGCGTCCCAGCAGTCCCCCTCCTCCATCACAAACTGATCCCCTCCCAGTGTCACCATCTCAGTAAATGACAACTCATCCTCCAGCTGCTCAAGCCAAAAACCTTAGGATCTTTTTTTTTTTTTTTTTTTTTTTTTTTTTACAGAGAGGAAGGGAGAGGGATAGAGAGTTAGAAACATCGACCAGCTGCCTCCTGCACACCCCCTACTGGGGATGTGCACGCAACCCAGGTACATGCCCTTGACCGGAATCGAACCTGGGACCTTTCAGTCCGCAGGCCGACGCTCTATCCACTGAGCCAAACCGGTTAGGGCAAAACCTTAGGATCTTAAGAGGAGTTCTTGAAAGATAGAAATCTCAATATCAGTCTGTCTGTCTGTCTGTCTGTCTCTCTCTCTCTCTCTCTCTCTCTCGGACAAGTCCAGCAAATCCTGGCTCTACCTTCAAAATATACACAGAAAATAAAGGGCATCCCACTTGGAAAGGAAGAAGTAAAGCTATCTTTACTCACAGACATGGTCTCATATTTAAAAAACAACAACACTGAAAAATAAAATATCCAACACCCTTTCATGATAAAAACACCCAGGACACAAAATACATACAGAATTAATCACTCTCCACTTTACTGCTACCACCTTAGTCCAAGCCACCATCACTTCAGCTGGTAAGACCCCTCAACTGTCTCTGTAAGCCTGTCCCTGTCCCCCTGCAGTCTCCCCACAGCAGCCAGAGTGATTTTATCAAAACAGAAGCCAGATCATGTCCTCCTCCTGCTCCAGCCCCTCCAGGGGCTTCCTGGATTACACAGGTGGAAGTCAAAATGCTTCTCAGGGCTGCAGGGCAGGCCACCAGCTCAGCTCCTACTCTCCCTTGCTCACTGTTCCAACCCCAGTGGTCTCCCTTCTGGGGCTAGCCTACACTGAGCCCTGTGCTAAGTACTTTACATGCACCTTTTCAATGGACTCTAATAAAAACCATAGGAGTGCCCTGGCTGGTTTAGCTCAGTGGATAGAGCATCAGCCTGTGGACTGAAGGGTCCCAGGTTTGATTCCAGTCAAGGGCACACGCCTGAGTTGCAGGCTCGATCCCCAGTAGGGGGCGGGCAGGAGGCAGCCGATCAATGATTCCCTCATCACTGATGTCTCTCTCCCCCTTTCCCTTCCTCTCTGAAATCAATAAAAATACATTAAAAAACACACACACAAAAAAAACGTAGGCGCTAGGTTGTGATATTACCCTCCTTTTACAGAGGAGATAACAAAGGTTTGGAAAGGCCAGGCAATGTGGGGAAATCTTCGAAGCCCACACTTTCCTAGCCACCTATGCATGTTCCAAATCGCAGACCCCCAGAATGACAGGGCAGGCGGGAGGCGGGTGGTAGGGCCTGGCAGAAAAGGCCTGGCTGTGCAAGGTGGACGCTACAAGACAGAGAATACACACCTTTTGTTCTCACCTGGTTTTCAAAGCTTTCACACAGATCAACTTGTTTACTCTTTCCACAGAACCAGCCACAGATGCAATAAGTTTCTCTTCCCCCATGTAAGTCCCATGGCCCCTGTTGCAAGAGGAAGACACAAAGGATACCAGGGTAACACTTGAGATGCGCTCTCCCGTCAAGAACAATGTATTCCTCCAACTAACAGGCTCCTCCTCCCTCCGAGCCTGGCTTTTCTGCGATTGCTCTCTGACTAGCACACTTGCTACTCTAGAGAGCTACATGGACATCCCTCTCATCTCACTCAGGTCTACACAAATGGCACTTTTTCCATCAGGCCTACGCTGACCGCCCCATTTAAAATCGTCACCTACCCCACGCTACCACCCCCACCATATTCCCAGCCACATGCCACTTCGTCTGCTCAACTTTTAATTTTTTTCCCACTGGATTCATCATCAAACATCCTGCATAACTTGTTTGTTGTGCTTATTGTTTATCATGTCTCTCCCGGTTAGAATATAAACACCACCAGATTTCTCAGGATCCAATAAGCTCACACTAAAAGGTGAACGGGCAATTCTGTAAATGCTGCACCCTTCTTAGATGTACATGTGCACTTCTCCTCCCCAGCAAAAAAGAGGAAACACCACTAGTATTTATCTATGATGGTGGTATCATGGTGGGCTTTGCTTCTTTTCTTAAGGATCTTATTTAATCCTCGTTACCCTATCAAATAGTTAGCTATTAGCACTATTTTCCAGATGAGGAAACCGACTTTGGAGAGGAAGTACAATTCATGGGATGGCAGCACTGGAACCCACACTGTCAGACTCAAGGGCCTGCCCTCTTAACGACGACACATTGCACGGCGCTCAGCTTCGAAGGTGCATATGCACTTGGGTGCGTGTAGCACAATACACGTGTTTGCCTTCAGCCCAAACACGTACTGATTCCGAAATGGTGCACCTGGCTAGGAGATGACGCAGGCGGCGGAGGAGGAGGCCCAATCAGGAGTCCGCTGTCCCCCCTAAGAGGCCCCTGCTCCGAACCCTCCCCCTTTTCCAGGTCTCCGGCGAGGAAGGCTCAGAGAATTGGGCCTCAGGCCGAGGAACCAAGATCCCGGGCCAGCAGAGGACGGGAGAGAAGGGCTCCAAGGGTCTGGGACAAACGCACACGGGGACACACAGGATGCGGGGAGCAGCAGCCCAAGGCCTTATAAAGCGGGGACGCTCGTGAGATGCGCTCGGGGTCCCGCGGGCGCTTTATCACCGGGAACAGGGGCCCAGGTTGTGGCCAGCGGGCCACGTGCCGAGCCCTGCAACCGCCCTTCGTGGCCGAGCCCCCAGGTCCCCACGCACCGCATGAAGCCCGTGTCCGTGGTGATGGTGTCCCCCGGCACCACCAGGTGTTTCTTAGTCTCGCGGCCCAGGCTCTCGCTAAGAGGCTTGCGAGCGACTGGGAGCCTCATCTCCATCGCCATCTTGGCGCCAATGAATTGCGCAGGCGCGACCCGGCCGAGAGCCGCGAGATCTCGTTCCGCAATTCCCGGCCGACGCTCGGGGAGGGGGCGGGGCCTCGGAGCAGTAGCCAATGGGAACTCGTGCTCTGGCGTCCATGATCACTATTGGCAACAGTTAGGCTCATGTTAAGGGAAGGAGGGAGCAGCATCGCCATTTTTGCTACGGGAAGCCTGCACCTGGGTAATAAAATCTCATGTAGGGTGTTGGACTTTTTGCCAAAACGGCCTCGCAGTCATCGTCCAGTTTATGGTTTTCCAGGGTCAGAGATAATTGAGTGTGGCCCTCTGAGTTTCCTTCCAGCTCATTGTGTGAATGAGCGCAGGAGGACACTATGTGGACGGAAAGAAGAGCCCGCTTTCGTGCTGTTCCTACTAGTAGTGCCGCCAGAATTCCACATCACTGCTGCCCCGTGGGGCCGGCTCAGCACCCACCATCATCTACACCCCCAAACGGTGCTCTGGGTGCCGCTTCGTTCTTTCATAGCGACTTTTGAATGAGCTGATTTACTCTAACATTTCATTTGTAAAAACAAGAAACTGTTTGAGAAAACATTCAAACTTCGCAAGGCAGGTTACATTTGGTAGGCAAGTGGGCACATAATATGAAGATCTTCGCTTATATTTCCTCAGACATGAATTGAGTGCTCTCTGTGTTCTAAAGATTCAGTGGTGGAGAGAGAGATGTGTGTGTGGCTCTGTCTTCATGTCCTGTTTAACAGGAGCACTTCCCCCTCCCTTCTCCCCACCCTCTACCCTTCCCCTCACCCTTGCCCTGCGTGGTTTATAGCATTCACACCAAACCTCAAGTAATTGGAGATGATCATTCTTCAGGCACATGGACCCTAAAGAAAATTGAATGAAATAAGTTGCATCAGTCCTGTGCACTGTGTTCACAAAATCAGGCTTGCTGCCTCCTGAAGACCCATAGACTAATTGTTTGCTATATCTCCAAAGAGACAGCATTTCTTTCACCTAAGCAAAGCTCACGACTGGGAGTGTGAGAAGGGTCCATCTGTTGAGTCCAGCCTCGACCATAAGAGGGCGGTAGTGTCCTTTGAGCTGGCTAGGGAGGTAGGCCTGGGAGTTCCAGTTGACCAAGGAAAGGGTATAGTCTCCACATTATTCAGTTTCATCCTTGGAGGGATAGACATAATCTTAATCCCTCCCATTCTCACAGCACTCGCATTTACAGAGCCTGTCACGATGGCATTATGGATACTGTTTAGTCTGTTTTGGCAGCTATAACAAAATACCCTCAGCTGAGTGGCTTATAAACAACAGAAATTTACTCCTGACAGTTTGGGAGTTTGAGAAGTCCAAGATCAAGACATTGGCAGATTGGGTATCTGGTGAGGGTTCGCTTCCTGGTTCATAGATAGCTGTCTTTTCACTGTGTCCTCACGTGGCTTGAGGAGTGAGGGAATGCTCTGGGGTCTCTGTTAGACACTAATTGAATTCATGAGGGCTCTTTCCACCTTTTCCCCTTGCTCCTCCGCCTCCTAATTGACCCCACTGCTTCCCCGTGTGGCCCTGCGTGCTATGCCCTGCCTCCAGATTCTAGGGAATTGTGAGTATAGCAAATTTTTCCTGACCAGATTCCTGCGGGCTCATCCTTGTACCTCCAGCAGGGGGAAATGTCTGCAGCTGACTTATCATATGCATTTAGGCTGCAATGACAGCCTACTGACACCAGGTGGGTTCTGGTCCCTGTGATCTGTAGGGTGGGGGTGGGGGAGAGTGCTTAATGCTACCTCACCCATTTGGTTAGATGCCTGGGTGGGGGCTGCAGTGGGAGGATGGTAATGCCAGGGGCCACCAGAGGCATCAGAAACCTAGGGGTGAGGTATCAAAGCAAAGGCAAGGTTTGTGATGGGAGCGGGAGGAGGAGAACCAAGGGTGACTTCCGCCACGGCCCCCCTGGAAGGAAACCCCAGATGGGATATGCAAATGAATACATTAAATGTACATTTCTGCCCATGCCTCCACCTCTAGGGTGCAGTCCCCCAAAGTAAGGGGATCTTTGGGAGTACACACCTGAAGCTCCAAAGGGGGGTGGCCTGTGTGAGCAAGTGTGCATTCAGCGTCTACAGTTGTGTGTGTATATGTGCGCACGCGTGTGGCTAGATGAGGATGCCAGTAGCCTGAAAGGGTGACACCCTCATGGCTGGCGTGTACTGGAACACAGGTGTGAACTCACACTGCCCGGTGTCATACCCCCCTGGAGGGAGGAGCCAAGGCCTGGCCCTGCCTTGATGGCTTCTCTGCTCTTTGGTCCTCCTCAAGGAAGCTCTGAAGTGGGTGTCTGAGCATTTGGGAATTCTATGCATTGGGAGGGCACTTGGTCTCCATCTTGGTCTTCCCCCACTGGCTGCTTGAATTCCTTCAAGTTGTCCATGAACATGGGGGGGGGGGGGGAAAGTAAAAATTTGGGGGAAGTGACAAAGTGGGACCCTATATTTGAGAGTCAGCTGGCAAGTGGGAGTCAGCCCAGCTCCTCCTGAGGTGTCCTGGAATCTGGAGGCAGGTTGCTTTGCCTGTGGGAGTTGACACCCCATTTTCGACAGAAAGATTTTTCCTTATAGATGTCACAATGGACAACTCCTCCCACCCCCTCTCCAGCTTCCAGGCACTCTCCATATTTCCTTTTCATGTAGACAAAAGTGTTAGCCCATTCAGATGCTAAGTGATAAATGCTCCAAGTAATTTTTATTTTAGAATACAAGAGAGGTACAAATGTATTTACAGTTATACATATACAATCAAATAATATATACCACAGTTTTGTAAATATCATTTTAGGTAAATATTTACAAAGTTAAAGTGACCATTTTCTGGAAGTAGAACACAGTTTCTTGAAAACTCTATACATTTTATACTTTTCATTAATATTATTATAGTTTCTTTATCTTACAAAACGCCCTACGGAAATACTGGTAAATGCCTGGAAGGTGGGAGAGATGACACCAGAGGGCGCTCAGGGCGGAACTCGGGGAAACTTGGGAAAGAGCGAGGGAGAGTGTGGGCAGCAGGGTGGACCCCCACCCCACGCACACCCCCATTCCGCACAGCCAGCCAGTCTGTCCCTCCTCCTGCTGGAGTGTGGCGAGGACGGGCAGGAAAACTTCCGTTTCCCAACCATGATGTCAGAGCTGAAAGGGAGGGGGCCTCGGCCCAATTCTCTCATTTTATAAATGGAGGAAGGGGAAACTGAGGCCCAAAGAGGGGCAGAGTCTTTCCCGGGTCCCACCGTGGATTTCCGTTTGCCTGCACCCTCCACATTTCGAAGTACTCGCGCCTCATCCATCCTCTGGGAGCCGCGTTAGGGTTGGAGAAGGACGGTGGCCTAAAAGTGACCCACCCCCCGCCAGGGCAGTGCGGGTCTCTGTGGGCCTCTTCGGGCTGCCACACTCTCAATGACTGCGGACACTGAGGACAAAGCCCCAAGAGGCAGGATGGGGGACAGGTGGGCGAACGCCAGGCCACCCTGGGACAGGGAGGTCGCGCTCCTCCCATTGCCAGCACGCCGTTCTCGGTGGGGAAGTTGGAGGTCCCTTCCCCTCCTGGGGCCCTCGGAGACCTGCAGTCCCTTCTCCTGCCACCCACGAGGGGGATGCCAGCTTGGACGCCCGGCTCGATAAGAGGAGGGAGACTGGGGAGTTAGGGCTTGGGGACCACCCACCCCAACGGGACGGGGCCGAGCAGCTGCAACCAATGGGTGGCCCCGGGAAAGGAAGGTCGTCCCCAGGGTCCTCATCTGAAAAACGGGGGAAAAGTGTATGCCCGGGGCTCACTGTTGGCGCGCACGGACACTGCGGGGTCCCCCGGCCGCTTCCGGCCCGGAG
>NW_005371476.1:124922-135574 GCF_000412655.1 Myotis brandtii
CGGGGCGAGGCGGGAGGGGGGCAGAGAGAGCAGCCTCGTTAGAACCGCGCGGCCAAAGCCCAACACCTACGCTCCCCACGCACGTGGTCCTCCCTGGGATCTGCCCACCTCTAATCCCCCAAAGGTTCTCAGGCAACTGATGGGGAGCGCGGCAGGGGGATGGGAGGGGTAGCAAGGGCCCTGGTTTAGGGTCACACAGGAGCTGGACTCCACGCCACGCTGTGAGACTCGGAGACTTAGTGACTTGGCCTCACCAAACCTCAACTTTCTCATCTGTAAAATGGGAGCCTACTACACCTCAGGGGGGGCTCTGCAGGACTAGAGGAGACGACCACCAAAAGCTGAAGGCTATTGAAGGCCACTCTGCTGAGCACTCACCTGCCGGAGCCCGCGCGTGGAAAGTGCCTGCTCATGGCAGCCTTCCATAAGTGGAAGTAACTATTATAACCCCCCGCCCAAGAAAAACTCCTTTCATTTATTATCCCCACAAACATTTACTGATGCCTACTATGTACCAGGGAACTGCGCTCACTTTCCTCACCTCAAACGGAGGTAATGATAGCATCACCGCCATGAGCCTGCTGTAAGGACTAGAGAAAGTACTGTTTGTAAACAGCTGCAGAGCAAGGGCTCAGTGAGCATAGTTCATGAGCCTCAGATTCATCCTCTAGAAATAAGGGTGATCAGATTTCACAAGGATTTTCTGAGGACCCAAGTGGGATAAAGGTTTAGCCCAATACTTGGCACAAAATAGATCAGCGACCCTCCAACACACGGAGGCCATGCCCCACCTCCGTTCCACAGGTTTACACTGAGCACCCACTCTGTGCCAGGCTGGGCACCAGCGGCAGAGCAGGGAAAGGCACAGAGCCGCAGGGCGGGAGGGGGCTTAGAGATCATCTTACCCAACCTCCTTCCTTTAAAGATGGGGAAACTGAGTCACGGGGCCATTCCCAAGATTGCACAGCAGACCTGGAACCTCATCCAGGCTCCCTCGGCCTGGCCCCTGGCTTATCCTGCCAAACCAGGCTGCCTCTGGTGGGCCCCCAACCCCCCATCACCTGCCCCTACTCTGTTCTGGCCGGAAAACAGGAGGACTGCCTCTCACTCCTGCCTGGGCCAAGGTGGTGGCTCCTCAGGCATTGGCCTCCTTGAACCAGTAGGTCCCCTGTGCTCAGTGGTGCTGGAGGTTGAGCCAGGTGCCTCCCCACCACACACACATTCACGCACAGACACACACACATGCACACACGCACACACATGCACACACGCACACACACATACGCGCACACACACGCACACGCACACGTGTGCACACGCACGCACACACATGCTGGGCTCATGGAGAATACCTACCGTGCTTGTTCTTTGCACGCGCGCACGCACACTCACGCATGCACACACGCGCGCGCGCACACACATGCACACACACACTCGCACGCACGCACACATGCACACATGCGCGCACACACGCTGGGCTCATGGAGAATACCTACCGTGCTTGTTCTTTTTCTGCTCCTCCTCCAGCCCGGGCACTCCGGGGATCCCCAGGAAGAGGTTGTGCGAGTTCCCGTACCACACCAGCAGCTCCTGGTCAGGAGGGATCATCTGCAGAGGAGGAGGCCAGAGGAGGTCAGGGAGGCAGTGACCTGTGTGTGTGTGTGTGTGAGAGAGAGAGAGAGAGAGAGAGAGAGAGGCAGAACGCTGCACACCGCCTCACAGCCAGGAGACATCTGTCCTGGCACTTGCCATGGAGATGTGGCTCCAGTGGGTCCTGTTCCACAGGCCATCCCCCACAAGCTGCACGATCACGGAGACCCTGGGGTGCTCTGCTCCCCTCTTCCTGCCCAGGCTTCCCGCCATCTGCTGGGAACAGCGCTGCCTCCCAGACTCCCAAGCGCTCCCAAGCGGATGGCAACAGAACCGCAGCCCCAAAGTGAGAAGGCTTTCCATTTCTTACGTGGGGGGTGGGGGAGCAGTCAGCCAGCCCTCAAGTCTGCAGGGCGGAGCTGGATGTTCCCAAGGAGCCTGCGCTGGCGGGTTGCCCCGTGGCACTTGGCTACCTCCTGCCCCATAATGCTCTCATCTGGAAACAGCTCTCATCCAAAGCACCCCCAGGCAGCACCACGTCACAGGTCATCCTCCCCCCCCCTCCGTCACAGGGCTCTGTATGGCTCCATGCAGGAAAGGACCTCTCGGGTTCTTTCCACCTGCGGAAATACTGGGCCCCTGAGCCTTACACAATCCACTGTGCCGTGTCCTGGGCTCTGGCACAGAACGCCAGAGACAGTGCAGGGCTCTGCTGCTCCCTGGGGAGGACCTGCCCCTGGGTGTGGCCGTCAGGAGGGAGGACTTGCGGTGATCATCCAGGGAGCTGTGGGAGGCCTGCTCCTGTGTGGAGCTGACCATACGCACACACTCCGGGTCATCTCAAGGGGCCACCAGTACCCCTGCCGAGCGGGGAGCTGTCGGGCCCAAATGAGAGAGGCGCGGCCCATCACCCTCCTGAGGCCTGCACCCCAGAAGAGCTGGCTTTGGCACCCACCCCGGGGGCACTCTCATCTGTCCAGAGAAAATGGACACCCCAAGCCACAGCTGGTTGGTTTTCCTGGTGGGTCCTCTTTTTTAAAAAAAAATGTTTTTATTGATTTTTTTTTTTATAGCGAAAGGAAAGGAGAAAGAGAAACAGATACTGGTTGCCTCCCTCATGCACTCAGTCAGGGATCAAGCCTGCACCCTGGGCATGTGCTCTGATCCGGAATCGAACCGGTGACCTTTTGGTGCATGTGGGACGACACTCAACCAACTGAGCCACACCAGCCAGGGCCCTGGCCTTTTAGTGACGCAAAAGATCCTATGGGATTCCATGTAGGGGTGTCTGGTATCAGCCGTGCAGGGCCCTCCCGTGACTTCTGTGGTCACAGCGAAGGCCCACCCCTTCCATGCGGTTCTGGCGCGCAGGCCCCCTCCATACTGCAAACCTACTGTCTCGCACACCTTCTTCCTCTGGTCAGAGCCGGGAAGACTCCCAGGCATCACAGCCAGCTCTGTTCCTTCCGGAAGCGGAGGGACGCAGGGAGCGGCAGGTGGGAGAAGGAACGTGCACATGCGAGGGGGCCCAGTGACGGAATCCTCCTAAGACGCAGACAGGGGTCACCGTAGCCAGGGGTCACCGTGCCCCTCTCACCACAGCCAGCTCTGTTCCTCCCGGAAGGGGAGGGACGCAGGGAGCGGCAGGTGGGAGAAGGACCGTGCACGTGCGAGGGGGCCCAGTGACTGCATCCTCCTAAGACGCAGCCAGGGGTCACCGTGCCCCTCTCACCCAGCCACAGGGCCCAGAGCACGTGGCCTCGGGCCTCAGGGAAAGCCAGTGCTGAGAACAGGCAGAGGGTGGCGCCAGCTCAGAGGGACGGGGCTGAATATGGAGGGACCAGTGCAGTCTGAACCCACGGAAAAGTAGGCGGTGCCTCAAAGAAAGCAGGAACCACCGCGAAAGTTCTGGAGGCCTCTCTGGTCATTCACAGTCGTGGCCACTGTGCAGGGGGCCAGCGGGTCAGACCCAGAGGCCCTGCTGGAAAAGGGGCGGCGAAGAGAGGGGTTTGGTGAGCCCCTTTAGAAAACAGGAGGATGGAAGTAAAATATTTCAAATGAACTCACTGTGAAAGCAGCCACTCTCCACGAGACAGCACACTGGTGGCCCCTGGGTGACCTTACATAAGTCACTTTGCCTCAAATGAGGGAACTGGGGTCTCTGAGGTCCCCCAACTTTAGGACTCTGGCTGAAAGTCACCTGCAATATTGCCCCAACCCCTGGCTGCAATTCTCAGCTGTACTGACATGTATCCATCGTGGATTTTCTAAAGCAACCAGCCCCCATCAGACGGTCTCAATCTGCCTCTGCCTCTTCCTTCAGGAGACGCACGGCACAGGCTTCCAACTCAGTCAGGTTGGGGTCCACTCGGGCTCCCCACCTGCTGACCACGTGACCTTGGGCTAGTCTCTGGGCCTCGGTTTCCTCCACCATAACGCGGGGCAGCAGCACTGCCCCGGCCTCACTGGGTGCTTGTCGGGGTGCAGAGGAGCCAGGCACACAACGCTCTTTACACGATCGATACACAGGAGAGCTTGCTATGACCCCCCCCCCCGCACCCCCCTCCCGAGCTTGCCAACCTCTCAGAGAAGGTGGCAGTGATCTCAGGCGCGGGGGAGTCCCCCAGTCGCCACCGCTGCAGAGCTGGCGGTGTGGTGCGGGCCGCTGGCACCTGGCACCGTTAAAGCCCAGCGTGACAGTGGCTTTGCCTCCACTGTCTGACAAGAGCATCGGCTGGGCCCCCACTACTTCCCACAAACAAGGGGTGAGAGGTTCAGCAAGCCCCCTCCCCCCATCCCTCCCTCCCCCGTGATGTCGCCCTGAGGCCTGAGCTGCAGCTCCACCTCCAGACTAAGCACTGGCCTTTTTCTTTTAATTGACGATAAGAATTATTAATTAAGCATAACAACAACAAAAAGGTCGCCCTGAGCCCTGAGCTGCAGCTCCACCTCCAGACTAAGTCAGCACTGGCCTTTTTCTTTTAATTGATGATAAGAATTATTAATTAAGCATAACAACAACAAAAAGGGTGATGATGACTAAGGAGCCAAGAACTCTGAGGCTGCACAAAATTTGAAAATTATTATTCCAGAGCTTCAATATTAACTGTTTCAATACAACGCTCAGTCGTTTATTTACTAACATATTTTAAATGTACAAAAATTGGCCCTGGCTGCTGTGGCTCAGTTGGTTGCAGCATGGTCCCGTGAACCATACAGGATCGATGTTTCTCTCTCTTTCTCTAAAAGCAATCTTTAAAATGTACTAAAGGTCGTTTTACTAAAGTTAATTATAAGATTAAAATAGTGATGTGCACATCCATGCAAACAAATATTTTTGTTCTAATTGCTTTAGAGTTTATTAAAATTTTACTTTTGTTGGATAAAAAAAAAATAGTGATGCGGACCCACGGACAAAAATGTGTAAACACGTAAAAGGGTAGAGAATGAGCAGCCAGTCTCTCTCCCACGCTGGGTGCCAGGCAGTGAAGGGTCTGTCATTTTGAGACAATTAACGAATGCTGATTTAGGTTCCTGGGGAGCAGCGTGATGGGCAGAGTGACTTCCATTTTCTACATGACGCATCTAATTTTTTAAAAAATGAACAGCTCTCGTACTATTTTTATACAAAAAATATTTTTTTAAAGAAAGAAAATCCATTAGGAAGAACCTACTGGAATTGAGAATGACGCACATCCCCGCCAGCAAGAAGCAGCAGCCCTCTGAGCCCCACCGGGGAAGGCAGCCTGGCCTGCACAGCCGCCAAGCCTTCTGAGCCCTGGGCAGCCGCCCGGGTCTGGACCTCTGGTCTCTGCCTGCTCCCCACAGCCTCTTCCTGGAGGCCCCCGAGCTCCCACCAGCTGCCACCTAAGAGCAAAGACCAGCCACAGTCCCCTGTAGGCCCCCCCCTCGTCCCCTCACTAGCGCTGTTTCTTTAAGGCCAACCCTTCAGCCTGGCCCAGCCAGGCTCTCCCTGGGGCTCAGAGAACCAGAATCAGCTGCTCCTTCACTTTCCTGGGAGCAGGGACTGGCTCGGGACATGCAATCAACCACACAGTTCCCAGAGCCACTGAGTCCCACACCCATCACCCAGACTGGAGGGGAGGGCGGAATATCAGTGCCCGAGTCTTCCGTGGACAAATTACACCGTCTCTCAGCGCATGCTTCTTAACCTTCTCGATCAGCCCACAAGTTTTGTCCTGCCCCATTTCCATTTCTGAATTTTTATAAATTGAAGTGATGGGGTTTGGGGTTTGTTTTCCTAATACAAATCCACGCCACGCCATTGAACATGCTCCCAGGGGCTCCGCGGCCCTCCCTTCCCCAGGCGGTGCAGCAGCCTCGTCCAGAAGGATCTCGGTGTCATCTGGGCGGATATCAATTTCCATTGTACCACAGATGTCCTGACACACCAATTAATAGAGTTCCAGCAAATAGATATTGGCCAGGGAGGCCCCGTGGTGGCCAAAGGCTCGGCTCTGGGGTCGGACAGGCCTGGACTCAAATCACAGCCCAGCAACCTCCCTCAGTCTCCCTGAACCCTAGTTTCATCATCATTAAAATGGGGAGAGTGATGGAGAGCACCTTACAGGGTGGAGAGGATTCTATTTCTAAAAGGCTGCTAAGCCTTAGCAAGGCGCCGGCACGGGGTAAAGGCTCACACAGATGGCAGGGTCACTAATGTTGCTCATTAATAAGCAGAGCCCCTTACCTGCACCCACCGATGAGCAAGGTCGAAGGAAAACCGAGCTTATCCCCATGGGGCCAAAGAAAGGAGAGATGGGGCTATGGGCTCCGGGGGGAAAAAAAATCAACTGCCGGAAATGAGAAGGAAAGTAGCAAAAAGACAAGCCCACATTTCAGGGCCAGCAATGTGTCAAAAACCAGGGAGGGGAAAGACTGGGAATTCTCTCCCTCGTTCCCAAATCCAAAAAACCCCACTATCTCTTATTTCTACATCCTTTTCTTGTGCTGAGTTTTGGAATCAAAGGTCTTGCTTCGGGGGGAGTGGGTGTTTTCCTGGGAGAACTGGGTCCATGTGTCCCCCTTTCAACTGAGCCCCCCTCACCTACAGAAAGAAGCATTCAGTCAACATTGAGCTCCCACTTGCTATGGGCTGGGAACTTTCTAGAAGTGTCATTTTAGGCACCTGAGGTTATAGTAAATTCCTCCTGGTTGCAATGAGCAAGGAGGGTGGGTGCCCCAGGGATAACATGCCAGTAGATAAGCCAGATGCAAAACAGGCCCGGGCGCTCTCCACTGACCTGCGGGCCTTGACACTCCCACCCGCGTCTCCGTGTGGAGGGCTGAACATTGTGGAGCAGCAGTAGTATATCCCACTTACTGAATGAAGATCTTCCTTCTTATTTTTTTATTTTTTATTTTTGGCAAGTAATGGGTTACTGTTATGAAATATAAATAGTTCTGAGTGACAGAAAGATTAAGAAAACTGACCACGCAGAGGCCTCTCTCCTGGGCTCACTTGCACACGGGCCCAGAACAAAGAGCCGCCTCTCCCGGGGGCGTCTGGGGGGAGGTCTGGGTGCACCCGTTGCTTCCGGTGAAGCCTAGGAGGGCGGCGTGAGCTGCGGCCTCGGACCTGCTGCACGATGGTCACACACGCCCACACACGCAGTTCACCCGGTAGGTGGAACCTGACATTACAACACAATTTGAGAAAACTGTCACCACGGAAAAATGTGCCCAAGTTCACTTAGTAAAAATAAAGTGAGTTGGCCCTGGCTGCGTTGCTCAGTTGGTTGGAGCGTCGTCCTGATACGCCAAGGTTTCAGGTTCGATCCCCAGTCAGGGCACATACAAGAATCAACCACTGAATTCATAAGTAAGTGGAACAACAAATTAATCTCTCTCTTTCTCTAAAAACCAAGTAAAAAGCCAACCTGATAAAAATAAAATGGGTGATGTTTTGTGTTTCCTTGCCCCTCCCTCAAAAGGCCCGTCTTCATAGACGTGCTACTCGACGAAGTTAGAGCATTCCTGGCCACACAGGGCTATCTAGCTACCAATATCATAAATGATCAGACTTTTTCCTGATCTTCTTTTATCAACTTAAACTCCTGATCAAATGTGGATGACTTTTTTAAACTCTCATAAACCAGGTCCCTCCTTGGAGAGTTCTTCGGCCGCCGGCCCTCTGACCCTGAACGTCTGTATAATGTCTATTAACATGCGTGTCCTGGCTCCGTTCAGCTTCCAGCCGCAGGAGGAGAGACGGTGCGGTGCACAGCGAGATGAAACCTAGCCCCCTTCCCCCCGCCGTCTGCCCGAGCCAGAGCCCTTCTGCCAAAACCACCATGCGTCCCTGTCTGTCTCCTCTGTGCGTGTGTGTGTGCGTGTGCGTGTGTGTGCGTGCGTGTGCGTGCGTGTGTGCGTGTCTGCGCGGGAGGGACGGTGTGGGTCCCCAGGCTCATCTGAATGGGGATGGCTGGGTAGCCATGTACACATGTGAGGGGGTGTGTGTGAGGCTGAGAGGGGTGAGGATCTGGAAGGGTGCTCTCTATCAGAAGTGGGGTTCAGCCACCCCTGAGGCCGATTCCAGGATGTCTGCTCTCACGGGGTGTTAGCACAGCTGGATGGTCACAAGAACCTGGGCCTGGCCACCTCCGTCCTCCGTCACACTGCCTCACACTGTCCTACCTCCCCTGAACCTGTCTAGGAATGCTCACCTTTCTTATCTCCCAGGGTTCCCCCCACACACCTCAGCTGGGGCCCACTCCCCGGTCACACCAGGCAAATACCATTCTGGGGTCATCCCTAGGAGATTCCTGAGGCCTGGTTATTCAGGGACAATCGGACCTCAATTCCAGAAGCTTCTAGGCCCCACTGCCCCTTGGGCCTTGGGCGGACTTGGGGATCTGAGTCCCCGGGAGAAAAGGGAGCTAGGCTAACAAGAAGTCACTCCCAGACTTTGGCGAGGCTCCTTCAGACCACCCTAAAACTCAGCCAAGCCAAGCCCCACCCAAGGGGCACCGTGCTTCTCCCCACCTGCAAGCAGAAGCAGGGGGTCCGGAAAAGTGGGGGGCAGACAACCCCATCACCCTTGAACAGCGCTCCCCGACAACCTGCCGCCTGCCGCTGGGAGGCCAGGCAGCATGCCCCGTCCTGGGCCAGATGCTGAGTGAATTTCCTACCAAGGGACACTGCCCAGGAAGGTCCCGACAGGGTGGTCCTCCTTGGCTACCACCACTCAGCTCACCGTCAGCTCCTGCCCAAACACTGTGAGCTTGTCTGCCTCTGCTCGACCCTCTCTCCCATCTTCTTGAACCTTCTCATGCCTTGGGCCTGGCTTAGCTCCCCCCCCCCGCCCCCACAGGACCATGGGAAGTGATATTTACCTGTCTGCTATCTCCCCCTTTCTCTCCTGAGAAGCTTTGCCCACCGCAGGCATTAGTGTTAACGTCGCCCCCGATGCCCTGTAAGAGCTCCTGAGCCTGCCTGCCACCGATGGAGACCCAGTTCCCATGTCTGTAAACTGTAGCAATGGCAGAATCCTCCCTTGTGGGTTAAATACGTGAGGATTAAATGGACTAATGCGGTACCGCGGCTAGGAGAAGCCTGACACCCGGAGCGACCGGTGTGTGACAGCTGAGACTGGATCGTGACCCACATGTCATCAGTGTCCCACGCACGCAGAAGGAGGGACAACACACGGCTAAACCGCTGCAGACACACCCCCTCTCCCACCCGGACGCTTTCCCTGGGCTGCCTTCCTCTGTCCGGCTCTCCGTATTGCTATGGCTTCTGAACCCCAGGCACCCTCAGCAGCTGCCCAGGGGCCTCCCTGTTGAGGTGCTCATGACATTCACAATGGCATCAAAAGTCCCGTCCTTTCCGATCTGATCTGCGGCAGCAAGGTGCCTGGAGGTCCTGCTCCTGAAGACCGTGATGCATGGGCCTCAGCCCCACAGCCCGGGCAGGGCCAGCTGGGCAGGGCTGCTGTCAGGGCCCCTCCCTCCAGAGCAGACCTCAAACACAGCTGCCCTGCACCCCGCACCCAGCTGCTCCCGCTGCTCCCTCCACGGCAGCACACATGCACACACACACACACACACACACACACACGCACACGCACCTCGATGGCCTTGTAGAAGATGCTGGTGCCAATCTGGACGACCTCCAGGTTCTGCTCCTGCTCGTTACGTGCGCACTTGATGTAGGTCATCCAGCTGCGGTGGTCCTCCTGGCTGGCATCGATAAAGTAGCGCACTGTGCCATCCTCATTGAACACCTGGGCACAGGGGAATCCGGGACCAGGTGAGGCAGGGCTCTGTCAGGTGTGCCACCTGTGTCCAGGCCCCGGCTCCACGCCAGGCACTCTCTCTCCATCCTCACAGCAGCCCAGGAAGCGGACACAGCTCTTACCTCTCAGTTTTCCCGCTGAGAACAGAGAGGCTCGGCCTGGCACAGTGACTTGCCTGAGGCCCGCTGGCTAGGAGTGGCCAATAGGGAGTCTAAGGCCCCGCAGGCTCCTTCCTGCTGCCGCGTCCTCCCCATCCCCAGTAGAGAAGGGTCTCCAAGGGATCACCGATGAGACAAAGAGCACACAGCGAGCTCTCCGGGGATGGAGAGGTTTCCCCAAAGCCCGAGGGGGCTGGCCACACCACAGAGGGCACACAGGAGCCCAGAGAGGTAAGGCTGGCTCACTGTGGCGCCTGGCCCGGCCTCAGCCCCTTTGGGAGAGCAGCCAGGGATACTCAGAGCTCAACCTGGACCCCAACTTCCTAACCCAGCAACAAGGAGGGAAAGTAACCAGGGGCTTGGGCCTCCAGGCACGGGAGGAGGTGAGGTTAGGAGGGGGCGAGGGGGAATGCAGGTGGCGAGGAGAAGGCTCCCAGATCGCCGTGGGCCCTGCGCAAGCCACCTGGCCTCGGCTCTCAGTGTGCCCTCTTCTGTGAAGTGAGCCAACAGCAGGCATACTCCATAGATTTGACCAGAGGAAAAGGATCAGATTTGGGGGGGAGAGGGGGAGCGTACTGGGGCGGGTTGTGGGGATCCATCAGCATAGGGTCCTGCCTTGAGGAGGGGCAGGGCCCTAAAGGCCG